>NW_028317882.1:2752500-3352500 GCF_062004578.1 Staurois parvus
TCTCTAAATGTAACCCAGCGCTTATTACAACTTTATATTCTTCTCTGAGTCCACCTCACCCCTGTGAAACTTAACAAAATGGGGCTGAGAGAAGACCCTATGTGTACCAGATGTTCTAGAGATCATGGGGATTTGATTCACCTTCTGTATAGATGCCCCAAACTTCACCTATACTGGAGGGGAGTCCTATTAACAACGTATTCCAGGTTACCCTTGGAGATGAACTTAAACTTTAGCATTTGGGCATCCTGCCTGACCTCCAGGTGGAAGACCTACATAAACAGGTTATTACTAGAACCTTATTCCAACCTTGGAAAATAATCCTTAGACATTGGAAGCCAGAGGATTCACTCAAATGGGAGATACTTTGCTTTTGGAGAAATATATTTATCAACACGGAGATTGTCCTGGTAAATTTAAAGTGGAGTTCCACCCAAAAGGAAAAGTTCAGCTTTAATGCCTTGTCCCCCACTCCCCATTAAGGATTAGCACCTTTAGGGAGTGGGGGGAGCGGGTACCCGAATTTGACAGGTACCTGCTCCCACTTCCGCTGCCTAGGTGATCAAAAGCATAAGTTGTCCTCTCCCCTCCCTCCCTGTAGTCTTCTGGGACATGTGACAGGTCTCAGAAGACTATGGGGCCATTCACAAACTGCAGCACTTCATGCGCAATGGGCTCCCGGCTGTAAAGCCACAAGTTGTCACAGCCGGGTGCCCACCCTAAAGATGCCAGCGCCAAGGAGAGAAGATGGCCGGTGAAACCAGCGGTGGTGAGGACACTGCTGGACCGAGGGACAGGTAAGTGGCTGTATTTTAAAAGTCAGCAACTACAGGTTTAGTAGCTGCTGACTTTTATTTTTATTTCTTTTCAGCTGGAACTCTGCTTTAATAATGTATGGTCCGTGTTAACACACCTGGGTTATCCTCAAAAGATCTAATATTATGCAGGCCATAGATGGGTCGAAAATCGGCCGATTTTTCTTTAAAAAAACGAAAAATCGGTCGTTCAAGCGGCCGACGTTACCAGCAACGGTAAAAAAAATCGACCGATTTTCATCCTGTCTACAGCCGGCAAAAAGTGTCCCTGCAGAGAGCTCCGCAATTTCTTTGATAGTTCCTTGACATTTATAGCGGTTGCAACAATGTATTTGTATCCATTTAGGATACAGATGTTTTTATTCGGAAACAAATAGATACATTGTTGCAACCGCTATAAATGTCAAGGAACTGTCAAAGAAATAGCGGAGCTCTCTGCAGGGAGATTTTTTGCCGGACTGGAATTCCTCTTCTTCTTCTTCATCCTCTTCTTCTTCCTCTTCTTCTTCTTCCTCTTCTTCTTCTTCATCCTCTTCTTCTTCTTCATCCTCTTCTTCTTCTTCATCCTCTTCTTCATTTTCTTCATCCTCTTCTTCTTCATCCTCTTCTTCATCTTCTTCATCCTCTTCTTCATCTTCTTCATCCTCTTCTTCATCCTCTTCTTCATCTTCTTCATCCTCTTCTTCATCTTCTTCATACTCTTCTTCATCATACTCTACTTCTTCCTCTTCTTCTTCCTCTTTTTCATCCTCTTCTTCATCTTCCTCTTCCTCCTCTTCTTCTTCATCCTCTTCTTCTTCATCCTCTTCTTCTTCATCCTCTTCTTCTTCTTCATCCTCTTCTTCTTCTTCATCCTCTTCTTCCTATTCTTCTTCCTCCTCCTCTTCATCTTCTTCCTCCTCTTCTTCTTCTTCCTCCTCTTCTTCTTCTTCCTCCTCTTCTTCTTCCTCCTCTTCTTCTTCCTCCTCTTCTTCTTCCTCTTCCTCTTCTTCCTCTTCTTCTTCTTCCTCTTCTTCTTCTTCATCCTCTTCTTCATCCTCTTCTTCATCCTCTTCTTCATCCTCTTCTTCATCCTCTTCTTCTTCTTCCTCCTCTTCTTCATCCTCTTCTTCTTCTTCATCCTCTTCTTCATCCTCTTCTTCTTCTTCATCCTCTTCTTCTTCCTCTTCCTCCTCTTCTTCATCCTCTTCTTCTTCTTGTCCTTCTTCTTTTTTCTTCTTCTTTTTGTCTTCCTTTTGCAGGTCACTGCTCATGTGCAGATTTTTTTATCGGTAGAAAGATCGGCCAATTTGCCCATCATTGCCGCGAAAAGCGGCCGATCGGCAAAATCGGCCGATTTTTTTCCAACTTTACCGATAAAAAAAATCTGCCAAAATACCGAAAAACGGCCGAACAATTAGCCCACTGACGATCCGAAAATCGGCCGATTTTATTTTCGGCCAAAAAATTGGCCGATTTTCGACCTATCTATGGCCTGCATTAGACAGACTACTGTAAACTACACACACTCTTTTCTCATAGCTGTTGGTATGCTGCCTTTGGTCATTGCCCTAAGAAAAGCTTAATGGAAATATGTATAATACTATGGATTTGAAGGTTGTTGATGTTTATCTCTGTAAATTCAAGGATGCATATACTCTGGAACCTGTACTTGCTTTTCTTATGTTTTTCTCAATAAAACTTCTTTGACTAAAAAAAAATTCAGATTAATGTAACTACTGCAATGCTGTCAAGAAAACATACATGATGTGCAGCATGCAAAAGTTTGGTGGGAGGTCTTGTCATTTATAATACAATAGCACCATCATCAAAAGTACTACATACCACAACAATTATTTCCATAATAACCCCCCAAACAGGAGAAGATAAAACCATGGAAAAATGGTGACCTTTAACTGCTTCACGCCGGCCGAACTCAAATGTGCGGCCTCCCAGCATCTGGGCCTAGACGCCGAGCGGCTGTACATTTGCGTTCTATTAAAAAAGAACATATGTGCTGAGAGCGTGTGCCCTGCGCGCTCCCAGCACACATGTTCTGTACTCACAGAAAGGTCCCGATCTCCTCTTTCGATCTGAACTTTTTTCTGATCATGTAACCGCCATGACGGCGTGTCACAGCAGTCACATGACCCTAAACCCCACCCCGCCCCGCCCCCCGGCTTCTGAAACCCTTACAGGTCCGGGATGCGCCGGCGCAAAGGGGTTAAGGTGCACTCAGACACAAAAGAAATAGAAATATAATATAAAAACACTTTTTATTATACAAGTTAAAAAAGTATTTTTGGTTGTATAAAAACATTCATTACCAGCTACAGTACAATGAAAAATACATATGCGTCGAATCGAAAAAAAACGAAGAACAGATCGATGCATTTCACCCAGAGAGAGCTCCCTCAGGATCCACTTCTTTTTGTATGTTTTATAATGTTAATGTCAAAGTTAAGATTTTTACAAAATACAAAAATAACAACTATACTAATAACAGTAAACAAACTATTTTTTTTGTTTACCCCCTTTTTGACTAATAAACGCAAGTCATAACAGTATTACACTATGTGGCGTCCTTCATTGGGCTCTCTCTGAGAGCACCATCTCCCACAGTACTTCTTTGGACCAAGGAGTTCCCTGACGCTCACACGTTCGGATGCTACTTGGCCACCTCTCCTTGCGGTGAGATAGAGGATAGGACGCAGTGCGACCTGACCAGAGCCCTGATGCTGGAGAGATCTTGCAGCATTTACTTCCTTACATGCGTTATTTTAACGCACTTCTGGTGAGTGCGCACTCTCTGTTTTCCAGGATTTCCTTTACCTTTTACTACCATCACCCTGAGACGAGAACTTTTTGTGTGCTCTCAGCACTCTTTATAGACTCTATGCACTATTCACCTTTGTGGTATATCTGTTTTGACCACTGATATTTATATATTCATCCTATAGAGTAATATTTATATTTTGTTTTTAGCGCTGCACCTACTTTTCTTTTATTATTGACTATTGCAAGGAGGATTGGTTGCCTTTTTGGTGTTCTAGCTGCTTGTGCTCTTGTGCCTGTAGCGCTCGCTATACTTTTTTCAAACAAACTATAACACAATAATAATTTACCACGTATTAGATTACCTTGAAATTACCAAAAAAAAGGAGGAGTGTCAGCACACCCTCTCTCCCTTTCCCTTCTGAATGGTATTTGTTAAATTTTGGCATTGGTATATGTCCCCCATGGCAGTTCCCAGCACCCTGTGCCCTTTATTTGGGGATCTTTTGCCTATTAGCTTTGAAATTGGCCAAAATTGATTTGAAAGATTCATTCATATTAAAGTTTGCAATTAGAGATGAGCGAAGAAATGAAAAATTCGATTCGGCTGATTCGGCGAATTCCAGTGTGAAATTCGATTCGATGCGAATTTCTCCGCTACGAAGATGACTTATTTAAAGGGTTTCTAGGCTTCAGAGAGCCTTTAAATTAGTGCAGAACACTGTACCTTTAATTTAAATGCCCTTGGAGATGAGGAAGGAGAAGGAGAAGGAGAAGGATGAGAAGAAGGAGAAGGAGAAGGATGAGAAGAAGGAGAAGGAGAAGGATGAGAAGAAGGAGAAGGATGAGAAGAAGGAGAAGGATGAGAAGAAGGAGAAGGAGAAGGAGAAGGATGAGAAGAAGGAGAAGGAGAAGGATGAGAAGAAGGAGAAGGAGAAGGATGAGAAGAAGGAGAAGGATGAGAAGGAGAAGGATGAGAAGAAGAAGGATGAGAAGAAGGAGAAGGATGAGAAGAAGGAGAAGGAGAAGGATGAGAAGAAGGAGAAGGAGAAGGATGAGAAGAAAGAGAAGGATGAGAAGAAGAAGGATGAGAAGAAGGAGAAGGATGAGAAGAAGAAGGATGAGAAGAAGGAAAAGGATGAGAAGAAGAAGGATGAGAAGAAGGAGAAGGATGAGAAGAAGGAGAATGATGAGAAGAAGGAGAAGGATGAGAAGAAGGAGAAGGAAGAGAAGAAGGAGAAGGATGAGAAGAAGGAGAAGGATGAGAAGAAGGAGAAGGATGAGAAGAAGGAGAAGGAGAAGGATGAGAAGAAGGAGAAGGATGAGAAGAAGAAGGATGAGAAGAAGGATGAGAAGAAGGAGGAGAAGGATGAGAAGAAGAAGGATGAGAAGAAGGAGAAGGATGAGAAGAAGGAGAATGATGAGAAGAAGGAGAAGGATGAGAAGAAGGAGAAGGATGAGAAGAAGGAGAAGGATGAGAAGAAGGAGAAGGAGAAGGATGAGAAGAAAAAGGATGAGAAGAAGGAGAAGGAGAAGGATGAGAAGAAGGAGAAGGATGAGAAGGAGAAGGAGAAGGATGAGAAGAAGGAGAAGGAGAAGGATGAGAAGAAGGAGAAGGATGAGAAGAAGGAGAAGGATGAGAAGAAGGAGAAGGAGAAGCAGAAGAAGAAGGATGAGAAGAAGGAGAAGGAGAAGGATGAGAAGAAGG
The DNA here is from genome assembly GCF_062004578.1 of Staurois parvus. Classification (NCBI taxonomy): domain Eukaryota; kingdom Metazoa; phylum Chordata; class Amphibia; order Anura; family Ranidae; genus Staurois; species Staurois parvus. The sequence goes on from NW_028317882.1 coordinate 2,757,778, forward strand.
AGAAGGAGAAGGATGAGAAGAAGGAGAAGGATGAGAAGAAGGATGAGCAGAAGGAGAAGGATGAGAAGAAGGAGAAGGATGAGAAGAAGGAGAAGGATGAGAAGAAGGATGAGAAGAAGGATGAGAAGAAGGAGAAGGATGAGAAGAAGGACAGTTCTGTGACAGTTTCTGTCTATTTCTGACAGTTCTGGGACATTCACTCCATACAGCGGTTTCAACCGCTGTATGGAGGGAATGTCATAGAACTGTCAGAAATAGACTATTAATGACAGTTCTGGGACTGTCCTTCCATGCAGCGGTTGAAACATTGTATGTATTTGTTTCCATAAATGGATCCATTTATGGAAACAAATACATACAATGTTTCAACCGCTGCATGGAAGGACAGTCCCAGAACTGTCATTAATAGTCTATTTCTGACAGTTCCATGACATTCCCTCCATACAGCGGTTAAAACAGCTGTATGGAGTGAATGTCCCAGAACTGTCATAAATAGTCTATTTCTGACAGATCTGGGACATTCACTCCATACAGCTGTTTTAACCGCTGTATGGAGGGAATGTCATGGAACTGTCAGAAATAGACTATTAATGACAGTTCTGGGACTGTCCTTCCATACAGCGGTTGAAACATTGTATGTATTTGTTTCCATAAATGGATCCATTTATGGAAACATTTACATACAATGTTTCAACCGCTGCATTGAAGGACAGTCCCAGAACTGTCATTAATAGTCTATTTCTGACAGTTCCATGACATTCCCTCCATACAGCGGTTAAAACAGCTGTATGCAGTGAATGTCCCAGAACTGTCATAAATAGTCTATTTCTGACAGATCTGGGACATTCACTCCATACAGCTGTTTTAACCGCTGTATGGAGGGAATGTCATGGAACTGTCAGAAATAGACTATTAATGACAGTTGTGGGACTGTCCTTCCATACAGCGGTTGAAACATTGTATGTATTTGTTTCCATAAATGGATCCATTTATGGAAACAAATACATACAATGTTTCAACCGCTGTATGGAAGGACAGTCCCACAACTGTCATTAATAGTCTATTTCTGACAGTTCCATGACATTCCCTCCATACAGCGGTTAAAACAGCTGTATGCAGTGAATGTCCCAGAACTGTCATAAATAGTCTATTTCTGACAGATCTGGGACATTCACTCCATACAGCTGTTTTAACCGCTGTATGGAGGGAATGTCATGGAACTGTCAGAAATAGACTATTAATGACAGTTGTGGGACTGTCCTTCCATGCAGCGGTTGAAACATTGTATGTATTTGTTTCCATAAATGGATCCATTTATGGAAACAAATACATACAATGTTTCAACCGCTGTATGGAAGGACAGTCCCACAACTGTCATTAATAGTCTATTTCTGACAGTTCCATGACATTCCCTCCATACAGCGGTTAAAACAGCTGTATGCAGTGAATGTCCCAGAACTGTCATAAATAGTCTATTTCTGACAGATCTGGGACATTCACTCCATACAGCTGTTTTAACCGCTGTATGGAGGGAATGTCATGGAACTGTCAGAAATAGACTATTAATGACAGTTCTGGGACTGTCCTTCCATACAGCGGTTGAAACATTGTATGTATTTGTTTCCATAAATGGATCCATTTATGGAAACATTTACATACAATGTTTCAACCGCTGCATTGAAGGACAGTCCCAGAACTGTCATTAATAGTCTATTTCTGACAGTTCCATGACATTCCCTCCATACAGCGGTTAAAACAGCTGTATGCAGTGAATGTCCCAGAACTGTCATAAATAGTCTATTTCTGACAGATCTGGGACATTCACTCCATACAGCTGTTTTAACCGCTGTATGGAGGGAATGTCATGGAACTGTCAGAAATAGACTATTAATGACAGTTCTGGGACTGTCCTTCCATACAGCGGTTGAAACATTGTATGTATTTGTTTCCATAAATGGATCCATTTATGGAAACATTTACATACAATGTTTCAACCGCTGCATTTAAGGACAGTCCCAGAACTGTCATTAATAGTCTATTTCTGACAGTTCCATGACATTCCCTCCATACAGCGGTTAAAACAGCTGTATGCAGTGAATGTCCCAGAACTGTCATAAATAGTCTATTTCTGACAGATCTGGGACATTCACTCCATACAGCTGTTTTAACCGCTGTATGGAGGGAATGTCATGGAACTGTCAGAAATAGACTATTAATGACAGTTGTGGGACTGTCCTTCCATGCAGCGGTTGAAACATTGTATGTATTTGTTTCCATAAATGGATCCATTTATGGAAACAAATACATACAATGTTTCAACCGCTGTATGGAAGGACAGTCCCACAACTGTCATTAATAGTCTATTTCTGACAGTTCCATGACATTCCCTCCATACAGCGGTTAAAACAGCTGTATGCAGTGAATGTCCCAGAACTGTCATAAATAGTCTATTTCTGACAGATCTGGGACATTCACTCCATACAGCTGTTTTAACCGCTGTATGGAGGGAATGTCATGGAACTGTCAGAAATAGACTATTAATGACAGTTCTGGGACTGTCCTTCCATGCAGCGGTTGAAACATTGTATGTATTTGTTTCCATAAATGGATCCATTTATGGAAACAAATACATACAATGTTTCAACCGCTGTATGGAAGGACAGTCCCACAACTGTCATTAATAGTCTATTTCTGACAGTTCCATGACATTCCCTCCATACAGCGGTTAAAACAGCTGTATGCAGTGAATGTCCCAGAACTGTCATAAATAGTCTATTTCTGACAGATCTGGGACATTCACTCCATACAGCTGTTTTAACCGCTGTATGGAGGGAATGTCATGGAACTGTCAGAAATAGACTATTAATGACAGTTCTGGGACTGTCCTTCCATACAGCGGTTGAAACATTGTATGTATTTGTTTCCATAAATGGATCCATTTATGGAAACAAATACATACAATGTTTCAACCGCTGTATGGAAGGACAGTCCCACAACTGTCATTAATAGTCTATTTCTGACAGTTCCATGACATTCCCTCCATACAGCGGTTAAAACAGCTGTATGCAGTGAATGTCCCAGAACTGTCATAAATAGTCTATTTCTGATAGATCTGGGACATTCACTCCATACAGCTGTTTTAACCGCTGTATGGAGGGAATGTCATGGAACTGTCAGAAATAGACTATTAATGACAGTTGTGGGACTGTCCTTCCATACAGCGGTTGAAACATTGTATGTATTTGTTTCCATAAATGGATCCATTTATGGAAACAAATACATACAATGTTTCAACCGCTGTATGGAAGGACAGTCCCACAACTGTCATTAATAGTCTATTTCTGACAGTTCCATGACATTCCCTCCATACAGCGGTTAAAACAGCTGTATGCAGTGAATGTCCCAGAACTGTCATAAATAGTCTATTTCTGACAGTTCTGGGACATTCACTCCATACAGCGGTTTCCGGCAAAAAGTGTATGTGCAGAGTTCCTCTATTCTGCAGATACACTTAGAGGAGCTCTGCAGATACACTTAGAGGAGCTCTGCACATACACTTTTTTCCGTTTTGGAATTATTCTTATTTTCATCCTACTTCTTCTTCTTCTTCTTCATCCTCATCCTCATCCTCTTCTTCTTCTGAGGATGAGGATGAGGATGAAGAAGAAGAAGAAGAAGAAGAAGAAGAAGTAGGATGAAAATAAGATTAATTCCAAGCCGGCAAAAAGTGTATGTGCAGAGCTCCTCTAAGTGTATCTGCAGAGCTCCTCTAAGTGTATCTGCAGAATAGAGGAACTCTGCACATACACTTTTTGCCGGCTTGGAATTATTCTTCTTTTCATCCTACTTCTTCTTCTTCTTCTTCTTCATCCTCATCCTCAGAAGATGAGGATGAGGAAGAAGAAGAAGAAGAAGAAGAAGAAGAAGAAGAAGAAGAAGAAGTATAATGAAAAGAAGAATAATTCCATGCCGGCAAAAAGTGTATGTGCAGAGTTCCTCTATTTCTGACAGTTCTCTCACAGCTTCTTCACATGTACAGCGGTTGAAATATCTGTATCCTAAATGGAAACTAATAGATACAAATTGTATCTATTAGTTTCCATTTAGGATACAGATGTTTCAACCGCTGTACATGTGAAGAAGCTGTGAGAGAACTGTCAGAAATAGAGGAACTCTGCACATACACTTTTTGCCGGCTTGGAATTATTCTTCTTTTCATCCTACTTCTTCTTCTTCTTCTTCTTCTTCTTCTTCTTCTTCATCCTCATCCTCTTCTTCTGAGGATGAAGAAGAAGAAGAAGTAGGATGAAAAGAAGAATAATTCCAAGCCGGCAAAAAGTGTATGTGCAGAGTTCCTCTATTTCTGACAGTTCTCTCACAACTTCTTCACATGTACAGTGGTTGAAACATCTGTATCCTAAATGTAAACTAATAGATACAATGTTTCAACCGCTAAACATGTGTTCCTTCTGTCAGAGAACTGTCAGAAATAGCGGAGCTCACTGCAGGGACACTTTTGCCGGCTGATCGGGAAATGTTCGATTCGCGCACCCGAAGTAGGCAAAATTTCGGTTTCGACACGAATCGAATATTTCCTGAAATTCGACTCGAATTCCGGTTCGCCTAGTTCGATTCGCTCATCTCTATTTGCAATATCCAGAATTTACGATGAGTTTGATGAATAGCCCAGGAATAGAACCCAAGCCCATTCACTCACCACTTTTTGTGATATAAAGTGAAAATGACTGTATAGCTGATGTGTTTCAAACTCTAGTCTCATTTATTTCCACATATCTTCTAGTTAATGTCTGATCTATTTAGGTTCAGAGAACACATGTTAGTTAATTCTACCTGCTTAATTTATTTGTAGTTGTTTTACCTAAACCAGCTGCACATTTGCTAAAATACATATTTACTTTTCCTCTTTAACTTGGAAAAGGGACAAACCAATGTGATTTTAATACTTAACGCAGTATGCAGTAAAAAGAATTAATTGTATCAGCCTATTAACTACAGTTGTCTCATCTTATTTCCAACTGGTCAGTTTACACCTGCACACTACGGTCGAAGTGGCAGATGCTTGCATGATTGTAACGTTAGCAGAATACCAATGAACATAGGTCAGTGGATCTTCTGCCATAGGGCAGAGGATCTTCTGGAGAGAGATATAAGCTGTTTAGACAGGCAGTGCTTAGTGTGTGCAGAGGGCAGATAAATGCTTTCGACATAGATCTCATTTCACTAAGCAAGAGAAAAACAAAAATCAGAATCGGCAGTATGAGCAAAGGTTAGTGTGCATTCTCACTGGAGACTTTTGCTTGATACCTTGGTGACAGCAGTCATAAATCAACATTTGCATGCTAACTGTGATTCGACTGGTTAGTTGCAATGTCAGGTAGGGAAATGTCTGAATACATATTCATCACAAGTCCTTTTCTGATTCCACATTGAACAATAAAAGCGCTAAGAATAACTCAAAGGAGACAAAGAATTCAAGCTTGCACATACCGCCAATAAATTCAAAAGACAATTCCCCCCTCTAATCTTTCCTGTCTTTTTGAATCAGTTGGTAAGCCAAGGCAGTGTCACATTGTACGTGTGCTTTGGATTGTTAGATCTTTTCTTGCTGGGCTAAAGTCATGCAGGGAGAAAAAGAACAGTTTAATCAGGTGTAAACTGGTAAGACATTGGTGACAATGTGTTTCGACATCATGCTAATTTATTTTATTTTTTTTTTTACTTACTTTTGATACTGCCAATGGAATATTTTCAGAATGTTAGGAAAGAAACTTTTCCATTTTTTTTCTAGGTAGAAACATTTGACACATTTCTGATGTAAATTTCTACGGCCTAAATACTGAGGATGGTAAAGAAAAATAATGAATGTTACAAATTCAGTGCTTGTATCTTTTATATCTTTTTAATAAAATTAAATTGAAATTTAATTTGCTTATATTTTGCCCAACTATCGCCTTTATCAACCATGCTATTGAACTTTCCAAAAAAAACCCTTCCATTTTCATTACATACCTTATTTTGGACCTAGTAATGCCATGACTTGGTCTCTCTGCTTCTTTATGCAATACAGGCTGACCATCACTGGGGGAAGAGTACTGTACATAGCTTCATGAGAACATCACAGCACCATGCCTTAGTATTCTCAATAGTCATTAGTCATATTATTAGCAGTGGGTGGCTTTTAGGAGTTATGCAAATATCAAAATGCCTTCATGGGCCATTATTGGTCTAGAGGAGTGGACATTACTGGGCAGAATAGTAATGTGGACCACTCTGTCTAATGTCCACATGTGATGCTGAGCCTCCATGATTGAAAGAACTGAAATCCAATGAATGAAAGGGGCAGGGCAGGGCAGGTCAAGTAAGACTTGGGAGGAAAGAGATAGATAATGCTGGAGGTCCTCCAGCCAGACAATGAGGCAGGCTCTCTCTGGCTAGCTGCAGCTTCTAATACAAACTGTGAAAAGCTCAGATTGTGCTGTGAAATCAAGATAAAACATTTTCAATGCAGGATAGGGGCCTCTACAAAACTGAATATAAGGCTGGAATTCAGTTTTAATATTATGTCAGTTTAACCACATATAATTTGCAAGGCCATGCAGATGAATGAACTCTGGGGAGTTGCATAGATCAGGGGATGGAGAGAACTCAGTCTAATGCTAGTTGCCTGGTCTGCCTGCTGATTTGATGGCTTTATTACTTTAAGCCAGCCTTTTTCCACCAGGGTGACCAGGAATCCTGGGGTGTCTTCTGGTTTCCAAAGCGGTGCCTTGACAAAATGCCTAAAAATTGTCCAAAAATTGTATACAAGCCATCAAGTGGATCACGCCTGCCTGTTAGTAACACAAAAGTCATACATTTTCATTGTGCATCATTATAACCTACTAGCCTTAGTGTCCTTACAACCAAAGATGTTATCAATGATGTAACTGAATAATAAGGAGGAAATTAGACTCGGCATTCTTGTTTGCCCCTCCCCTGCCCCTCTCCATCAGCACTGGGGTCACATTAACTGAGGTGGAAGAAAAACATTGGAGTACTAGTCAGTACCACTGTGCAAAGGTATACAGTATTTGCAATGAAAGAATAAATCACCTCTAAAGCTGGGTGTCCTACACGTGTGGATGCTGCTGCAATATGTAAAACTGCTGGTTTAGTTTTTTACATTTTAGAATGGGGTGCCTCAAGACTGTGCATAATTATAATTGTGCCTTGGCTTAAAAAGGTTGAAAACACTGCTTTAAGCCACTGACCTGGAACAAGTTCAGAGGTCAGTCATGTTATTTTTTGGTCAGTGTAGGGAGAAGTTAAGAGCTTTTTTTTTTTCGTGAGTGGGGACACAGACACCAGTAAAAAACTCATATTTGGACTAACACTTCTCCAGTCAACTACATAAAACCTTTTCCTGGCACCAACATGGCAGCATACATGTACATTCACACTTACCTCTGCTCACAGGACCAGTGCAAAGCTATAAAGTGTTGATGCCCACACAACAGCCCATTTTTTGTCTGTATGAAACTCATAGCCAGCATAATGAGAAGAAACCCTTACCTGCCTCCTTTGGTGATTTTTACACAGGTTCAGCCTCTCCTGTAGCATGGTCTCTGACCTCCTTGGGATGTTAAATGTTTGGATAAGGCAAGAACTCTGTCTGTGGATCTTTTGGGGTGCAAAACTGGGTTCTAAGTAGTCCCACATACAGCAGTGCAGTCGGGGCTTTTTTCCTCAGATGTACTATCCTTGTCTGGAGTCTGCCACCCAAGAAGAGAGTGGATCATTGGAGCTGTAACAGCAAAGAAGAGGATGCCAGGGGTTATGTGGTCAGTGAGCAGGAGCAGGAGGAAAGAACATCAGGGGCTGTGTAATCAGTTAACAGTATTAGGAGAAAGGATGCCAGGACCATGTGATCAGTGATTGGGAGAAGGAGAAGAAAATGCTGGGGGCCTTGTGATCAGTGAGAATAATCATGAAGAAAGGATGCCAGAGACCTTGTGATCAGTTAGCAGGAGATCCCAAACAGTTAGGGAAACAACTAATGCTCAGAATAGAATAATGTTAGGAAGAAAACTTAATAAGTTATATAAAATATAACTCCTAATTCTTCCCTGAATTATCCCCATTATGTTAGTGGGTAATATGCCCAACAGGAATAGTGATGTGACTTGGTGCACATCCTGCTCCATGTACACTTCCCTTGAACAAATGTTCGTGGGCGAATACTGCTGATGGAATGTGAGCAAGTTGTTTTCTTGTGAACTCAGATCCTGACTGTTAGAAAATGGGGTAGAGGGAAAAGCATTACAAAGCCAGTCCTGATCTGACACATCTCAATAAATACACTCAGTGCATGAGGTTAGAGAATATCAGGAGTGGCTTTGGTGGAGTAGAGTCCCTTCCCTAGCTGCCAGGGGTACAGTTCCCCCATTGAGGATAGGGACAAGGTTACAGAAAAGGATAGAGAGATACTGATGATAGGGGACATATTAGAAGGACAGATACAGTAATCGGTCACAAAGAATGTGACCTTCAAACAGTATGTTGCTTACTGGGTTGGGTTTGGCACAACAAGGATTGGATGGATAGATTTTTGGGTGGGGCTGAGGAGGACCCAGCTGTCATGGTACATATTGGTACCAAGGACAAAATTAGAGGAAGACTCAGCATCCTAAAAAGTCATGTTAGGGACTTAGGTGCAATAATAAAATGTGGGTTTGTATAGAACTATGCTCACTATAGCAGGGATGGACTGCATTTAAAAGGGAAGGGTGCAGTGCTGTTAAGTGAGAAGATGGCCAAAAGGTTGGGGTAACTTTTAAACTAGGTGGTGGGGAATAGGGATCAGAAGAAGCTATAGCTGGTGGTGAAAAAAAGGTCAGAGGGTGCTACCAGGGACAACATTGTTAGTGTAACCAAAGTACCTACATACAGTAAGTTGGATAAATCATATTGCAGCCTCAGAACAAACAAGGAGAAAATAACATGCACGTCTACACAATTAAAAAGCATGTTCACAAATGCTAGAAGTTTGGTTAATAAAAAAGAACTAAAATTGTTGATACATGAGGAGAATTTCAATTTTGTGGGAGACAGTTCACATCACTGACTTGAGATGGTCCAAGGGTACAGTATTATAGGGACAGGAAAGATAGAAGATGGGTAAAGTTGTGCCTGTATGTCAAGAATGATTAGTTAGTAAATACAAGAGATGACATTGCTAACAGGGCAAGGGAGGAGGTGGAATCCTTGTGGCTAGAGATTCAAAGGGAAGCAACAAAAGGGAAATAAATAGTGTGTGTATTCTAAAGCAGTGCTTAAAATTTCAAGTCCTGAGCTACTAGCCAGGCCTTAGAATTACTCGCCACAAACAAACACACACAAACAGAGACACCTGTACACACACACACAGAGATGTACATACACAAACACACATACACACACACACAGAAACATGTACACACATGCACAGAGACACATGTACACATACAGACACATGTATACACACACAGGCACGTACAGACACACATACACACAGATACATGTACATGCACAGATATACACACGCACAGACACTTGTACATACACACGCACAGACACATGTTCATACACACAGACACATGTACATACATACACAGACACATGTACATACATACACAGACACATGTACACACAGACACATGTACGTACATACACACAAACACACACACACACACATGTACATGCACACACACACAGACACATGTACACACACACACACACACACACACACACACACATACATGTACATACACGCAGACACATGTACAGATACACACATGTACATACACACAGACACATGTAATTGTACATGCATACACAGACACACACACATGTACATGTACACGTACACACACAGCCCCTCATAAAAAGTTGCAGTACTTCGTTGTTCACTCACAGATCCGGGTACTGCACTCTAGGGGGAGGCAGAGAGCACAGCACACACTCCTTGTTTTGCTTTCACTGCACTCAGCTATTGAGCAGTCTGACGGCTCCCAGTGTCAATGACAGATCTGGCCTGAGCTCCGAGCCTGCGGAAGTAAGGGATAACTTAGGAAACAATGATCACAGAATAATTAGGTTCAATATATATCATAGGAAAAGGAGACACAAGGGTTGTAAAAGAGCACTAAATTTCAAAAGAGCCAACTTTACTAAACTGCACTCCATACTGCTTGACATTAAATGTGACCAAAGTCTAGAAACAAAGAACAATGAGAAAAAATTAGGTACATTAGGAACATATTAATTATTGGCATTAGTGCATTAAAATAGGCAACAAATATAAAAGAACTGAAATTAAACCTGGGTGGCTAGATTCTAGCTTAAAAAGGCTTACTAAAACTGGAGAGTGCAAAATGTGCACAGCTTTGTATAGAGACCTTCTAGGTTTTATTGCCAAACCTTAGTTGAACAAGCTAAAGTTAGAAGCTGTTGTCTACCCTGCTATAACTGCACCAGATTTTGCATTCTCCAGTTTTAGTAAATCAACCCCATTGGGATAAAAACAAATCCCAAAGAATTTTACAAGTATATTAATAAAAAACAGGTGAGCATATTGGGCATATAAAGGATAAAAAGGGGAAACTTGTTACAAGTGACACAACATGGATTGTACCCTTGTGGCTAATTGAAGACACAGAAGGCTTGAATAACATAGGGCTGCAAACCCTGCATCATGGGCCATTTCCTGTTACCTGTGGATAGATATGCCCTCACCCATGTCTCTGTGCTGCATGTAACTAAATGTCAAAGCAGAGATGATAAGCCAATACTTTATGTTCAGTCTTAGGCTTCACCCCTGCTAGGCCATTTTTCTTTATGGCTGCTATGTTTACCATGAGCGGAGACGAACCAAAGGAGCCAGAGGGCTCTAGATAAGAAACTTTCTACAGCATTTCCTTAGTCAGAGGAAGTAGCCTGCATGGCCTTCTGGGGACAGTGTCGCTCCTTCCGGTTTTACGTCTGACGTCACGTTTCTGACGCATTTTGTCACTGATCCCTCGAGAAGAAGTCGGAAGTGACGAAACGCGTCAGCACGTGACGTCAGACGTAAAACCGGAAGGAGCGGCGGTGCCATCTTTGGTATTGGAATTCGGCTGTGTGAACTGCTGGGAAGGGTGGACGGTTTTTCCTTTTTATAATGTAAGAACAGAATAAAGTTGTTATGTTACCCTCTACACTCCACTGATTATTGTCTTCTCTGCCCTTATTAGGAGCGGGGGAGATTTAATTGGACGTATCCACAGGGTGGAAGCTGAGAATACCCTGGAATGCTTATATATGCTGGTTTAAGCGGAGAGAGGGAAATTGCATTGAATCCTATTATAGCGTGTCACCATTGGAAATTAGCACATTATCAAAGGTTGAGCAGCTTGCTGTGAATTTACCTCACGAGTGGGGGAGTCACGGACTGTTCACTTACATTGTATATTCATATGTACTCATAATTCTAAAGTGTTGATATTCACATCTTATTTTGAGATTCACAGAGTGCTGTGTTTATTCATCTTATAGTTTTTTTTTTTCTCTCACGAGTGGTTTTGCATGGAATCACACATCACTTTATATATTTAAGGATAATGCACTATATTTAGTTTCATATTTTTGAGGTATCCTGCACTTGGAGTGGTGATTCGAATTGGATATTTTCACACAACATTTGGATGATTTATTTTTGGACACTTTTGGACTTGATTTTGGACATTTACTGTAGTAAGATCTAGGGTGTGTGTTATAAGGTTTGGAGAAAAGGTTTTAGATACAGTAAAAATTGCAAATACTTTTTCTCTCTCTAATTGTTAGGACGTGTCTTATCTTCACTCATGCCTTCCGCGTATCCTCTGCAGGTTTTAGGATCAAGGTGTTGGAAAAAGTGTTCACTGTTCCAAATCCCATGGTGGACATTAGCCTGTTCTACATCTGGGAGCTCAAAGGGTTTGGGTTCAGATGCAAGGTTTTCATAGAAATATACAAAATTTGTATTGCCTCTATTCACCTGGGAGACTTTCTGAATTTTGTGGACACCAAAGATAATTAATGTTCCCATCTTTTCAGCAAATCAATAATTTCTGCCTTGCTATAGGGCCTTTGCACTATAAATCTGGGGTCCTGCCTCTCATTCTCTAGTCAGCAACTCAGGTATATGTCAGGATGCTGGACCCAGTACTACATTTATCAGCTTTCTGCATGGTGGGATCTTTAGATGACCTTCTGTTTAGGGAGCAATCAGCATGGACTCTATTGATCAACCTGACATTATCCTCCATATATTCCAGCAATTTGGGTGGGTCCAGAACAGGGGCGGACTGACCATTTGGAAACTTGGTCACTGCCCGAGGGCCTGGAGTCAGTAGGGGGCCCCATGAGATGCCCCTGGTACCTTTTTCATAGGTTTTTTTGAGTTTGGGCAAGGACACAGGGGCCCCATGATCCCCTATTGCCCGGGGGCCCCATGAGTTGTCAGTCCGCCCCTGGTCCAGAACCTTCAGAAATTGTCACTGGAACCAGCTCACCTTAAGAATACCTGAATGGTTCTACACACAGTTCAGTACAGGGTGTTTCTTCTCATTGATAATTTTATACACTCTGTTCTCCAATTCAACCGCTCTGGACCAGGAGCCATCTGGCTTTTCATTTTTGTATAAGTGTCCTAGATCTGAGGGTAGCCTTGTGTGAGGCAATTGCTTTATACTAGTTTCACCCCAGACCTTTACATCACGAGGACATTTCCTCTTCAAGCAACAGGTTGATTTTGCCATAGCATAGAGATAGATTGTTTCCTATCCTTGGCAGAACATCAGGATCTAGCCTTGTCAGGTATTATCATTCCAGGTATACACAGTGGAATGCAGACTGCCTCAGACAGTAGCGCCTAAATCTAAAGGAATAATTCCTACCCTGTATCTATTCCTGAACGTGTGTCACAGGTCGGCAACTTCACAGGTTGGTCAAGCCAAAGACTAGGAGTTTTTTTTAATTCACAGTGTTCCTCTGGTGGATGCAGTGGATGCTCTGGTGACTCAGTGGTATCAGTACATCTTGACCTATTCTTTACCTTGTTCATTGCACAGGTTCTGGTTGGAAGGCATTCTGGAGTTCCTCATTGTTCCAGGCTGGCCCAGGGAGATTCATAGTAAATCAAAGACGAATTCTCCTGCGCTCTAGGACTCAGACAGGTGGCGAATAGATGGAACCAGGCCTGGAGAAATCGTCCACCAATGCATAAAGGGCTGTGCGGCTCCAAAACAAGGCTGGGGAAGCCCGATCAATACTGCAGAATGAAATGAAAACGAGAAGCGCACCAACCTTGCACATTACCTCAGTAACCAAAATTTATTAATTGTAAAAAATATACTCACAAACAGCGAATGAAATCAGGCATGTAAGTCCTCACAGGGACTTGAAGATAGCGTGAGTCCCATCAAGGGAATGGGTGTTCAGTATTCTTCATCAGAGCTAACTGAACTGTGAGTGCTCTCTCCTATATATACTCCTGGACTGAACATAGGCCCTCCCCTCTGGGTTGGGCAGTCTCAGGTTAGTAGGAGGGGCCAAGGTATCGTCAACAGACAATAGCTATTTGTAATGCCATCAGAGAGAAATAATATAAAAAAACCATAAAATATATAATATATAAAACCACATTTTCCATAAACCACTTAGTATGCATGCAATATATCAACTGAGAGATAACAGCAATGGAAATGATGATGATAGATACTACATGATGAAAAATAATAAATAGTAAGTAGTTAATATTATTACATGATTCATTATGAACGATGTATCAAATGGACAATTCATCCAAAGAGCTTGTCATGATGCTGGATGAGTATATAGCATATAATGTAAAAATAACAATAAATTATTAGTCAATAGATGTCTTAATGGATAGGTGACCATACAGGGACACAAGCATATATATATATATATATACACACACACACATAAACCTTCACCCAGAAGCTATGTGATGTGTATTACCAGGCAGCTGCATGTACTTCATGATCGGATGATGGAGAATCCATGTCTCTGGTGGATAGTATTGGATCAGTAATATTGGATCTGTAATATTGAATAATCGGTAGCAGAGGGAGATCTTGTGCTTCCCTCTATAGCTGCAGGCTGATCCTGTGTGTGGAACGCACGCCAGTATAGCGTGGTCGTGACTGCGCATGCGTGGACCAACATGCGCATGCGCAGTATGAGGAGGACAGGTCTGTTGGCGCGATCACGTGAGCTCGCATCACGCACATCTGACGGCCACTGCGCACGCGTATAACGGCACCGCTCTATTGGGCAAGATACCAGACCTGCCACCCGCCCCCACCCTCTGACGAGGCTCTAGTTGGGGGAACTGTCTGGGGATTCCCCTCTGACGAACTTGCTGTTGAGTCCACGTCATGTCCAATCAAATGGGGCGGTCAGAAGGCCCTGGCTGCCGCAATACAAAGGGAGATTCATAGTCATAGGCCAACTTAAAAGGATACCAGAGAGTTGCTCCAAGGGTTCTACTGGACCGGGATATTCTGTTCCCAAGGAACATTCTCCCATATGGTTTCATGGTTGCTGCCTAAACAGCCTGATGATTGAAGCTCAGGTTCTGAAAGGTGGGGCATCGTGGCATCTAGGATTCCCTTGATGCAATGCTGGGAGGTCTACTTCTTAAATCTATCACAGGACATGCATGCTTATCTTGGTGTAAGCCTCAGGACTTCCTCCCCAGGAGTTTCCATGGGACAAGTACTCTCCTGCAACTTGGCCTGGGCAAGCATTTGGCTCTAAGCACTATTAGGGCTCTTAGTGTTGCTCCCCCTTGTGACTCAGTGGGATGGGAAATAGTTCACTCATAGAATCCACTTGGTGAAACGAGTGTCTGGACTGGCTGACTCATCTGGCATGGAATCCTTCATGGTTTTTGCATAAGACCTGGTTGCGCTGAGAACCAATTCTTCATCTTGCCTAGGGTCATTTCTATCTGTCTCCCCAAACACAACATCCTTATCCAGTCCTTCAAGCTGCCTCCAGTTCACCCCAAGGACGTTTCCTTCTGATTGGATGTGGTCGGGATGGAGAGTTTATCTCTCAGCCCCTACTTCTTTCAGACATTATATTTCCTATTATTTTTCAACATGGACCCTGTACTGTTATTATTAGAGATGAGCGAATTATTCAAAAATTCGGTTCGGCTGATTCGCCGAATTCGCCGAATAAATTCGCTTCGAGCCGAATATATTCGCTGCGAATTTAACTTATAAAAAGGGTGTTTCTAGGCTTCAGAGAGCCTTTATATTAGTGCAGAACACTGTACCTTTAATTTAAATGCCCTTGGAGTCTGCTGGGGAAGAGAAATAATACTGTCAGTCAGTATGACATGCAGATGAGTGCCGTCGATCTTAGAATCACCGCACACTTCACTCATTTGGGCAGTCACGGGGCCAAAACCAGAGTGTGGAGCCACAGTGTGGCGGTGGAGGCAGCAGCAATGGGAGGCCATACAGCACCCTATGACAAAATGGAACCCACCAGCAGTGTGAGGAGACCTGAAAGTGGCACATGGCAGAGTGTGGCGATGGAGACAGCAGCAATGGGAGGCCGTACAGGGACCCATGACACACTCTGGACCTGGCAGCAGCATGAGGAGGCGGTACAGGGGCCCATGACAGATTACGGGCCTGGCAGCAGCATGAGGAGTCGGTACGGGGGCCCATGGCAGATTACGGGCCTGGCAGCAGCATGAGGAGGCGGTACAGGGGCCCATGGCAGAGTGGCGGAGCTTAAGCAGCTAAAATTGAAGACCATACAGAGGCCTATGTTAAAAAGTCCCCCCAGCAGCAGCGTGGGGAGACGACTATCAAGAGTCCAATGGCAGAGTGGCGGAGCAGAAGCAGCTTCAATTGAAGGCCATACACAGGCCTAGGTTAAAAAGTCCCCCCAGCAGCAGCGTGGGGAGACGACTATCAAGAGTCCAATGGCAGAGTGGCGGAGCGGAAGCAGCTTCAATTGAAGGCCATACACAGGCCTAGGTTAAAAAGTCCCCCCAGCAGCAGTGTGGGGAGACGACTATCAAGAGTCCAATGGCTGAGTGGCGATCCGGGAAGTCAGCGTTGTGATTGCAGATGCAATGCAGAAATTCTATGAGGTGATGCCGTGGGTGCGAAGAAGATCATATACCGTCGTACTTCCATCCATAAGACGGAACAACCTGCGAACCGGGAGCTTTATTGCCCTGACCCGCTGAGCAGCTTCTGGGATACCCAAGAGGCCCATGGCAGAGTGGCGGAGCGTAAGCAGCTTCAATTAAAGGCCATACAGAGGCATATGTTAAAAAGTCCCCCCAGCAGCAGCGTGGGGAGACGACTATCAAGAGTCCAATGGCTGAGTGGCGATCCGGGAAGTCAGCGTTGTGATTGCAGATGCAATGCAGAGATTCTATGAGGTGATGCCGTGGGTGCGAAGAAGATCATATACCGTTGTACTTCCATCCATAAGACGGAACAACCTGCGAACCGGGAGCTTTATTGCCCTGACCCGCTGAGCAGCTTCTGGGATACCCAAGAGGCCCATGGCAGAGTGGCGGAGCGTAAGCAGCTTCAATTAAAGGCCATACAGAGGCCTATGTTAAAAAGTCCCCCCAGCAGCAGCGTGGGGAGACGACTATCAAGAGTCCAATGGCAGAGTGGCGGAGCGGAAGCAGCTTCAAATGAAGGCCATACACAGGCCTAGGTTAAAAAGTCCCCCCAGCAGCAGTGTGGGGAGACGACTATCAAGAGTCCAATGGCTGAGTGGCGATCCGGGAAGTCAGCGTTGTGATTGCAGATGCAATGCAGAAATTTTATGAGGTAATGCTGTGGGTGCGAAGAAGATCATATACCGTCGTACTTCCATCCATAAGACGGAACAACCTGCGAACCGGGAGCTTTATTGCCCTGACCCGCTGAGCAGCTTCTGGGATACCCAAGAGTTTGGCTTCTGTGGGGAATATGGTTGAAAACTGAAACTTAAAGGCATGTTGACGGAAGGGCACCAGTGTCAGTGCTCCGGAGGGAATATAGCTTCAAAGCTGACACTTAAAGGTATATCGACTGTCAGAGACCACAGGAAGTGGAGCTTGCGTCTTAAATCGACTGAATGTGGCAGACGTGAAACGTCTACGGGCCGTATATGAAACAGGTTGTTCCTCTTTCTGGAATAAGTGTTGGAAATGGCCACTCTTTTTGGTGTGGCGTTTTGTCTATTTAATTCCGATAACGGACTCTACTCCTCCGTGCAATCTAGTTACGAGACCCTGGGCAGGTCTGGGTCCAATTTGTGGTAGAGACTGGTTTTGTTCAGCCATGCTTGAGCGAGTAATAACAGGTCTGTGCTGCCCTTTGGTGTCTGGCTTAATGCGCACAACACTGAACACTGTGTCCCTGAGTAACGATTCTGTGTCCCTGAGTAACGATTCTGTGGCCCTAAAGTCTCTGTGGCCCTAACTCTGTCCCTTAATACACACAGGTCTGTCTCTCTTGAATGACCGGAGGCTAATGGAGAATTCTAAGATGGCCGCGATTTATAGCTCCACCATTACACAGTGCTGGCTGGCTGCTGATTGGCTAATGCGATCACATGTCATGAATGCATTATGGGTCAGCGCGCCTTGTCTGCGCGCCTTCCCAGAGATCCCCGCCCCATCTTCTCTGTCCATTTTCTCCGTCGCCACACATGTCGCCGCCATTTTTGGGAAAATTCGATTCGTGCATCCGAAGTTTGCTAATCTTCGGATTCGTCGCGAATAGAATTTTTCCAAATCTTCGGAACGAATTCCACTTCGTCATGTTCGATTCGCTCATCTCTAGTTATTATGATTTCTAGGTCCACCATGTCAAGTTGACTCAGCAGACCATCATTCAACCCCATGTTCTACAACTCTGGTTCCATACCTTTCTATTAAATCTGTATGTGCTTCCTGAGCTTTTGGCTTCAGATGACTGTTTCTCAGAGCTGCAAGGCTGCCACCTCAGCTTCTATCCTCACTTTCTCTATGTTCTACCCAGTGAACATTCAGCCTCATCTGAAGCCAGCTTGTGATGTAAGACCTTTTTGGCAGGCTATTTGAGCTGCAGGTAGATTCCAGCTTTGCTGTTGTCATTGCATCACAAGCCAGTGGGGGTTTATTTGCTAATTGCTTAGCCAACAGTTGGGCTTTGAACAGCCTTAGGTTACGTACTCCCTCAATACATGCAGATTGAGGATAGTACATGTGCAAACAATCATTTAGGTAGCCAGAAAAGCTATACTTATCTCCTTAGAAGCCATCAAGGGTTGATGGCACGAGCACACAATCTACTTGTGGTTACTAAAGTTAATTTAAAGAATCCATTATACAGCTGGGCTGGGCTCGGCCTTTTGGCTAAGATCAAGTGCCGTATCTGTTCTTATCAGTGTCCAGTAAGGGTGCTCCACCATCATTCTTGCCTTTTGCTGAAGATAGCTAGCTGTATAGTACCCCTGCTGGTTTGATGGGAGCTCTGAAGGCTAGTCCTGGCTGGAACATAAACTGGGGCACCCACGGGCAGTTGGGGCATGGGAGTAATTCCCCATGGAAAACCAGGGTTCCAGTTCCTCCTAGTTTGAATGGATCTACCTTGTCTGGCCAGGGTCCGGTGAGGCAGAGGGTCCGTGGTGCTGTGCCCCCTGGGATGGTCACCCCAGGGGTACTCTTAGTAGCGCATGGGGATAGGATTCCACATGTGAAAAGTGCACATGATCACAGTTCCAAACACTTTATCTGCACTGCACCTTTTAAGGCTAGGCCTTTTGGCATTTTTTTTGTTACAGGCCTCAGGGCCTAACCTGTGCACTAATGCATGGCCACATATTTATTTATTTTTTCTTGCTGTTTGTTACTTTTCACTTATGTGTGTGTTTTTTTTTCTCGCTAGGATGGAGGGTGTGGGTCCCCGGGCCTACCCTAAAGTTTAGGGTAAGGATATGTGGCTCTTAGGCTCCTTCCTTCCCTGATCCTGGGGGGGCGGGGTCTCTCTTCGGGATAGCCTCCTGACCTAGTACTTGGTGGTCTGCTTCAGCTGACCTGTTCTGTTACACTATTTGATTTATTATTATTTCTCTGTGACCATCACTTGCTTATTATTGCTCTGTGTCTTTAAGCTGTCTCTTTCTGTCTAAGCTGAGCTCTTTCTCTCACCGTACTTGTGTATATCCCTCCCCCCTGCCTCTCTCTGTGGTCATTCAACTGTATCCTGTCCACCTGTATGCATCTTTCCATGAGGATTACAACATTAACGGATATCCTCCATTAAATGGAACATTCAAATGGTTTTCCTCATCTGACTTCCTCAGCATGTGAGTTTATTCATTGAGTTAAACTTTCTAACCCGATGCAAGAGATAGATTTAATACCACATCGTATACAGTAGCTGTATATTTTGCTGGAGATAACGTTTATGGTCCTGTAGTTCAGTCAGAACCTGGCCACAAGGAAAGGATTTTGCCAGGCCTCTTGGGTAGGCTGGCCATGTTGGAAACCCTTTGTCCCTGTCAGGAGTCTTGTGCCTTGGGGTAAGAGGATAGAGGTCCTTCCCCTTCTGAGGGTGGAAAAAAGCACACACCTAAGTGCACTTTTTTCTGTTGGTGTTTTGCACTTGCACGTTTTTTGTTCACTTACAGGTTTTTGTTTTTTCGCACCTCCGAAGGCAAAAAACTGGTTGAGCTATCCTGCAGTTATGATGTATCGCAATGGTAAAACATAAGGTTTCCCTGATGAATTAAGGTGCATGAAAAAATCTAAACTTTTTAAAAGACTACGTAAAAGTTAAAACCGCTGTCAGGTTTTTATTTCTGTCTTTTTCTTTGCATGAGAGATTCACCCTCACTATTGGTCCTGGTGATCATTGTCTGTGATACAGAATGTAATGGGAAATAAAAAAAAATGATTGAGTTGTCAAAAAACAAACAAATGAACAAAAAATAGAAAGTAAGGAATAATCCTACAGTGGGCAGCGTTGTTCTGGTGACAACTGTCAAAGTGGGGATATCCCTAACTTTGTAGCGACGTCCTCTGATTTTCAAAATTTTTCCTGGAACAGAAAGTCAAGTGAAATATCTCTAATGGAGAACAGACAAAAAAAAACTGACTTCTCATCTATTACATACCCTATCTAAAGTCTAAAAGTTTTGATATATCATAGTATTGATAGTATTGATTAAGGATTATGCTTTAGTGGATTCCTGCTGACTTAGAGGGATAAAGTGACACTAGAGGTTTACAAATAAAACAATCTATTCAAGTATATATTCTTAACTTAAAAAATACATTCTATTGCTCTCAGACATGTCCAGATCTCTGAATTCCTTTTTTTTATTTGCTACGTTGATCCAACTTCCTGTTAAAGGGTTCATTCTCCATGGCCATGTAAACACTCTTGGTGTAGATATACAGTTGTGTTCAAAATAGTAGCAGTCAGACATCACTAAATATCACTAACCTGATCAATCACTGTTTTTGGTAGAAATGATATTTCTACATGGCAAATAATTTACTAGCAGGTGTAGTAGAGTAATAGAAATCCAACAGACCCAACAGTCATGACATGCATGCTGCTGATTCTGTGTAATTGAATCACTAATTGAAAGGGGCATGTTTAAAATAATAGCAGTGTGGAGTTCTATTAGTGATGTCATTCATTCTTTGAAAAACAGGTGGCAATTATTGCCCTTATTTAAGGAAGAAGGCAGCAAATGTTGAACATGCTGGTTACAATGCTTTTCTCTCTGAAATTCTGAGGAAAATGGGTCGTTCCAGACATTGTTCAGAAGAACAGCGTACCTTGATTAAAAAGTTGATTGGAGAGGGGAAAACATATAAAGAAGTGCAGAAAATGATAGGCTGCTCAGCTAAAATGATTGCAAGTGCTTTAAAATGGCAACCAAAAGCTGAAAGACGTGGAAGAAAGCGAAAAACTACCATTCAAATGGATAGAATAGCCAAAATGGCAAGGACTCAGCCAACAATGAGCTCCAGGAAGATCAAAGAAGGTCTAAAGTTACCTGTGAGTACTGTTACAAGTAGAAGACGCCTATGTGAAGCCAAGCTATCTGCAAGAAGCCCCCACAAAGTCCCACTGTTGAAAAAAAGACATGTGCTGAAGAAGTTACAATTTGCCAAAGAGCACATTGACTGGCCTAAAGAGAAATGGTGCAACATTTTGTGGACTGATGAAAGTAAGATTGTTCTTTTTGGGTCTAGTGGCCGGAGACAGTTTGTCAGACGACCCCCAAACACTGAATTCAAGCCACAGTACACTGTGAAGACAGTGAAGCATGGTTGCGCAAGCATCATGATATAGGGATGTTTCTCATACTACGGTGTTGGGCCTATTTATCGCATACCAGGGATCATGGATCAGTTTGAATACATCAGAACACTTGAAGAGGTTATGCTGCCTTATGCTGAAGAGGAAATGTCCTTGAAATGGGTGTTCCAACAAGACAACGACCCCAAACACACCAGTAAACGTGCAACATCTTGGTTCAAGACCAACAAGATTGACGTTATGGAGTGGCCAGCCCAATCCCCAGATCTTAATCCAATAGAAAACTTGTGGGGTGACATCAAAAATGCAGTTTCTGAGGCAAAACCAAGAAATAGAGAAGAACTGTGGAATGTAGTCCAATCATCCTGGGCTGGAATAACTGTTCACAGGTGCCAGAAGTTGGTTGACTCCATGCAACACAGATGTACAGCAGTTCTCAGAAACAGTGCTTATACAACTAAATATTCATTAAGTGATTCAAAGGAAAGCAAAATCTTCAAACATTTTTCAGTTTATATAGTGAATGTTTGAGTTTGTAAAGAAGAATACAAACACTGCTATTTTTGTGAACAGTCTAATATTCACTTTTCTTCAATTTGTTTAGAGGAACAACACAAATTTGATATATTTTTCTTCATGTTTTGATTTGGAATAGAATGTGTAGTGTTCCCAATGCATTTGTGTGTATTGAAATAAAAGCTATTAGAAGGATTTTGAGCTTTATTCAATTTTTTCAACACATTGCTATTATTTTGAACACAACTGTACCTCACATGTGTGGTGTAATTTATGTTTACAAACACGTGAGTGCCTTACACTTTTGTGTTGGGGTGTGTGCGGGGATGACGGGTACTTGTATTATTTTTTTGCTGTTTCAGTTGCTGTATTTGCACATCAACTGTCGTTTTGACAGCTGGGCAGTAGACTAGAATGTAAGGGGGGAGTTGCAATGGAGCCAAAGGAATGGCTTACTACACATACCCTGTGTACTTTGTTGATTTTTTTTGCCCGTGTGTACCACACCTTGTATCCACAATTGGTTGTAATTATAATAACAATTGAACAATCATAAATTTGTTATGATTTGTAATAGAATAGAATAAAATGGAACACATTATTAAATCAATGGGGGGGATTTGCCAAAACTGGTGCACACAGAATCTGGTGCAGCTGTGCATAGTATCCAATCAGTTTCAAGGTTTATAGTCAAAGCTTAAAGCGGTAATAAACCACAGACAAAAAAAAAAAAAAGTCCCCTGCAAGGTAGTGGCATAATGTACTAGTATGCACTGCATACTAGCACATTATGTAAAACCTACCTTAAAACGAAGCCCTCCAGCAGCGCGCTGTCACAGCTGAAGAGGCTTCCATCTTGACATTTGCTGGTTATCGGCAGTACTTTCCTTACGCTGTGACAGCATGATCAAAGTGCTGCCGATAACTGACAACTGTATTTACTTTGTGATTTGCTGTATCATTGGACACAGCTGATCACGTGGTAAAAGACCTCTGTCATGTGATCAGCTGTGTCCCTATCTGACAGCAATCACTGTCTGATCACTGACAGCGACGGGGGCGCACAGGGGCACGTTCTGGGAGGACATCATAAGACACCCTCCCAGAGCTGGACAACTGTAGTCATCATTCGGCTATAGCGCAGTGGTAAAGTGGTTAAGAAAGGATATCTCCTATATGGTGCATGTTTAGAAGATATTCATTTTACCTACAGGTAAGCTTTATTACAAGTTTACCTGTAGATAAAATTAAAAAACAGAGTTTACAACCACTTTAACCACTTCCCGTCTGCCCCATGTAGATAAACGGCCGGACGGGAGCACTGCTGATGCTGGTGGACATTTCTAAACATCCCCCGCATCCATTGCCTGTGTGTGCTCCCTGGGGGCACGCTGCACCGCGATTGGTGCCGAACACAGATCGCTGTATGGGACCTCTGTGTGAGGTCCCAATTCATGTGATCACTGATTGGCCAATCGGTGATCACATGAATAGTAGTAAACAAGATGTCACTTCCTGACATCATTGCTTACTACTTGTGAAATCTGTGAATGATCACAGAGGTCACATGGTACAAGGCTATTTACAACAGCCTTGTACCATGTGACAAGCTGTGACCAATCACAGCTCTCACAGTATTTCTCAATGCTTGCAGGAATGCAGCCAGAGAGAAGGAGAAATGATTGCTTTTACAGCCTTTATGGGTGTAAAAGAAATCAGTGTAAAAAATGAAAAAAAAAAAAATCTTCCTCATCCCCCACACGTAGTACAGTGTCACTATGGTGACACTGTACTGCTAGGGTGACAGTATGTTAAAAAACAAAACATAAATAATAATTAAAAAAATAACATTACAATTTAAAAAATGTTACTGAAAAATTTTAATTTTTGATTATAAACTAAAAAGATAGATGAATACATTTTGGTCAAGATTTATGAAGAAAGATTATTTATTTGCAACATTTTATAAGAAAAACATTTTTTTTCAAAAATTTGCGACTTTTTTATTTATATAGCAAAAAAATAAAAATCCCAGTGGTGAATAAATACCACCAAAATAAAGTTTTATCTGTCTCAAAAAATGCTTAAAAAGTCAAACGGGTTCCGTGTTGCATGACCGCACATTTGTCATTCAAAGTGTGATAGCACTGAAAGCTGAAAATTAGTCTGGACAGGAAGGGGGTGAAAATGTCTGGACTTGAAGTGGTTAATTGAACAAGCTGTAGTTAGAAGCTGATTGGTTACTATGCACAGCTGCACCAGATTTTGTATGCACCAGTTTTAGTAAATCTCCCCTAACGTGTCATATGCTTATTTTGTGAACCTGACTTGATGAGAATTCTTTAATCAAATGCATAATCATTGTTACAGGTAAAAAATACAATGTTGTTTGGTTGAAACATTCAGCTTTGAGGACTCCACATGAAACCTGTATTGAATTTATGGGCTTCTAGAACTGCTTTTCTAAAAGGCTATTCATATTTTTCACGCATTTTAAATATCACCATAGAAACAAGAGTACTTTGTTCTAGAGTGTTGTGTGCTGCGGATGATCTATATGTATAATTATTATGCAACTCCAAAATATGAGACTTGTACATATTTTATAAGCATCAGTTTAAACTAAAGTCATCATTGTATAAATACTTAGAAAGGTAAAATTCACCATTGACTTTTTGATATTTTGAAGTTTTATAACTAATGGATTGCACTGAACTTCATAGCTTTATTTATACTTTTCAACATATTTAAACATTTTTTAACAGTTTGGTATGCTTCTTGCAATTTTTACAATAATAGAAATGTGCGGTCTATAAGCTTAACGTGTTACTAAACCCACAACAGTAAAATCAGTCCGTATATGTAGTAAAACATCCTTGTTATACTCACTGTGGAACCTAGGGGGTTAATCCTCTGCATTGTGTAAAAAGGATGTTTGATCCATCTGCAGAGAGAACAGAACCTCGGGGGCAGGATGCACATGCTCAGTTTGGTGCACATTACTAGAAAGGTCTTTTTTGTTGGGGGAGTGGTCAATACAGGGCCAATCAGCACTGTCCAGACAGAGGATCAGGGGTCATGCAGCCTCATAGGACAATCAGAAGTATGAAAACTCCTATAAGCTTTAACCAGTGCTCAGTTGGACACTAATAAAAGTCTCAAGCCTGCTCTAACTGATGATGAGAAAAGGTATTTAGCAGTTTATATTTACTAAAATAATTGCATTTCCATGTTATGTGTATTGTGGGAGAGTAGATAGAGTAAATACAGGGTCCTAGGTTTAGTAACACTTTAAATAGGCATTCAAGGAGGCATTCATCAGTGTGTGTTGAAGTAGTTAAGGGAGAGCTGACAGTCTGTGTATGGAGAGTTAATTGCTATATGGTGCTAAACTACTGTAGCTTATAGTGCGGTGGGCTACATATTATTGTGTACCACCTTGTGTTCACAGTTCAAACAGTGCTTTTTTATAAAATTATTTTGTTTAAGCAACAACTGTAAAATAATGTAAGTGAAAAAAATGCTGCACTACATATACAAAAATGCACAATTCCTATAAAATAACTAAAAACAGACCAGTGGAATAAAAAACAGATATGTGACTCAAACGAATACTATTCAAAAAATAAATGTAATAATTATAAAACAAAATCCAATCAATTAAATGTTCTTCTGTGAACCCTTCTTGAGATAACAACCACCATGTGCAACTGTCAGAGAACTCCAGTGCAAAACATCCTCCACCATAAATCTGAACACCTCCAGCAGTGTGACCTCACATTCTACAGGTGCTGCATAAAAACCTCTTTGCCACCTTACCTTTTGATGGTAGGATCCCCTCTGATGACCAATATGCCTCCATTTACATGATCCTGGAAAGGAAGAGTGGCAGCTTCTGCCTCATTGTTGCAAAGAGTTTTTAAACCACAACACACATGCCCATTTGCATGGATCACTCACAGCCAGCACCTGAACCATATGATTGACTACATCTGGTCTAGAATTGATGGGGACACTGCCAGAAGCTGGAGCTCCATGGACTATTGGTGTCCAGGCTAGACCACTAGCCAAGGCTTGTATAGTACGGAATCTGGTTTGTCCTGTTTTTGGTGAGTTGTCTGAGGGGGCTTTCAGCACATCAGAAGGTCTTGTTACAGAGAGGCCAATCATCCTGTTTCCTGATAGTGTATACCCACTCTCTTTCATTAAAATAAAAGAGTCTTCTTTAACAAAAGTGTAGCACCCTCCTAGGTAGCTAGGGGGAGCTAGACTCCAATTGTTAGCTAGGACTGATTAGCAGCCTGGAAGTAATAGCTAGCAGGGGTCAATATTTGGTCACAGCTGAGAGGGTCTGTAGACCAGCTCTCTGGAAAGGTGGCTAATATGCACTTTTGAGGGAGCCTGGCTTATTCCCAGCAGGAGGCTTGTCAAGGGGCCAGGACAACCCTTAAGAGTGTTTGAGCCTGCTCAGCAGAAAGGAGAGAGAGGAGGAGAAGAGGGAGAGAGGAGGAGGAGAGAGAAAGATGTGAGGCTGAAGGCAGGAGCCTGTGAGGGGGCCCAGATGGAGAGGGGCTCACCAGCAGGCAGCGGACCTTGGAATGTGGAAAACTTGAACTTCATCGCCCTCCTGAGAGAGGACCACCTGTGTGGCAGGGAAGGAGTGGTCCAGCTAGAATGCCTGGTAGCAGCCACCGACCCACTGGCAGCACAGGAGTGGAACCCTGCACCCCCTGGGCCAGTAAGGGGAACTGAGCACTCTAGTGGGGAACTGGATTTGCTATCTTAACTGGGAATGTTTCACACTGCAATGGCAGGCACTGGATCCCCTGCCCAGGGATTCACCCAGTACAGATAGAGGAGGAGAGGAGTCATCTGGGGTCTGTTGTACTACAAGAAATGTTGGCTAGCTCTCCAGAAGATAAATTTTGACTTGTACATAGTTGCTAAGGAGTTTGTCCTCAGTTGCCATTCTCTTGGGTATCACATACACCCCCTTATCCCATGAAATATTCTAAACCCCCCTAATAAAACTTCAAAACAAAGCTCAAGGACTGGTTACTGTCTCCTAATGCAAGTCTGAGTGAAGGAAATGCATGTTGCCTGGCTCTGCAGGACTATAAACTCCAGCAACTCCTAAGGGGATAGTGCTACAAATGACTACAAAGCTCCCGCTACTGATGTTATAGACTGAACTTTTAAGTGTCATCTATTCCTGCCACCTCTATTTGTGGCTATCATCTCATAGATAAAACGTACCTCATCTCTTTTTCATATACTGGAGCTAACCAAGCCCCTTACACATTGTCCAGTCACTGCACAATATTTGTAGCTAATGTCTCTCTGATAATATACTTTATGCTAGCCAAATTCTGCAAAACACATATTTGAAGTCTTCATTTTTAATATTTTGGGAATGGTTAGGGAATGTGGGTTTGTGGTTTTGAAGACTTTTGTGCACCCTGTATTGATATTTTATTTAACATTTGACATTTATTTATTTTATTTATGTATTTTCATTTAAGACTATGTCAAACCATACTGTACTATTAAACTGTTGTGCACAAAGTTGGGAGTTATAGCTTGTAGACCTGTAGTGGCTACTACTTCCATTGGTAATTGCAGGTCTATTCCCACATTATAACAAAATCAGGTGTTGCAGCCAAAATTACCTAAAAAATAGTTTTTAGGTTGAAATGAATCAGATTCGAGTGCTAATGCTGTACACTATCTAAAATATGTGACGTAAAAATAGGATGTTACTGATGCTGTTCATTAAAATTATACAGCTTTAGGGCATCTCCCAAACATGCAATTTATAATTGGTTGGTGTTTTCTCCATGTTGCCTTTGAAGCCACATAAAAAAGGACTATTTCCCTTTTTGTCGGTATGATTATTAAAATAAAAATTTGCTTTGTTCCCCAATGGCAGTGCCCAGCTACCTTTTTGACAATAATTTGCCTATTAGCTCAACAAATATCCAAAATTCCAATAGATTTGAATGGAATGTGTCCCAAAATTTGGGTTTCCCTAAGTTCAAACCAGATTTGTAGAACCCTTGGAAAATTAAACCTGGGCAGATTCACCCTTCACTATCATAATTTGAATTTTTACCAATGGAGAAAATGTGAACTTATCATCTTAAAAGAAACACAACATTCACAAAGAATGAAAGGGGTATATTTATCATTGATTCACCAATTCATTGCTTGATGTGTGTATTTTTCTTCCAAAATGTGATTTCACATTCACTTGATTCATTGAACTGGGTTTTCTTCCATTTTTCAAGCAAAATTCACCTGTTGAAAATGTCATCAAACAAAATTTACCAATGTGAAAATATGATCAAACAAGATTTGGCCATGTAAAAAGCCTATTTATCATTAAGTTAATGCAATTAATCTTGAAATTCACCCAACATATGCTTTGCTTTGGAGCTGCAAGTTTTGATAGTTTTCATAGTTTGAAGGCTTTCATTTGTTTGACATTTTTTTAATTTTTTGTACTGTAAACAGGAAGGGAAGAGCATGTGGCTCCCCTGTTATTTGGACACTTGTACACCTGATTGCGGGGTATTTTAAAAGATGTTCCCCCAAATAGGTGGATCGGATGCTGGCAATGGGGACTTATATATCACCTACCTGCCCTCCTCTTGGAGGCAAGGAGGTATTTGCCTCCTCGTTGGTGAACTGGTTGTCTATAATGCCAAATATGGGCAGTGATATAATGACCCAGGCCCAGACCCCTTAGTTTTTGGGCTCAAAGGTTTTGAAGGAACTCCAGTTATATGAAATCACCTAATTCTGAAGGGCATGTGGGCTGGTATCCTGCCTATATTTGGATAAGTGCATATTTTTCTTTTTTTTTTTTACTTTTTAAACTTTATATGACATTTAACTCTACTAGCATGCTGGCAAATGAATGACATGACATTGGTGTTATTTAACAAGATTTAAGAAATAAGAACAAATAGTGTTGCGCTAGCTCAAAAAACTGATAAGTGATGAAAAAATTATGAAATAAATAAATAAGCAAACAAACAAATAAATAAAAAGTCCTTGTATTGTGACAGTTGAATCCACTAATTGAATAAATATGCTTGAAATAAGAAATGTGCTCCACAAGAAATTCCAAAAACGATAGTGCTCCACCGCAACAAAGTGCACCTCTGCTTACGGATAAGGATGGCTGCTCACCTCATAAAATGGACCTATAAATTAATATAGGTCAACCAAGCATAGTGATTCCATCAGAAATGCTCCAGATGGCAACAAAAAGCTGATAAAGGCAATACCATAGATGACACTATATCACAAATCTCTTCTCAACTCAAACTCCACATGTAGGAAGAAAGGAACAGCTCCCATAATGTAATAACGATTATTTAATTAAAATATATTCAGAGTAACACTCACATTATGCAGAGTAACAACAGCTCGGTATCAAAAATACACACTTCCTGTCCATGAGTATGGCCGGGAATGACGTTAGTAAGCTCCGCCCCATGCGTTACACCACCAACCAAGAACTGTCACAATGCAAGGACTTTTTCATTTATTTATTTCATCATTTTTTCATCACTTATCAGTTTTTTATGAGCTAGCGCAACACTATATGTTCTTATTTCTAATTTTGAGTGTGGGATCACTTTGAAGTGTTATTGCAGCAGCTCAATTTTTGTTTTTATTTTATATTATGATAGTGCACATTGTTTTTTCTTTATACATATTTAACAAGATTTGCCCATACATTAACTCAAAGATTTGACTAGAAGTATAAAGATAACCTCTACTGTACTTTCAACATTTGAGTGACATTGAAGGTTTGATTACACAGGATGCACCTATTGGCTGCCTGCATAATACATAATGCAAATGTCAGCAGTAACTCTTGGCTGTGCATTCACACTGCAAATTCCCCAGAGAATCCTTAATGTGTACATCCCAGAGTTCTTCTGTACAAAATCCTAAAGTTGGAGTACAAAGACTGCCAAGTTTCCAGGTGGCCATGGCTTACAGCAGCATTTCTCAACAAGGGTGCCGCGGCATCCTGGGGTGCCGTAAAGAGTCCCATGGGGTGTTGCTGGAAAATGACCAAAAACATCCCCAACCAACCAGGCATCTAGTAAAACATTCTAACAGCCAACAGTTAAACCTTTTTTTCATTACAGCAGTGCCAGTCCACTGTATTAAACTTGCCTGCAGCTGCCACAGGCACGCAGAAAGCTGCAGGGACCACTCACGTCTTGCCAACCAATGATGTTAGCTTTCTGGGATGTGCTCTGGTGGTTTCTGCGTTGTTATGCTTCCCACTCTTCTGTCGGTGTAGCTGGGGATGCACATGCAGGTGCGTGAGAGAAGTTGAAAAAGAAGACACAGCAAGGAGGCTATTCAGCAGGCTGCATATGAGCTCCTGTGAGCTCTGGGAGGTACAATATTTGTTTGAGATGGTAGTCATTTTTAGCACAGTTGGTTTATTCACACTAAGTGCAGGCATAGTGATTGAAATTAATTCATGTAATCACTACTTGAATTAATATCAATCACCATGCCTGCACTTAGTGAGTTTGTGTACAGTATATATATATATATATATATATGGATCTATGTGTGTATGTATAGTATGTCTCTATGTTACTTTTGATCCTGACCCCTATAATCAGAACTGCTTTTCTAAGCCGGCAGGATTGCTTTTTGCAGGGTTCATTCACACTAGCGGTAAGGAATGATGCTCCCCTGCAATGATGCTCAGATTACTTTTCAGAGACATTTGACAGGTGGTGAGGAGAAATACACACAGTAGAAGCAGAGACAGCAGTATATGTTGAAATTAGCTTAGGCGTGAGTTGCTGATTAACATGTCTTTTGTTTCCAAGGGTGGGAAAGGTGTCTGGTGGAGTGAGTCATTAAGGTCACCTGGCAGGGGGTCTTCATGAAGAATTTGAGGTGTGAATGGTCATTAACATATCTTTTGCTTCCAAGGGTGGGAGAGGTCTGAGGTTTGAATTGGTCTTTACAATGTGTGACAAGCTTGGTCGGAACATCCTGTGTTCAATGTTTTGTCCATCTGAGCACCTTGAAAATGCTTTGCATGCATTTTTCATGATGAAAAAAGGGTCTGGACAGCATCGGGAACTAGAAGAGTTAAAAAAATTTTCAAACGCAAACGCTTATAAACGCAATTTGCCTCATTTAGACGCATTTAGCCGCATTTACAAGTGTTTTGCGTTTGAAACTCTAATAAAATCGACGTCTGAACGCAAGTTTGTTGCGTTCAAAAAAATGACTTAACTCAACTGTCTGTAAATGACTGTAAACGAAGATGTGTACATGGACACATAGGAAAACACTAAGGTGAGTTCAGGGGCTGCTGAAAAAATGCTGAACAGCTCCTAAACGTGAGTTTAGCAGTGTAGATGAGTCCTAACCCCTTAAATGCAGCACCACTGTGTTCCAATAGCATGCAGTGCATGCGGTTGCGGATTAGTTGCAGCTCGGATCTTTTCATCAGTAATGCCCACTGAATGTAACAGGGGGTATAATTCCTGCTATAGCCTTAAAGCATTGTGGATACATCATGTGTACAACCTTGGCTGCTGCCTTTGCAGGTAAAAGGGACAGTAGATGGGGAAAGGGGGTTAAACACTTGAATGGGCTGCCATGCCTGCATTTCATGCAGGAAAAAGATTCCTGTATGAAATTACAGTGGTCGGGAAGTCGCATGGTACTTTTGCACCATGCAATTTCCCAGTAGTTCCCACATCTACAAATGCACTGCATTTTTAGACGTGTGGGGGTGCCATTATGAATAAATGGCAGTCTCACATGTCTATAAAGAGCAGTGTGTTTTAGCTGCGGGTAGTTGGGGGTGCGGGAACAGCTGCAATTTCTGCTCCCCCAACCACCCGTATTAGTATGAACCTAGTCATAGTCTAGGGTGCCTCGAGACTGAATATACTTTCAAAGGATGCCTTGACTGAGAAAGGGTTGAGAAACACTGGCTTAGAGCACTCAGCTGCTTAGCACCCATCCAACACTGTTAATACACCAATTTCTTTGCTGGAAAGGGTTAGGGAAAAGAGCATACATATTAGACCCATGATCAGGACATGAAAATGATAGAAAGCTCTGAGCCCTCTTACATTAACCACTTCAAGTCCGGACACTTTCACCCTCTTCCTGTCCAGGCCAATTTTCAGCTTTCAGCTCTGTCACACTTTGAATGACAATTGCGCGGTCATACAACACTGTACCCATATGATTTTTTAGCATTTTTTTGAGACAGGTAAAACTTTATTTTGGTGGTATTTATTCACCACTGGGATTTTAAATTTTTTGCTATCTAAATGAATATGTCCAAAAATGTTGAAAAAAAGTGTTTTTCTTATAAAATTTTGCAAATAAATAATCTTTCTTCATAAATCTTGGCCAAAATTTATTAAGTTATCTTTTTAATAAAAAAGTAATCCAAATTAGTTTATAATCAAAAATTCTAATTTTTCAAAAACATTTTTTTTACATTGTTATTTTATTTTTTTATATTTTTATTTATGTTTTTTTTTTAACATACTGTCACCATAGTGACACTGTACTACTTGTGGGGGGTGATGAAGATTTCTTTTTTTTACACTGATTGCTTTTACACCCATAAAGGCTGTAAAAGCAATCATTTCTCCTCTCTGGCTAAATTCTTGCAGCCATTGAGAAATACTGTGTGAGCTGTGATTGGTCACAGCTTGTCACATGGTTCAAGACTGTTGTGAATAGCCTTGTACCATGTAATCTCTGTGATCATTCACAGATTTCAAACGTAGTAAGCAATGATGTCAGAAGTGACATCTTGCTTACTACTATTCATGTGATCACTGATTGGCCATTCAGTGATTACATGATCGGGACCTCACGTGATCACGTCCTCCAGACACAGCGGGCACTGGATTGTGATGCCGCGTGCTCCCAGTGAGCGAGCATAATTCAAAATGGCGGGCGTCGTTTGTGAATGGCAACCCGCTCCTGCACTGCCCCTGTCCAGCCATTTATATACATGGGCCGGATTGGAAGTGGTTAAAAAATAATTATATATGCTCAGTGGGTTTTTGGAATACCCCTTTAATGCTTACAGTTTATAAAAATGTCTATTTAAATTACATGTTATTTGATGGTGTAGTGTTGTTAATTAGGAGAAGTGGATGTGCAAACAGAGAGAATTAACATCTTGATTGAACAAACCCTACTGTTTCACAGTGTCAATATCTAAACAAGTAATAATTCATCATGGC
Source organism: Staurois parvus (assembly GCF_062004578.1). NCBI lineage: Eukaryota > Metazoa > Chordata > Amphibia > Anura > Ranidae > Staurois > Staurois parvus. The sequence continues at coordinate 2,790,944 of NW_028317882.1, forward strand.
AGTGGAGAAAGCTGTAAGGTTGCAAGTCATCACATGGAGGTCAAACAGGGTGGCACACGTCTCTTAGGCCTCATATTTTCCATTTCCTCTGAGTCTTTAGAGAAGTCATTATCTATCCTTTCATGTTTCTGAGATTTCCATGTTTTACCTAGGTCAAATCCTTGAAGGGATGAAATTAAGAATTAATTATCATCACGTCTGATCTTTAAAACCTGATTCTTCAAAACATTATTAGTCTCTAGATTAAATCTGTATTATTCAAAAGCAGGGCTGCCATTGCTGTGACCTCATTTGGTGGAAGTCTATTAGCAGAGGGCTTGCTAGTAATTAATAGACTGCTTTATTCAGGAAGAGATGATTAGGTGCCAAATTTCTGTCTAAGCGCCTAGGTTATGTTCAAGACCCATTTATAATGATGATTATTTTCTATAAGCAGGAATTAATTTCGGCAACAAAACTTTGAGTTAATCAAGAGCAAATACGAATCATTATATGAATAGAACAGATGTAAATAAAGCAACAACTCTTAATGGCCAATATGCATTGGGTTCTCCACTCTGTCAATTTTATTTGTAATCTGCTACTCCAGAAATGCAAATTTCTTTCAAACTGCATGAATATTGGAAGCTAGAATCACTTTATTTGTCCAAACAGGGACTTTTTACAAGATTAACTTGTTAGAATAGCAGTTGTCAGACTTTGCCATATATCACACAGGCAAATATGACATTTCGAAGTGGCACAGTGGCTTAGTGGTTAGCACGTCTGCCTTGCAGTAAATGGGTCATGGGTTCGATTCCTGACCATGGTGCCTCCTGCATGGAGTTTGCACATTCCCTCTGTGCTTGTGTGAGTTTCCTCCAGGTGCTCTGGTTTCCTCCCACACTCCAAAGACATGCTGGTAGGTTAATTGGATCCTGTCTAAATTGGCCCTAATATGTGTATGTATGAATGTGAGTTAGGGACCTTAGATTGTATGCTCCTTGAGGGTTAGGGACTGATGTGAATGTACAATATATATATGTGTAAAGCACTGCATAATTTGACAGTGCTATATAAGTACCTGAAATAAATAAATATTTTCAGTTACTAAAGGTTACAATAGACGTGCAGGTGGTGGTTGAAAAGCAGGGGCATGATTACAATGGGGACCATTGGGGAATTGGAGAAAGTACAGAGAAGGGCAGCCAAACTGATAAGAGAGATGGAGGAGATCAGCTATGAGGAAAGATTAGAGGGACTGAATTTATTCTCTCTTGAGAAGAGGAGATTAAGGGGGCATATGATCAACATGTATAAATACATCAGTGGTTCATATAGTGAACTCAGTGTACAGTTATTCACCCTGAGGTCATCACAGAGGACAAGGGGGCACTCTTTACGTCTGGAGGAAAATAAATTTAATCTCCAAACATGGAAAGGTTTCTTCACAGTGAGAGCTGTGAAAATGTGGAATAGACTCCCTCAAGAGTTGGCTCTGGCCAGCTCAGTGGATTGCTTCAAAAAAAGGCCTGAATTCTTTCTTAGATACACAGAATATAACTGGATACTAAAATTTATAGGTAAAGTTGATCCAGGGAACATCCGATTGCCTCTCGGGGGATCAGGAAGGAATTTTTCCCCTGTAGGAGCAAATTGGATCATGCTTTGCTGGGTTTTTTGCCTTCCTCTGGATCAACTGTGGGTATAGGATTATAACATTTTTTTTATGGTTGGACTGGATGGACTTTTGTCCTTTTTCAGCCAGACTATGTAACTACAATGCTACTTTGTTAACATGGTAAGCTCCCCCCACCCCAAGAGTAACTGTTGTCATTTTTTGCCTAAAAGGGGAAAACATTCTGTCTTAGCCTAATAAATTGTAATGAGATCAACATCATAACTGTCCTTTAGTCATGTAAACAGTAACAACAGAAATGTTGTATTGCTATTCACAAAGATTAACGTTTTTCTTAACTTCTTAGATATCATTAGTTTTACCATTTGAAAATTCTAATGCTCATGTTGCCATTACCACCTCAAAAAGGCAGAGCAGTCCACACCACAACCACTCTGTTGTCTGGCAAAATCAGTCACCTTAAAAATACAGACTTTAGCTTACTAGCATAAAAAAAAGAAAAATACAGATGACCCACCTCCTGCAATAGCAATTCAACTGTTTCTCATCCGTGGCCGTACTAGCCATAAAAGAAAAAATTGCTGTCCATGTCTCACTAGGAAAATTTCCCTTAACTAGTTGCCGACCGCAGATAGCCGAATGACGGCTGCACTGCGGCCGGCCAGTTCTGAGTGGACGTCATATGACGGCCTCCCAGAACGCGCTCTCCTGCGCGCCCCAGGGGGCGCGCACCCGGCAATCTCCGTGATCGCTGTGTCCTACGGACACAGCTGATCACGTGATGTGGTAAAAGGCCAATCACAGCGGCCTTTTACCACTTGATCAGCGGTGTCCAATGACACGCTGATCAGAGGGAAATGCAAGTGCCGGTTCTCGGCTGCACTTTCCTCACGCTGTCAGATCGTGAGGAAAGTACTGCCGAGAACCGGCAGTTGTCAGAGCGGGGATCGGCACCGATCATCAGGGCACTGATGATCAGTGCCCTGATGATCGGTGCCCAGCAGTGCCACCCGCAAGTTCTGCCCACCTGTGCCCAGCAGTGCGCCCACTAGCTCCGCCCACCTTTGCCCAGCAGATCACCCACCTCTGCCCAGCAGTGCACCCACCTGTGCCCAGCAGTGCACCCACCTGTGCCACTCTGCAGTGTCACACATCTGTGCCCAGAAGTGCCACCTACCTGTGCCCAGCAGTGCCACCCACCTGTGCCCACCCACCTGTGCCACTCTGCAGTGTCACACATCTGTGCCCAGAAGTGCCACCTACCTGTGCCCAGCAGTGCCACCCTCCTGTGCCCACCCAACTGTGCCCACCCACCAGTGCTGCCCACCAGTGCCACCCACCAGTGCAGCCCAGCAGTGCTGCCCACCAGTGCCACCAGTCAGTGCCCAGGGTTTGTGCCAGTCAGTGCCGCCAGTCAGTGCCCAGTCAGTGCCCAGCAGTGATGCCAGTCAGTGCCGTCTATCAGTACCCATCATCAGTGTCACCTATCAGTGCCGCCTATCAGTGCTGCATATTAGTGCCGCCTATCCGTGACACCTCATTAGTGCTGTCTATCAGTGCCGCCTATCCATGCCACCTCATTAGTACTACCTATCAGTGCCCTTTAGTGCTGCCTATCAGTGCCCATCAGTGCTGCCTCATCAACGTACATCAGTGAAGGAGAAAAAATACCTGTTTGAAAAATTTTATAATAGAAACAAAGAAACTTTTTTTTTTTTTTAATTTTTTGCACTTTTTTTTTTATAGCGCAAAAAGTAAAACGCCCAGTGGCGATTAAATACCACCAAAAGAAAGCTCTATTTGTGAGAAATGATCAAAATTTCATATGGGTACAATGTTGCATGACCGCGCAATTGTCAATCAAAGTGCGGCAGCGCTGAAAGCTGAAAATTGGCCTGGTAAATAAGGGGGTATAAGTGCCTGGTAGGCAAGTGGTTAATGTAGTTGTGAACATATATTGTTATAGACACTTTCTGAAACAGTTATAACTAGGCAGGCACCACAATTGCTTTTACTTAGTTTTTGAAATTATATTTAACTTTTTCGGAAGGTTAAAAAGTTCCAGCCCATGCATCTCTTCTTCCTGATAGCTTAGAAAATGAGGTAAAGCTTCACTGTACCTAAAAAAAAAAAAAGAAAAAAAAGAATTTTTGCTCGCACATAATCGAATGATGGAAGTCAGAAGAGCTTCCCTTCATTTACTAAGCTCAGGAGCAACTGCACTTACAAAGTTCACAGTCTATTTGCCTTTAGTAAATCCATCCAAAACCCCATTATATTCTTAGTTCATACTCCAAGACTTTTGGAGTGTGCAACAAAATGAACTGCTTTGGATGCTCTAGTTATCTACAAATCCAGTTGCAGTCATACATATTTTTATTTTTCAATCTTAATTTCTAAAAATAATTCAAGATAACCTATCCAGTGTAGTTTGGTTAAGGGGCAGGTAATCCCTATCCATAGAGCTTTACCCACATGGAAGAAAAATATATTTGAAATATATTTTTAAAATATTCTCCCCACATATATTGACATATATTTGAAATTTTTAAATATATCCTTCAGATTTTTGTTAACATATAAAAGTCATTTTAACATATATTTTTACTTATATTTGTAAATGCATTCCAAAAATGTAGATTTGTATTTTCATACAGTACATTTGAAATGTATCTTTAACAATATTTTTCATATATTTTGTAATAAAAACGCATTTCAACATACAATATATATATATATATATATATATATATATATATATACAGTTGCAATAAAAAGTATGCGAACCCCTTGGGATTACGTGGAGTTTTGCATGAATTGGGCATAAAATGTGCTCTGAACGTCATCTAAGTCACAATAATAGAAGAACACAGTCTGCTGAACATAATACTACACAAACATTAGATGTTGCCATGGTTTAATTGCACATAACATGTAAACATTCACAGTGCAGGGAGGAAAAAGTATGTGAACCTTTGGACTTAATAACTGTTTGACCCTCCTTTGGCAGCAATAACCTCAACCAAACGTTTCCTGTAGTTGCAGATCAGACCTGCACAACGATCTGGAGTAATTTTAGACCGCTCCTCTTCACAAAACTGTTTCAGTGTAGCAATATTCTTTGGATGTCTGGTGTGAATCGCTCTCTTAAGGTCATGCCACAGCATTTAAATCGGGTTGAGGTCAGGACTCTGACTGGGCCACTCCAGAAGGCGTATTCTGTGCTGTTGCAGCCATTGTTTTGTTGAGTTACTTGTATGCTTTGGGTCATTGTCCTGTTGCATCACCCATCCTCTGCGGAGCTTCAGTTGGCGGACAGATGGTCGTACGTTTTCCTGCAAAATGTCTTGATAAACTCTGGAATTCATTTTCCCATCAATGACAACAATCCGTCCAGGCCCTGAGGCAGCAAAGCAGCCCCAATCCATGATGCTCCCTCCGCCATGTTTTACAGTGGGGATGAGGTTTTGATGTTGGTGTGCTGTGCCTTTTTTTCTCCACACATAGTGTTGTGTGTTCTTCCCAAACAACTCAATCTTGGTTTCATCTGTCCACAGTATATTTTGCCAGTAGTGCTGTGGAACATCCAGGTGCTCTTTTGCAAACTTCAAACGTGCTGCAATATTCTTTTTGGACAGCAATGGCTTCCTCCGTGGTGTCCTCCCATGTACTCCATTCTTGTTTAATGTTTTCCTTATTGTAGATGTGTCAACAAAAATGTTAGCATGTGCCAGAGATTTCTGTAGGTCTTTAGCTGACACTCTGGGATTCTTCTTTACCTCATGCAGCATTCTGCGCTGTGCTCTTGTAGTCATTTTTACAGGACGACCACACCTAGGGAGAGTAGCAGCAGTGCTAAACTTTCTCCATTTGTAGACAGTCTGTCTTACCGTGGACACATGAACATCAAGGCTTTTGGAGATACTTTTGTAACCCTTTCCAGCTTCATGCAAGTCAACAATTCTTGATCGTAGGTCTTCTGAGAGCTCTTTTCTGCGAGGCATGGTTCACATCAGACAGTGCTTCTTGAAACCAGTAAACCCAAAACAGGTGTGTGTTTTTTAAGGGCAGGACAGCTGTCAGCAACACATCCAATATCATCACACTGATTGGAGTCAAGGTTGGCTCACTCCTGGCTCCAATTAGCTCTGGGAGAAGTCATTAAGCTAGGGCCTCACATACTTTTTCCTCCCTGCACTGTGAATGTTTACATGTTATGTGCAATTAAACCATGGCAACATCTAATGTTTGTGTAGTATTATGTTCAGCAGACTGTGTTCTTCTATTGTTGTGACTTAGATGACGTTCAGAGCACATTTTATGCCCAATTCATGCAAAACTCCACGTAATCCCAAGGGGTTCACATACTTTTTCTTGTAACTGTATATATTTATTGACATATATTTTGAAATATATTGAATATGGCCAAGTTTGTAGCATTTCAAATATATGATAAAAATATATTTGGGAAGAATATTTTTAAAATATATTTCAAATATGTTTTTCTTCCGTATGGGTAATCCCATCACTTAGTAAAATTAAATCAAATATTTAAAGACAGCGTTAGATATCAACATGCAAAAGTGTTCAAAACTTTATTTAATTAGAAATTAGAGAAGACACTGCACAAACTATGTTGTTCAAACTCCACTTCTAAAAACATGATACAGTTATTAATGACTCACTTTGGTCTTGAATTTTGCTGGGCTGCATCTGTTTGTGCAGATGAAATTTCTTCAATTAAATACTCCTGTTGTTTTTCATAAATATTACCCTACCTTTAATGTAATTTTATAATAATTTGTGATGGTGTTACAGATGTCTAGTCGCTTGAAATATGCATATTAATTACAGATAGATTTTGGCCATACTCCTTCAAACAGAAATTAGTGTCTAATCTCAGGACTGTCACTTCTTGTTGGAGAGAGAGCTTTCTGACAGCATAGTGTCAACAGATGCTTTCACAACTGATCTTTCCCAACTTGCTTTCATTAATTTAATGGACAACAAATTATCATGTCCAGTGGTGTATGTCATTATGTGCATTGGCTTTGAACATCCAGATTTGACGTCGAATCTATGATACTGATCATAGAATATTAGATCCGGGGAATAATATATGTTAGCACAGCTAATATGCTGTATTTACTGTAGACATGGCTACATGTTAAAATACAATTCGGACATGGTTTTACAACAAAAATTGTGTTCCATTTTCACTGTGATTATATTTATTTATTAAAGGGCAAAAATGAACAGTCTTAGATGACTTTTCAATGTTCTAGAACAGTGTTTCTCAATCAGGGTTCCTCCTGTGGTTGCAAGGGGTTCCTTGAGCTTAGAGCAATGATGAATTGATCTCCCACCTTCATTGATCACCATTGCAAGGGGTAATTTCCCACTACTTTTAAACTGACCACTAATCTTAGAATGGATACTAAGTATGCCACATTACTTATTCTTATATTTAAAACTTTCTTTTACTTGTTATTCATGCTAATGTATCATGAATTGTGACATTATTTTATCAGGGGTTCCCCAGGGCCATGAGAATTATTTCAAGGGTTCCTCAGGGGTAACAAGGTTGGGAAAGGCTGTTCTAGAAAACAACTGAATTCTAAATTAAAACATTACCAAAGCGAGCAATTGAATCTGAACATCCTATTGGTGGGGTTCTTTTACACCCTTGGCCCCAAGCTGAACTTCCTGAAGGTAAGTACAACCATATTGGAGAGGACTACAGTTGTAGATAGCAGCTAGGCAATCTATCCTTATAATTCATCTTTTTACTCTGCAGCTTTCCATGGATCCATAGTGTAGTCCTGGCAGAGGAAGAAGGAGGGATAAGATTTCTAAACCAAAAGAACCTTGATTACATACCTGATTGACTGTTTTGTGGTGCAATCATCCATCTGTGAATGGTAGCACAACATATATCAGTGCACGCACTGTTTTAACATGTACTGTATTAATGTACATATTTTTTGTTAAGGGTCTAGGGGCAGGAAGTTGGCCAATGACAGTTGTTTGCAAGATATTATGGGATGCTGGGTGGAGCAATCCCCACCAAACATCCCTAAAGTTAACATTTAATCTAAATGCCCAAACAGTAAAACTTCAGTCCTAACTTAGGTTTAGACAAAATAGACAGCTCAAACCTAGTCACAACTAGCCATTACCATTAAAGTCCAAAAATGTATTTGCTTTTCACTATAGCTGAAGTGGTGATGTGGATATCACTAACATTATTGGTTATAATTGTTTCCGTACCATTACAGTCATTGTATGTATTATTTGAATGATAGTGTCAGGGATCTCCTCGATCCCCGCCGCGATGGTCCCGGCGCAGGCGCAGTGCACCGCCCTGTGCAGGGACACGGGCACTAGGTCCGGGCCGGCTGCGGCGTTCGAGTTCGTGCATGCGCAGTAGAAGCCGCGGCCGCCCGCTGGGCACCAATGGCAGCGCAGGGCGGGATATTTAAATGGCCCTAAGCTGTCATTCAGTGCCTTCTGGTCCTACCTGTATCCTGCGAATCTGAACCTGTTCCTAGTAAGTTGTTTGACCTGGATTGCTCTTGACCTGCTGATTTCTCCTGCCCAGACCCTTGCTTTGCCTGACCTCTCTTCTGAATGCCCCTCATTAGATCTGACCTGCTGTTGCTGACCTGGCGTGTGACCCGATGATTCTCTGTCTGCCCCCTTGTACCATACTGTCCTCTACGTTACCGACTCGGCTCGTCTGACTTCGCACTTGCTCAGCCATCCATCCATCCCATCGGGGTCACCTGACCTCCTCACATCTGGCTCTCCCTGGTTGGAGCCCCTGGCGAACACCCCTACCACTGACAGGTGTGCTCAGTAGTAGCGACCTGGTCTCAGGGTACTCCAAGTCCATCTCCACCATCAGGGGCTCTGGTGAACAAGTACCCTGGGGCTTAGACTCCGCGCTCTGGGCACGCCTGACCGGTGGAGTGCTAGTGGTGCCGCTAGGTGGTCCCTTACAGTACCAGAAGGCCATGACTGAGCCTCGAGGAGGACCCTCCCCGATGGAGGAAGTTTGCAGACACCTGGCTACCCTGACGCAAGCTGTAAACGTGTTACAGGACAGATGTTTGCAGATTGAGAACCGGTTCCAGGCCTGCACCATATCTGTTCCTGTTTTACAAGCCCCGGCTCCTGCACCCCCAGTCGCAGCAGCACATGAGCCAGCACCCGGGCCTTCCGCATCACTCCCTGTGGCGGAACCCCGAGTACCCTTACCCGAGCGCTTCCACGGGGATCGCACACGCTTCCGGGCATTCCGTGACTCCTGCCTGCTCTATTTTGAACTGCAACCACGGACCTTTCTGACAGAATCAGTGAAGGTGGGGTTTGTTATCTCCCTGTTGCAGGGTGAACCCCAAGACTGGGCCCACCGACTAAGGGGAAACAATGATCCACATCTGGTTTTGATTGACAATTTTTTTAACGCTATGGCCATCTTATACGATGATCCACAATGGGCAGCCTCGGCCGAGGCCACATTATACGCACTCCGACAAGGTCGGCGAGCGGCCGAGGAATACGCCTCTGACTTTAGGCGTTGGATGGGTGACACTCGTTGGAATGAGTTTGCGCTTTTGCACCAGTTCCGTATGGGCCTACGAGCTCGCCCGGGTGGAGGTGCCCGAGACATTAGAGGACTTGATTGCACTAACCATTAAAATTGACCGTAGACTACGGGAGCGCAGGTTGGAGAGGTCTGGTCAGGGTCATGGAAATACCTGGGGGTCATTCCAAGGATCCAGTCAAGCTACTAGGCCAAACATCCAGAACCTGCCGTCTGAGGATGCTCCCGAACCCATGCAGCTAGGTCTGGCACGGCCTAAGCTACTGCCAGAGGAACGCCAGCGCAGACGCTCCCAGAACCTGTGTCTCTACTGCGGTGAAGCTGGTCACATGGTACGTTCCTGCCCGCAGAAACTGAGTAAGTTCACCTCATCTTCCTTATCTATTGGCAATATGAATCCGCCCCAATACTTAGTTGTGCCCCTCTCCTTTCAGCTTTCAGAAAGGACCGTGGAGGTGACGGCCATAGTTGATTCGGGGGCATGCAGCCGTTTTGTGGATATCAATTTTGCTCACCGGCAGGGTATCCCCCTCCATCCAAAGGAGAAGGGGTTTCACATCTTTTTGGCCGATGGTTCCCGGATAAAATTAGGGGTGGTTAACCAGGAGACCCCTTCCATTGTTACTTCCATCGCCGGCCAGCACCGGGAGCTCCTCCGCCTGGATGCTATTGCATCACCCCTTTTCCCAGTCATTCTGGGGCTCCCATGGTTGCAGGCCCATAACCCCCAAATTGACTGGGAAACTGGGGTTATCTCGTTCCCTTCCCCATACTGTCGGGAACTATGCCGAACTTCGGGCCCGGAGGTCCCCCAGGTCCTCCTGTGCTCTGAAGGGGACACCAGCTTAAAACAAGTGATTCCCGCAGCCTATCATGAGTTTCTTGATGTGTTCAGTGAACAGGGAGCAGATACTTTACCCCCCCACTGCCCATATGACTGTCCTGTTGACCTGTTACCTGGTTCAGAAATTCCCTTTGGTCAAATTTTTCCCCTTTCTGAGCTTGAATTAGGGGCCTTGAAGGACTATATTGAGGACAGTCTCCGGAAGGGATTCATCTGTCCCTCCACTTCTCCAGCAGGTGCAGGGATCTTTTTTGTGGAAAAAAAGGACAAGACCTTGAGGCCATGTATTGACTATCGAGAACTGAATAGGGTCACAATCAAAAATCGTTACCCGCTACCATTGGTACTGGAATTATTCCAGAGTTTAAAGGCTGCAGTAGTGTTTACCAAGCTGGATTTAAGGGGAGCCTACAACTTGGTTCGCATAAGGGAGGGGGATGAGTGGAAAACGGCCTTCCGCACCCGTTTTGGCCATTTCGAATACCTGGTCATGCCTTTCGGGTTGTGCAATGCACCGGCCACCTTCCAGCACTTCGTAAACGACATCTTTAGGGACTTCCTGGATATCTTTGTCATCGTCTACTTAGACGACATTTTGATTTTCTCATCCTCCCTGGGGGAGCACAGGGTACATGTAGCAAAGGTGTTGGGGTGGTTGCGGCAGCATGGGTTATACGCTAAAGCAGAGAAATGTTGCTTTGAACAGTCTAGTATTACATTTCTGGGCCTGATTATCTCCACCGCGGGGGTCACAATGGACCCTCAGAAAGTCTCTGCGATCCTAGATTGGCCTGAACCCACGGACAGGAAAAGCGTCCAACGATTTATCGGGTTCGCAAACTTCTACCGGAAGTTCATCAAGAACTTCTCAGGTCTGGTCTCCCCCATCACTCAGTTAACCAAGCTTGGGACCCGATTCAGATGGACGCCAGAGGCACAGGAAGCTTTTGAAGCATTAAAGAGGTTATTCACCTCGGCACCCATTCTGGGTCACCCTGACGCCTCCCTGCCCTACATCTTAGAGGTAGATGCGTCAAACAACGCGGTTGGTTCCATTCTGTCCCAACGAAAGGGCGCCAAGGAATTACTCCACCCGGTAGCATTTTTCTCACGGAAACTTACCCCTGCAGAGAAGAATTACGACATTGGCGATCGAGAACTACTGGCTATCAAGACAGCATTAGAGGAATGGAGGTACCTGCTGGAAGGTGCCTCACACCCCATCCTGATATTCACAGACCACAAGAACCTGGAATACCTGAGGACCGCCAAACGTTTGCGCCCACGACAAGCGAGATGGGCATTGTTTTTCTCGAGGTTCCATTTCCACATCACGTACAGGCCGGGATAAAAAAACACGAAACCAGACGCGTTGTCACGCATGTACGAGGACGCCAAGGAGATCCCAGTACCTGACACTATTCTGCCTGCCGGAAACTTCTTGGCCCTCCAGATGAACCTTCGCTCCAAGATAATGGGAGCATCCACAGCCATGTCTACTCCCGATGGGGCGCCCCTCCAGAACAAGGGGGGACTCCTATGGAGGGAGGACCGGATTGTGGTGCCGGAGGAAGCCCAAACCCTAGTCTTGGGACATTGCCACGACCACCCGATGGCAGGACATTTTGGCCCGGTCAAGACCCTGGAACTTCTCCGACGTTCCTTCTGGTGGCCAGACATGGCCAAGGATTGTAAGAACTACGTGGGCTCCTGTGTCATCTGCCAGAGGAACAAGCCTTCAAGGAATAAGGCTTGGGGTCTGCTACGTCCGTTACCCATTCCTGAACGGCCTTGGCAGAAGATCTCTATGGACTTCATAGTCGAGCTTCCACCTTCACTAGACCACACAGCAATTCTCGTGGTCGTGGACCGTTTATCCAAAATGGCCCATTTCGTACCATTAAGGAAGACTCCATCGGCAGCCGAGACGTCGCAAGTTTTTATTCGAGAGGTTGTAAGACTGCATGGGGTTCCTGAAGACATCTTCTCGGACCGAGGGGTTCAATTTACCTCGAGATTCTGGAGGGCATTGTGCAAATCCCTGGATATCAAACTATCCATTTCCTCGGCATTTCACCCTCAGACTAATGGACAGACCGAAAGGACCAATCAGACCCTGGAGCAATACTTGCGATGTTACACATCATTTACTCAGGACGACTGGGTGCCACTTCTCCCTTTGGCGGAATTCGCGTACAACAACGCTTGCCATTCAGCAACAGGGCAGTCCCCATTCTTCTCCAACTATGGGTTTCACCCTGTCTTCCTCCCAGATTTGGTCCCGGAATGCCCAGTTTCAGCAACACAGGATGCACTAACTTTTTTCTCTTCAAACAATAAGAAACTACAGGAAGCCATCAGTCAGGCCCAAGAAGACTACAAAAAGGCTTTTAACAGGAAACGAAGAGGAGATCTGGTGTTGCGGCCTGGAGAGAAGGTTTGGCTGGCTACATCTAACTTGAAGATGCTCTGCCCTTCGAAGAAGTTGGGACCTAAATTTATAGGCCCCTTTTGCATTAAGCGGATGGTCAATGAAGTAGCCTATGAACTTGTTCTCCCTGAGACACTCAAGATCCACCCAGTCTTCCACGTGTCCCTGCTGAAGCCGGTAGTCCCAGATGCCTTCCCGGAACGAGAATCCAGGCCCCTGGAGTCCATAACAGTTGAAGAGGAAGAAGAATTTGAGGTGGAAACAATCCTGAAGTGCCGAAGAAGGGGGGGTCAGACCCAATTTCTTATCAAATGGAAGGGCTACGGCCCTGAGGACAATTCTTGGGAACCAGCCCATAATGTCGATGCACCCAGACTTGTCCGGAGGTTTCTTTGTGACCAACCGTGTTGGAGAGATCGGGTGGGCATCCGGAGGTTGCCCGTAGGGGGGGGGGGGGCAATGTCAGGGATCTCCTCGATCCCCGCCGTGATGGTCCCGACGCAGGCGCAGTGCACCGCCCTGTGCAGGGACACGGGCACTAGGTCCGGGCCGGCCGCGGCGTTCGAGTTCGCGCATGCGCAGTAGAAGCCGCGGCCGCCCGCTGGGCACCAATGGCAGCGCAGGGCGGGATATTTAAATAGCCCTGAGCTGTCATTCACTGCCTTCTGGTCCTACCTGTATCCTGCGAATCTGAACCTGTTCCTAGTAAGTTGTTTGACCCGGATTGCTCTTGACCTGCTGATTTCTCCTGCCCAGACCCTTGCTTTGCCTGACCTCTCTTCTGAATGCCCCTCATTAGATCTGACCTGCTGTTGCTGACCTGGCGTGTGACCCGACAATTCTCTGTCTGCCCCCTTGTACCATACCGTCCTCTACGTTACCGACTCGGCCCATCTGACTTCGCACTTGCTCAGCCATCCATCCATCCCATCGGGGTCACCCGACCTCCTCAGATCTGGCTCTCCCTGGTTGGAGCCCCTGGCGAACACCCCTACCACTGACAGGTGTGCTCAGTAGTAGCGACCTGGTCTCAGGGTACTCCAAGTCCATCCCCACCATCAGGGGCTCTGGTGAACAAGTACCCTGGGGCTTAGACTCCGCGCTCTGGGCACGCCTGACCAGTGGAGTGCTAGTGGTGCCGCTAGGCGGTCCCTCACAGATAGGTCAAATTTAACTCTTCTTATCTAATAGGCTATATATGCTGGCGCGCACAAGCAATTTTATTTACCAGTTTTGCTCCATGCCAAAATAAAAGAGGGAATGTTCAAAAAGCATAGAACTAGAGGCAAAACTGTTTTTCAGTTTAGATTAATCCATGGTTATAACCCATGTCAGCTTTGTTTTGGCATCTGTGTCCAATTTGAGAGATTTCCCTTGACTTCCTGTCCCATAGCAAAAAAAGAAAGCCAAAAGGGAATCCCTTGAAAGTGAGGGAATCCCTGGTTGTCACCAGGGTTCAACAGAACTGGAAAAGTATAAAACGTATTTAAATCAGTGAGTGCTCTAGTAAAAGCAGCAATTGCACTAAAGGTAACCAAATAAAACCTTAATAATATATAAGATATAATTAGATATAAATAAATGAAAAGTTCATAAAGTGACAATCCGTGCTTAAGGTGCCAGTTGTAGTAATGCTTCAGTGCTTGTGCTTGAAGGTGTGGTAAAATTACGTACTCACCAGATGCATATTGGAAATATGCATGTAAATATACACTCAGAGGTCCCCTTTAAGGAAGTGAGCTAGGCCGGGCATGGAATATCCTCCCTCTGGGTAGCAAGCAGCACAGCAGGTACTCCTGGGTAGTAAGGGAATCCAACCAGCCAGAGGTCCCCTTTAATGGATGGATGGGTGTTGCAGCCTGTGTTACAGGGACTCCCTCCTCAGGATACTGGGATGGATTGCAGCTCTTGGGTGGGCTCTGGAAATCAATAGCTCCACAAGGGAGCCAAACAAAAGGTGCCCATAGTGTAGTAAATTGAATAAATAATTTATTTCCAAAAGAATCAATAAAATCCAGGGTAAATTGCGGTAATATGCAGTGGTAATGCAGGGGACTAACCGTCCACTCAGTAAGATGGTCGCCGGACCTTCACGAGGCTCCGGCGGTGTGACGTCACATTGTATTGGCTCCTCCTTTACGTGTTTCGTCTTCAGAAGGGGATGCCAATACCTCCATGACGTGCGCCGTATGAATACATAGGGAAGATGCACATTACAACTGGCACCTTAAGCACGGATTGTCACTTTATGAACTTTTCATTTATTTATATCTAATTTTTTATATATATATATATATATATATATATATATATATATATATTTGGTCTTAATTACGGACATTATCATAATTATAAGCACTGCTCTTGGATTTTATACAGAACTGTAAAAGTGTCCCCACTGAGAGGCTTCCTATTTATGTGACAACCCAAAATTTGGGATGTTATTTCATGCTCACTCACCGCTAAAATTGTAAAGAGGATACACAGAGAGGATGGATCTCCCTAACAGGAATACAAACAGTACTAAAAAACTGACAGCTGACCATCCCTCTCCAATCTATACAAAACTAAAAAAAAGGTTTTGGTTTTAGTTATCCTTTAACTTTGGAATACTCTAAGTATAATTACTTTGGAGTTTTAACCTTTTATATTTGTTGTGGAATCCCTCAAGCTGGCTAGGGCCAGGGATATAGGGAAGGAACCCTTGTCTTCAGCGACATGATAACAAGGTGCTTTATTAGGTAATTATCCCTAGCAAGATACCTTCCCTGTTTGCATTTGGCCTGGTATGGTTTAGGAGGAGGGTACTGAATAACTATCCACACCTTTTCTGGCCTGCCAGGCTGCATGCTCAGATGAGGGTCTGGTATGGACTTTATTGGGCCTCACACTTTTTAGTGATGTTCCCCCCTTAAATGTTATAAAATTGGAAGGTATAGAATTTGGAGGGACCCCACTGCCTTGACATCCATACTAGATCCTCATCAAGGATAAGTTTCTGATATGTATTTTTAAGGCGATACCCATGCCTTTTTTGAGGGATCTTCCATTAACATTTGGGATTAGGGTCTGGTATAGATTAAAGAATACCCAGACACTCTGTTTACAAACTGAACAAAGCAGCTGGGAGCTGTCATTTATCAACAATTTGAACAGCATTTTTAAGTTTTTAAATGTCAGTTTTGCTGTAGTAGGTTGTATACATCATACATTTGTGCCTCTTCAAAGACAGACTAAGGGCACCCCCTGGCATGTTATTTAGAGGAATTTATCATTTTTCATTTTACCCGTTAAGCATTCAGTACAATTGCTGCTCCTCATATATTTTTTTGTTTCTTTGGTATGTTTCCAATGGCAGTGCCCCACCCCTTATGTCATTTGCTAGAAAATCCCTTGCCTATTAGCCTAGTTAACAGGCATTATTTGTTTTTACCTTTGGCTTCCATTGACTGCATTAGGGCCTTGTTTTGACACCCAAACATCAGTGAAGATCAGCAAACCCGTGCAAGTACATTCAACTCTATGGGGCTCTGTGGTGTGGACTAGGGATGGTGTTTGAGTTCGCAGTGAACTTTATTTGTTTGCAGTTTGCTGTAAGGGTGAAAAAAAATAGATAAATTTGGCCTGAGGCCATTCTTTTAGTGATGGCATCTCTAACACTACAAAAGGATAATTTCCGTCTGGGATAGCTGCAATTGTCTTTTGTTTCTTGGACACAAGTGATCACACAGTGTTGATCGATGGCTAGGATGTTGGATTTTGATCTGGTATGTTTTTATTTTTTTTTTTAAGGATGGGCCCCCTCCTTACAATTTTTTCCAAACTCTTATGATTTTTTCCATTGGTACATGTCCCACCTTGCAGTGTACCGCTCCCATGCTTTTTGTTTAACAAAATGCTTTGCTGATTAGCCTTGAAAATAGAGAAAACTGAGTTGCTTATCAATTAGTTTAATGAGGTTTGCAATAAAGTTCACAATTTGCACATTTTTTGTCAATGTTCACTGAATGCACCTGCCAACTGAACCCCAGCAGATTTGCTCATTGCTAGTATAGACAAGGATTTTATTGCTCAAATTTTTAAAGTGATATAATACGTTTTCTTTTTTTCATTAAACTAATATACATGTTATATTTACATGCTCTCTGCAAGGCTATCGAGTGGTCCCTTACTCTTTTTTTTTTTTTCGCAAGCAGGTAGTCTCTTCTCATAGCAAGCCATGTGCTGTGGGTGCCATTGTGCGGGCATGCCACTGAGCCGGGCTATGTGTGTCCATAGATACACACAGCATGGCTCAGCTCTACCCCTCACTCTCTCCTCACAGGATTTGACTGACAGCAGCAGGAGCCGATGGCTCCAGCTGCTCTCAGAGACACCTGTGAAAAGACAAACAGAGGGAATAGGAACAACAGCTGGGCACAACGCTATAGATTACTCAGGTAAGTGTTTTTAGATGGAGGGAAGGTTTTTTACCTTAATGCAGAAAAAACATTAAATTAAAAATCTTTTGTATTTAGAACTACTTTAATCTGTAGGTTGTTGCAGGCCCTAAGGTAAAGTACATGTATGATCTGACCTTGGCCACAAAGAAGAAACAAGAAAAGAACCTCAGAGAACCTTGTTGCTATTGGAAACATTGAGTTCTCATGTGGTGGTGTGTGACGTTGTAAGAGGACCTTCCAGTCCTGGAACTCAGCTTGCCCATTTGGGATAATGTTTATAGCTCCTGCTTATGTGGTGCATTGGGAGTGGCAGTTTGTACTGGGCTGTTAAAGACAAGTACTCTTTTTGTCCAGAAATTATTATTGTACAGGATTTATATAGCACCAACAGTTTACGCAATATACGGGGGACAGTACAATTACAATACATTTCAATACAAAAGGAATTGGAGGGCCCTGCTCATGGAGCTTGCAATCTAAAGGGAGGGGTTCTTAGGTGGGGTAGGCTTCCCTGAATAAATGAGTTTTCAAGGATCGTCTAAAGGCGGACAGGTTTGCAGCTAACTGGACATACTTGGGCAGGGAGTTCCAGAGGATTGGAGAGGCTCTGGAGACGTCCTGGAGGTGAGCGTGGGAGGAGGTAACAAGGGAACTGGAGAGCAGGAGGTCTAGGGAGGAATAGAGAGGACAGTGATATACCTGGGGTGATGTTGTGGATGGCCTTGTATGTTGCAGTTAGTATTTTGAATTTTATACGCTGGGCTAGTGGAAGCCAGTGAAGAGATTGGCAGTCACGGATCGGTCAGTAAGGTGTATGAGTCTAGCAGCAGCATTCATAATAGACTGAAAGGGGGATAGCCTGTGTAAGACAGTGAGGAGGGAATTGCAGTAGTCAAGATGGGAAATAACCAAGGAGTGAATAACCTGTTTTGTGGTGTCCTTAGTTAGGAAGGGGAGAATTGAGGCGGCAAGATTTAGCCACTGATTGGATGTTTGGACTGAAGGAGAGTTCAGAGTCTAGGATTACACCTAGCACCCTGGCATGAGGGAAGGCATCAATGATTGTATCATTGATCTCAATGGTAAAGTCATGGGAAGGGGATCAGGGAGGAGGAAATATTACAAGCTCAGTTTTAGAAAGATTGAGTTTGAGTTAGTGGTATGAAATCCATACGGATATGCCGCTCAGTAAATTTGTGATACATAAGGAGATTGAGGTCCTGCGTTGAGGAGTTTAGAGATAGATCGGAGTGTCATCAGCATAGAGGTGGTATTGGAAGCCATAGGAGGTTATCAACTGGCCCAGGGAAGAGGTATAGAAATAGAAGAGGAGGGACCCAAGGACAGAGGCTTTGGGTACCCGAACAGAGAGAGGAGCAGAGAAGATGGTATTGTATGTGACATTAAAAGTGCGTTGAGGTAGATAGGAGGAGAACCAGGAAAGAGCAGAGTCACGGAGGCCAAAGGAGTGGAGTTTACTGAGGAGGAACGGGTGGTAAACATTGTCAAAGGCAGCAGAAAGGTCTAAGAGTATGGGTATAGAGCACTGGCCATTGGTTTAAGCAGTTAGTAGGTCATTGGTGAATTTTAATAGGGGAGTTTCAGTTGTGGGTGGAAGCTGGACTGTAGAGGATCGAGAAGGTTGTTATCAATGAGGTAACAACTCATACGGTTGTGGACAAGGCGTTTAAGAAGCTTGAATGCAAATGTGAGTAGGGAGATGGGGCTTAAGTTATTCAAATAGGTGAGGTCCAGTGAGGGTTTTTAAGTATGGGGTTGACCAGGGCATGTTTGAGCGGGGAGGGAAAGGTGCCGGAAGATAAAGGAGAGGTTGAAGATGTGGGTTAGAGAGTTTAGGATGGAGCAGGAAGGTGGTTGGAGTAATTGTGAGGGGACAGGGTCAGGCGGTGAGGTGGGCAGCGGAAAGGAGTTTGTCAACTTCCTCGGTGGTAGCAGGGTTGAGAGAGGAAAGAGTTGAATGTGGTGTTGGACTTGGTTGTGTTGGTTGGTGGGGAAAGCTGGACACTGGCTATCTCATCATGAATTGTGTCGATTTGTTTTTTAAATGATTGGCAATCTCCTGGGCTGTATGTAGGTTGGTGGCTGGAGGCAGTGGGAGGCGAAGTAAGGAATTAGGGATAGAAAAGAATTGACAAGGTTTGGATGAGAAGGTTTTAATGAGAGTGGTGTAGTAGGTTTGTTTAACAATGTGGAGGCAGGAGTTGTATTTGAGGAGGGCAGATTTTTAGAGGGTGAAGTCTTGCAGGGTTTTAGTTTTACTCCATGCTGTCTCAAGAGCATGGCTGTGTCTCTTGAGACTTCTGGTGTTTTCTATTTGCCAGAGTTGCCAAGTGCCCCCAGAGCAAGCAGCTTGTTATAGGGGCACCCAAGCAGGCTTGCTCCTGAGCCACTGCTCTGCATGTCCATTCACACACAGAGCCATGACTCGGCTCCACTCCTCTATCTCTTTATTGGCTCATTGGCCGTGATTGATGGGCTCCTGCTGCTTTCTCAGCCAAAGCAGAGGGAGAGACCCCGGAGAGCCAAGGCTCTCGTGCACATTGCTGGATCATGATGGGGTTCAAGTACTGGGGGTGGGCGATGCACACAGAAGGATTTTTACCTTCATTCATAGAATGCATGAAGGTAAAAAACCTTCAGCCTTTACAACCACTTTAAGACACACCATAATCTGTAGAACAACCTCTATATTTCCTTTTGACCTCTGTTAACCTATAGAACACCCTTGGGACCTGCAGTAGCCTACATTAAACCTAGTATATTGTCTAACCTTAGGTTCACACCTAAGCGTTTTCTGCAGCGGTCTGCATTTTGCAGAAACGCAGTACAGTCCATTTAAGATGATTTCCTATGGGACATGTTCACATCCGTGCATTTTCACCTGGTGCAATTTTTGGAAAGGGACAGGGACTTTTTTGAAAGCAAAAAGTTGCGTTTTTGTTTCTATATACTTCAATGGAAACGCTGCAGAAAATCATGTATTGCATTTTTGCTGCCTTGTTGCCAAGTTTTTGATGCGTTTTGTGTTTTAAATCTGCCTAGCAGCAAGAAAAATGAAATTGGAAAAAAAACGTTAAACACGTCAAAAATGCAGCAAAACACGACAAAAACGCATTGCAGAATCAGCTCAAACGCAACCTGCATAGGTGTGAACCTAGCCTTAAATTGGAGCTCCACCCAAAAGAGGAAGTTCCACTTTAATGCCTTGTCCCCCGCTCTCAGTTAAGGATTGGCACCTTCTTTGGGGAGCAGGTACCAGAATTTGACAGGTACCCGCTCCCACTTCCGCTTCGATCGCCTCCCTCCCCGTAGTCCTCTGGGACACGTGACAGGTCCCAGAAGACTACGGGGCCATTCACAAAGCGCAGCGCTTCTCGCGCATGCGCAGTGGGCACCCGACTGTGGAGCCACAAGCTGTCACAGCCGGGTGCCCACACTGAAGATGCCAGGGTCGGGCAGAGAAGACAGCCGGTGAAACCAGCAGTGGTGAGGACACCGCTGGACAGAAGAACAGGTAAGTGGCTGTATTTTAATAGTAAGCAGCTACAGTTTTTCTAACTGCCAACTTTTTTTTTTTCAGGTGGAACTCCGCTTTAAGACAAACAGTAACCTAGAGAAAAACATATGTATCGGCTCTCAATGCACAATAACCTATAGAACACCTTGTATTTTGTGTTAACCACTTGCCCTCGTGAGGATTTACCCCCCTTCCTGACCAGGTCATTTTTTGCGATACGACGCTGCGTTACTTTAACTGACAATTGCGTGGTCATGCAACGCTACACCCAAATTAAATGTAGGTCCTTTTTTTCCCACAAATTGATCTTTCTTTCTGTGGTATTTGATCGCCTGTGCATTTTTTATTTTTTTATTGTATAAACAAAAAAAGACCAACACTTTTGAGAAAAAAAAATATTTTTGACTTTTTGCTATTAAACATTTCCAGTAAAAAAAAATTTTAAATCAAATTTCATCATAAATTTAGGGTAAAATGTATTCTGCTACATGTCTTTGCTAAAAAAATCCCAATACATGTAAATTAATTGGTTTACGTGAAAGTTATAGTGTTTACAAATGGCAGTATATATGTTGGGCTTTTTTTCTTCACTAGTAATGGCGGCAATCAGCGACTCAGATATAGTGAATGCAGGGTCCTGAGTTTTGAATCACTTTATGCACTTGCCCTCCAGAGGATTTACCCCCCTTTCTGCCCAGGCCATTTTTTGCATTACGGCGCTGCGTTACTTTAACTGACAATTGAGCGCTCATGCAATGCTACACCCAAATTAAATTTATGTCCTTTTTCTCCCCATAAATGGAGCTTTCTTTCTGTGGTATTTGATCACTTGTGCGTTTTTTATTTTTTAAGCTATAAACAAAAAAAACAACAATTTTGAGAAAAAAAAACACGGTTGACTTTTTGCTATTAAACATGTCCAGTAAAAAAAATTTAAAAATCAAAATTCGTCATAAATTTAGGCCAAAATGTATTCTGCTACCTGTCTGCTAAAAAAAATTTCCAATACGTGTAAATGAATTGCTTTATGTGAAAGTTATAGTGTTTACAAATAGCTGTATATATACTGGAATTTTTTTTGTTTTACTAGTAATGGCGGCAATCAGATAATGACATCCCCAGTGACACCAATCCATTGACCAGTGCTACTAAAAAGCACTGACACTGTACTAATGGCACTGGGCTTGAAGAAGTTAACATCTGGGGCAATCAAAGAGCTGTCAATCACCGGGACCCGGTGATTTACCGCCGAGGCCGCAAATGGCAGTTCTGTTATGTGCAATCAAAGGGTTAACTGTGTGCTGTTTCACTACGGGGCTGTGTGTGTGGTTCACTGTAAGCAGTACAGCCATACAAAGCAGTGTGCAGGAGCTGACAGGGGAGAGATCTGTATTGTTTACATACAGGTCTCTCCCCTGGCAGAGATACTTGGCAATCATCGGGTGCCAGTGAGTAATCACCAGCCGAGACCTGGTGATTGACAAGCCGTGAATGGCAGCGCTGGTAGGGGCAATTAAAGGGTTAACTGTGTGCTGTTTCACTATGGGGGCTGTA
This sequence comes from Staurois parvus, assembly GCF_062004578.1. Lineage (NCBI taxonomy): Eukaryota > Metazoa > Chordata > Amphibia > Anura > Ranidae > Staurois > Staurois parvus. The sequence continues at coordinate 2,812,980 of NW_028317882.1, forward strand.
TGTGTGGTTCACTGTAAGCACATTGCTTTGTATGGCTCTGCTATGCAGTGTGCAGGAGCTGACAGGGGATAAAGTGTGCAGGAGCTGACAGGGGATAGATCTGTATTGTTTACATACAAGGTCTCTCCCCCGTCAGAGATACTCGGTGATCACCAGGTGCAGGTGAGTAATCACTGGCCGGGACACGGTGATTGACAGGCCGAGAATGGCAGCGCTGGAAGGGTGCACCTGCAACTCTCGCACGCCCCCTACCAGAAACTGCATAATCATGTATGTATACGTGATTTTGCGCACCCGTGCTGCCCTGTAGCAATATTGCTGCTATAGGGTGGCGCGGAACTGGTTAAGATAAAGACTTATTATATTATACAGGATTTATATAGTGCCAACAGTTTGCTCAGCGCTTTACAATATAACGGGAGACAATACAGCAAGGATACAGTTCAATACATGAGGGATTTGAAGGCCCTGCTCCTTGGAGCTTACAATCTAGGATGACTTGAAAGCCTCTTACTAATTTTGGAGAAAAGTGTGCAGCCACCACTACCTCTGTTGTTTTGACCAATGATAGAAATAAGGATGAGTAGGATGTCTGAGAAGTACCTATACCAAAAGTTAGTGATGCCACACCCAGCAAAAGAAACAATCTATCCACTTGGATGGCAACAAATTTGGAAACAGAAGCATGGGTTCTTAAATTATAATTCCCATTCGGTTTTAGTGCTGAATGTTCTGTTTCAAATGCTGATAACAGCAGAAAAATAAATGATAGGTGGGACACAACACTGAAAGCTAATTAGCAAAATTTACAGCTCCAGGCTACCAGAGCCAAAAAGTAACATACTGTTTTCTGGAAAGAGATTGTTTATCTGACTGTTCAGAGAAAAATCTTGTATATAGAGGAAATATCCCTAGACTGCACAGTGAAGCATCTTGAACCAAAGAAAAAATGTTAGTATGATTGCAATACCCATATCAGTATGATACACTTGTAAAACAAACATTTTATGTACAATAATTATGCCTGATAATTAATTAGTTCTGCTATTGTGGACAGTATTATAAACAAGCATTGTGCAGATAATAAACATTTTACTATGCTATTAAATTTTATGTTGCTCAATTAATGCAGGCTGTAACTTTTTATTAATTAATTAGTTAAACGGTTGCCACTGAAAGAATACTAGCAAAAAAAAACATTGCTTGCTAACCTAATTGAGCTAATCCAGATTCTCTGTACAAATGGAAGATTAGAGATGAAACAACACTTTAATATTTTATACACCAATGATTTACTTACTCCACTCCCTTGAAGCAACTCACTGGAAAAGACAATTATGCTTAGAACCGTTGAAGGGAAATGAGGAAGAGGACGAACAGCAATAGACAAAGGCGAACATCACCTTAGCCTAATACAAAAAAAAGCAGTGGCATTAAAAGTTATAGCTCAAAAATGAGTAATGGTATGTCGGTGTCAGCTATATCATTATGCCTTTTGGGGACATTTACAGATGAGACTCTGGTTAATCCTTTTCCCCCTAGTGCCCAGTACTAGGACAGCTACATCACTTCCTGTTAGCAGAGTGGATTCAGTTTTTCTGACAGCAGGGGATCTTGAGACCTGTAGTTCTATAGCTAATACATACTGTATTCCTGAGTGCTGCTTGAACTACAACTACTGGAGAGCTGGTAAACAAGGAGGATGCTGGGAAAGCAGATATATTTTACAGTGAGGGACTGGCTTTCTCTCTCTTGGCAAAGAATTCAGAGCTGAACACGGGGGACTGCAATGCTCCTCCAGAGACAGATTCCTGGCCTACTGCTCTGCACATCTGTTTAGCACAGCGGTTACACTGATTGTCACACCAGGATCACACCAGCATCTCTGCATTGGAACTGTCACTGTCCAGTCTTCACACAGACATCTCTGCTTGCTGACAGTACACCAAACAGTAACTCTGCACATCCCTGCAAACAACCAAGAGCCTGAGCAAGAACTCTGTTCCTAAGAAGCCGTGCTGTCCATAGGGTTGGTGGGCGGGCAGATGCCCAAACTCTTTCTGTCATCAATCTAGAGATATTGCATGAGGAAACCTTTACACCTCAGGAGATCTTTGTTTTGAGCAGTACCACAGTCCATCTGTTTAATTGAATTACCAGTATTCACTAATGTTTATGGGCCCCCACCATTGCTAGCAGAAGACAATGGATACCACCATATCAGGAGCTTTAAACATCACAGGACTCAAGTTGCAATCTATTTAAGGGACCCCTTCTTCAAGGCCATTGTTATTCAAATTGGGGTAACTGTATCTTTTTATAGCGGAGTATATGTTTAAATAATTCTCTGCGTTCCCCATTGCAACATTGGTTATTTGGAAGGAGCTGTAAAGTAAAAAAAAAAAAACTTTTCTTCCTTTCTTTTTTGCTTCTGGTGTTGCAATTAAATGGTTGAAGCTTACTACTCATGACTGTATACTCTTTTAAAAGTTGCTAGTTGATTATTCCTATATTACCAGTGTTCTGCTTTTATGTGTTAACTGGAGTTGTATATCTTAAACCCATTTATGTGGCCTATTCTTTAGAGCAAGTTGAATAGATAGGTATTAATAAAGAATTTTATCTCTTGCATTATTAGTCTTAGCTCCTGTCACAGACTGAAATGGCTGGGAAGCATGACAATGTTACTATTGTGGGTGATTTTAACAGCTTCCTGTCCACCCTATAGCAGTAATACTGCTACAGGGTGGAACTGGTGCACAAAAGCACGTATATATACGTGATTTTGAATTTCCAGGTAGGGGGCGCAAGCAAGCCGTGCACGCACCCTACCTGCGACGCTATTTGCGGCCTTGGCTGTCAATCACCAGGACCGGACTTTAATTACTCGCTAGCACCCAGTGATCGAGGAGCATTACCGACGCAGGGCGAGAACTGTATGGAAACAACACAGTTCTCTTACCTGTCAGCTTCTGCGCACTGTTTTGCATGAGCATACAGTGTAAAGCACACACACAGCACAAAGTAAAACAGCACACAGTTAACCCTTTGATCGCCCCACATGTTAACCTCTTCCTGCCCAGTGCCATTAGTACAGTGTCAGTGCTTTTTATTAGCACTGATCACTGTATTGGTGTCACTGGGGATGTCAGTGACTCCAAGTCAGTTCCCCCCCAGTGTCAGACTGCCTGCCGCACTCCCACTATAACTTGTTGATCGCCCCCATTACTAGTAAAAAAAAAAAAAAATTCCTGTATGTATATTTCCATTTGTAAACACTGTAAATTTCATGTAAACCAATTAATTTACACATATTGGGATTTTTTTTTAGCAAAGACATGTAGCAGAATATATTTTGTCCTAAATTTATGATGACATTTCTTTTTTTTATATTTTTTTACTGGATATGTTTAATAGCAAAAAGTTAAAAATATTGTTTTTCTCAAAATTGTCGGACTTTTTTTTATAGTGCAAAAAATAAAAAACGCACAAATACCACCAAAAGAAAGCTCTATTCATGGGAAAAAAAGGACGCAAATTTCATTTGGGTGCAGCATTGCATGACTGCGCAATTTGTTGTCTGTACCCATAGTAGAGCCCAGAAACAATAGTGCACATTTTGTTTTTTTTAACCTAAAACACATTGAAACTGACACTGATACCAATAATAAAAAAATAAATCCTGATCTTTGACCCTGACCTTGACCCAAACACTACCCCTGGCACTGAACTAGATCAGACCTTGATCTAGGTATTTTTTCTTTATTTTTTATTTTATTTTTAAATATTTATTTCTTTATCTTTTTTTTAACAAACATATTTTTTTCTTTATGCAAGGAGTTAGAGAGATAGAATGTATTTCTCTTCTCCATTCATAGAGAGAAAAACATAAGGGGGGGCCTGATCACTGTGATAGCCAATCAGAGGCAATCACAGCGATCATGTGACCTGGAATCGGGAGTCCCTGGTCCCAATTGTTAGAACAGGACCTGGGGCTCTCAGTGACACCCCAGTCTTTGTGCTGGGAGCGAGCTGTGTGGCGCACTCCCAGCACAAAGACAAGTCCAAAAATATGCGGCCCCACGGAAAAAAACGCAGTTCTGTGAGGCGGCATATTTGTGTGTGACGTCGGCGCCAAGGGGTTAAACAAGTGTTTTAGTCATTGTATTGCATTTGGGTAACAAGTATTGAACAAATTTAAAATCCATGTGGAAAAATTCTAATGTAAAAAAAAACCAAATAAATGAGAAAAAAAACAGGTCTTAACAATTACAGATTTAGGAGGATTGCAACAAGAAACAAGTCAGCAATTAGGGTAGCTAAAATAGCATATCAACAAATCAAACAAATCCCAGAACTATTTTCAAATATAGCAATAGTAAAAGGTTATAAAGATAGAGTCTATAAGAGATGAACATAGAAAGATGACCACAAATGACCGGAAAATAAGCAGTTGTATTAAATATTTTTTTTTTTACAGTAATATTATTAATGTTTTACCTGGTTGGCTAGAGAAGACTAGAAAAACTTAATGTGAACAAATCTTCAAGTCCAGATGGCTTACACATAACAAACAAACCAAAAAAATCCCAGTACACTTAGCAGCTAACCTGCAAAAAACAAGGATATTCAACCATCAAACAATTAACATTAAAACCAGAGGGTTTAGATGCACTCATTTGCATATATATGTAAAAGCTGCATTGCCTCACCAAGGTTCCTCTGTATAGCTTGTTTGCTGAATTTGGCATGGGGAAACATTGGATGCCTGTAGCTGACATTGTGCTCATGCCGGGCATCCAATGTGTCCCTGTGCCTTTAAGAAGTGGACTCCCTCTAGGGAAACCTGCTCTTTGTTTATCTACTGCTACATGTGCTCCAACGTGGAGACTCTCAAATATAGAGTTAGAACCACAGTATACAGAGCAGCCTTGGCAAGGCACTGCAGCTTTCACATATACTGTATTTGCATATGTGTACAACTAAACCCTCTGTGTTTAACATGGATTGTTGGACTAGGTTAATTTTTTTATAAGCTATCTTGTAAGTGTGCTGGGGAATTGTTTGTTTGTTTGTGATGTGCATTACCCTCCCATGTGCTCTTTACTGCAAAGGCTAATTAAACATTGGTGTGGTTGCCATCTTTTTGTAAAGCTTCTTTGTCAGGTACTTATTTAATTATGAGACGTGATTCTTGTGAGCTACTATGATGTATCTTATAAAGAATATGTGAATATATAAAATTAAAAATTAAAACAATTCAGTAAAATAATAAGTTGAACTGAGTGTATGCAGAGATAAAGTATATTAAATAAACTGGTGTGTGAAATATTTAGATAAATATTTAAATAAATGAGTGGGTCGCCTACACTATATACATACTCATACAAGTGTGTCAATATAGATGAATCAAAATACAAATGTGTCGCGCTCCACTGGACACCGGAGGACACCAATCGCTGTATGGGACCTCTGTGTGAGGTCCCAATCATGTGATCACTGATTGGCCAATCAGTGATTACATGAAGAGTAGTAAGCAAGATGTCACTTCTGACATCATTGCTTACTACTAGTGAAAACTGTGAATGATCACAGAGATCACATTGTACAAGACTATTCACAATAGCCTTGTACCATGTGACAAGCTGTGACCAATCACAGCTCACACAGTATTTCTCAATGGCTGCAAGAATGCAGCTAGAGAAAAGGAGAAATGATTGCTTTTATGAGTGTAAAAGCAATCAGTGTAAAATAAAAAAAAAAATCTTCACCCCCCCAAGTAGTACACTGTCACTATGGACCAGCACAAAGACAGGTCCACAAATATGCGGCCCCATGTTAAAAAGCTCAGTTCTGTGAGGCCACATATTTGTGTTATGTTGGTGCCAAAGGGTTAAACAAGTGTTTTAGTCATTGTATTGTATTTGGGTAACAAGTATAAATGAACAAAATTAAAACCCATGTGGAAAAATTCTAATGTAAAAAAAAAACCAAATAAATGAGAAAAAAACAGGTCTTAACAACTCTAGATTTAGGGAGATTGCAGCAAGAAATACAAATCAGTAATTAGGGTAGCTAAGATAGCATATGAGAGACACATTGCTACAGCAAGTAAAACAAATCCCAGAACTATTTTCAAATATATCAACAGTAAAAGGTTATGAAAGACCAGATAGGGTCCGTAAGAGATGAACATGGAAAGCTGATCACAACTGACAGGAAAAAAGCAGTTGTATCAAATATTTTTTTTTTACAGTAATATTATTATTGTTTTACCTGGTTGACAGAAAACCAGGTACCGAAGAGACTAGAGAAACTTAATGTGAACAAATCATCAGGTCCAGATGCCGTTCACACAACAAACAAAAAAAATCCCAGCACACTTAGCAGCTAGCCTGCAAAAAAAAGGATATTGAACCTAGCTAACAATTCACACTAAAAACAGAAAATTGAGTTGTATTCATTTGCATAGTATGCCTTTAGCTGACATTGTGCTCATGCTGGGCATCCAATGTGTCCCTGTGCCTTTAAGGAGTGGACTCCCTCTAGGGAACCTACTCTTAATTTATCTACTGCTACATGTGCTCCAAGGTGGAGACTCTCAAAGAGTTAGAACCACAGTATACAGAGCAGCCTTGGCAAGGCACTGCAGCTTTCACATATACTGTATTTGCATATGTGTACAACTAAACCCTCTGTGTTTAACATGGATTGTTGGACAAGATTAATTTTTTTTTGCAATCTAGCTAGTAAGTGTGCTGGGGAATTGTTTGTATGTTTGTGATGTGCATTGCTCTCCCATGTGCACCTTACTGCAAAAGCTAGTTAAACATTGGTGTGGTTGCCATCTTTTTGTAAAGCTTCTTTGTCAGGTACTTATTTAATTATGAGACGTGATTCTTGTGAGCTACTATGATGTATCTTATAAAGAATATGTGAATATATAAAATTAAAAAAATTCTGTAAATTAATAAGTTGAACTGAGTGTATGCAGAGATAAAGTATATTAAATAAACTGGTGTGTGAAATATTTAGATAAATATTTAAACTAGAAAAGCTACAATTTCTGGGGAAATTGTGTGATGTGTTCTTGCCTCCACCAGTACCCTACAACTGGAGTGGGCGGAGTAACTGGGTGGAGTGGCTTGTCACTCTGCTGCCTGCTCACACACCTGGGTTCCTATGGCAACTCACTCTACAGCAAGGGCAGAGAAGAGTGGTTAAAAACAAACATGCTTTGCATGCAATTTTCATGATGAAAAAAGGCTCTGGACAGCATTTGGAAATGGAACAGTTAAAAAACGTTTCCAAATGCAAACGCATTTACAAGCATTTTGCGTTTGAAACGCTGATAAAATCTACTCCTGAACGCAAGTTTGGTGCATAAAAAAAAACGACTGTAAACTCAACTGCCTGTAAACGACTGTAAACGAAGATGTGTACATGGACACATAGGAAAACATTAGGGAGAGTTCAGGGGCTGATGAAAAAATGCAGAAAAGCTCCTGAACATGAGTTTATCAGCTGCAGTGTACATGGAGCCTTACAATAAACAAAACCTGATCATTTTAATCAACCACTCCAGTGTTAAGTGATTTTTTTTCTCATGTAAACGGATACATTCTGCTGCAGAGTTTGTGCAGTGAAAAACAATAAGTTTGCTGGCTTAAAAACCACTTCCCTACCGAGCACTTTTACCCCCCTCCTGCCCAGACCAATTTTCAGCGTGCAGCACCCTCATACTTTGAATAACAACTGCATGGTCATGCAACACTGTACCCAAACTAAATTGTTATAATTTTTTTAGACAAAAGAGCTTTATTTTGGTGGTATTTATTCACCACTGAGTTTTATTATTTTCTTCTTTGTTTCTGTTATAAGATTTTGCAAATAAATAACCTTTCATCATAAATTTAGATCAAAACTTATTCTACATTTCTTTGGTGAAAATACCCCAAATTAGTGTATATTATTTAGTCTGTAAGAACTAAATAATGGTATATGTATCTGACAATCAATCAATCCTGACACACTGACGGCCAATCTCATTTCTTGAGGGCCGAAAATGCCAGGAAAAAAAAAAAACACCTCCAAATGACCCATTTATGGAAAATAGACAGTCCAAGGTCTTTAGTAAGAGGCATGGCGAGTTTTTTGAAGTTGTTATTTTTTGTTACGATTTTTTGAAAAATGAAGAAATTGACGTAAAAAAAAAAATCACAATTTTTTTTTTAACATATTGTCTCCAGCTGGTGTTGCAGTGATCAGGGACACTGACTGGTGACAGTATGTAAAAAAATAAAAATACAAAAATAATAATTATTAAATTATTATTAACTGTTTAATTATTTTTTTCTCGTTGATTATATTTTTTCTTTTTTTTTAAACATTTTTCAACACACTGTGACCAGAGCAAAACAATGTTACCATAGTAACATTGTACTACTCTGGGCAAGTGATCAGGATTTTTTTTCAGGATGTGAAAAAGGGTGTGAATTGCTAGACAGTTTTTTTCACTTTGGGAGAGTGCAAGTGATCAGTATAGGGCCAATCAGCACTGTCCAGAAGGAGGGTCAGGGGTTGTGCAGCCTCATAGGACAATCAGAGCAGAATGAAAACTCCTCCTACGAGATTAACCAGTCACAAGACCACTATATACTGCTGGTGAGAAAAGGTATTTAGCCGTTTATATTTACTATAATAATTGCATTTCCATGTTCTGTGTGGAACAAGGATTCCAGCATACAGAGAGTATGTCCAATAAATTCGGTAAAGAATCAACAAGTGGTGATACATATCTCCTGTATAAAATATACAAATTTCAAAGGTAAAAAAATGAAAACCAACAAAAATTCAATTTACAAGTGAAGTAGAGAGAGAACTTAAAGTATATCAATTATATCAAAAGTAGAGCTATGCCAGAAAACCACTCATCATGAGATACAGTAAGTCAGACAATAATTATGATATTAATTACATGTTTTGGCCCACATTACTTGGATGGTGATCAAACATCTGTAGTATGATATGCTTTAAAGGTGTTTTAAAAATGTGTTGCTGGTCTTTGACTCGATTGGTATTGAAAGCAGTGACAACCAAAAAATAATCATATTTTGAAGGAGGTAGCAGTAGGTGCCTAAAATATGTAAAAAACCTTTTGCGCCACTACTAGAAAAGATGGAACTATTGGGACAGCAGCACACAACTGGATATACCACTAGCAAAAAACAACAAACAGAAAATTGATGTTGTGCTAATCACAATAATGCCACAGACATTCCAAAACAAATAATAAGATGAGAAGACAATAGGTAATACACCATAACATTATCAGTAAATGGAAGGAATATGGGCGTGAAGGGAAAGGTGAAATAATAATAAGGTCCAAAATGAGGACTAAAAGGTGTAACAAAACAATAAAAATAAAATATTAACTAAATCACAGTAATAGTGGGACATATGAGTCTGTCATAACATAAATGAAATAACGTGAATACAGCTAATAAGAAAGTGGAGCAAAATGTGAAAAATACAAAATGAAGTGCTTAAATATTAAAAGTGGACAAACCACTTATCACAGAAGAATGACAATAACAACGCACAGTGAGGCCAAAAAATGTGACCATGTGACTAAAGGATCATACCACAATGTGCATCAAAAGGCCACGTGACATAAAACGACTAATAAGTGACCATATAAATACCATAAATAAATGTGGCAATCATATATAGAGTGCAACTATAAAACAGAAAATTGTGATACAAAGGCACAGTAAAACCAAATGAATGTATTACTGTGCCACGTAAAATACAATAACACAATGAAAAAATAAATAACATGTGACAAAAAAAATATCATAAATGCAACATAAAGTCCATGTACAAAAACGTCCAACAAAAACACATCCAAAAAACAAACAAACAACGTAGATAGGTAAATGATTAGTGATCCCTGATGAAGTCACGTGACAGGTGATGTAATGCGTAGGTCGGAGAGTGGAATGTGGTGACGTCATTTCCAACATGAACAGCCACAGTCATATTGGTACACCCAGTACACTCATATCAGCACATGTGATTGATGCCTTGTTTGATCTGTTCCCATGTAAGTGCGCATTTGTCTTTACAATACATTTGATTCATTTACAATATAACACTATGGAAGCATTTTTTCTTGTCTTCCTGGGAGTGCTGTGAGCTGGCTGTTTTTTTTGGTCCAAAAGACCCCTGGCAGGAGTTCTGTGCGCTGGCTGATTTCCGTATCCAAAGGTGAAAGATATATTACCACCGCTGAACAATATGGTCCACCAGTGAGGGGTATATCATCCCTACATCGCCATTTGAGATTCCACTTAAAGGGCCCTTGCAGTGAGTGTCCTGAAAGCCTTTTGGCCCCTTGGGGTCTGGGTGCAGAGGTGAGGAGGCATCTTAGCTGGTGTGGGATTCACTAATCATTTACCTATCCACGTTGGTTTTTGTTTTTTTTGGATGCGTTTTTGTTGGACGTTTTTGTACATGGACTTTATGTCGCATTTATGATATATTTTTTTAGTCACGTTATTTATTTCTTCATTGTGTTATTCTATTTTACGTTGCACAGTAATACATTCATTTGGTTTCACTGTGCCTTTGTATCACCATTTTCTGTTTTATACTAGTTGCACTCTATATATGTTTGACACATTTATTTATGGTATTTATATGGTCACTTATTAGTCGTTTTATGTCACATGGGCTTTTGATGCACATTGTGGTATGATCCTTTAATCGCATGGTGAGTTGTTATTGTCATTCTTCTGTGATAAGTGGTTTGTCCACTTTTAATATTTAAGCACTTCATTTTGTATTTTTCACATTTTGCTCCACTTTCTTATTAGTTGTATTCACATTATTTAATTTATGTTATGATGGACTCATATGTCCCACTATTACTGTGATTTATCTAATATTTTATTTCTCCCTAATCATTTCCGTGTGTTTTACCCACGGTCATGGTTTATTGTCTGTTACACCTTTTGATCCTCATTTTGGACCTTTATTATTTCACCTTTCCCTTCACTCCCATATTCCTTCCATTTACTGATTATGTTATGGTGTATTATCTATTGTCTTCTCATCTCATTATTTGTTTTGGAATGTCTGTGGCATTATTGTGATTAGCGCAACATCAATTTTCTGTAAGCAGTAGGTGCTATTTCCTTCTTCATAGTTATCCTTTTACCTACAATAAAAGCAAATTTATTTCTAAAAGTTTTGTTAGAATGATGGATTGCTGAAAACTCTTTTAATCTTTTTGTATTTACTCTACTTTACTAGAGGATATTTTCTAATACACTCACCTAAGGACAACATGCCATTACCTATCACAAAGGATTTAGGGGTTAGATTATGAGGCCTAAAATAGGAAATTATTCAATGATTCTTTTTTTATGCAGAGCCAGATCACCCAAGAAAACTCAGGCGGGGGAGTGTACAGCATGGTGGGTGACCAGGGGCTCAGAAACATTTTACTACAGTTGTGTGGGCATTTATAAAATCTTAAAGGTTATCCCTAGCAATTTTTTCTCAGTTTTGTATAGGGTAGGATAGGGATAGTTCTGCCCCCTTTAGGGGGGATTCATCCTCGGGAATGTGCAGGTGAGCACTGTCAGAAGGACAGAAAGTAATGGGAATTGTAAAAGTCTACAGTTGTCCTCATAACAAGAAGTAAGTGGGAACGTGAATACTCTATTTCAGTGACAACTGTCTACAAGAAAACATCTCTATACTTTGGAGAGAATTCCTATCACTTATTGTTGTGTCTTCAGAACAGGGAGTGAACAAAAGTCCCCCTAACTCTCCTAACACAGGAGCCTAAAAGTAGACATCCCCTATTCCTGCCGAAAAGGGAACGTTTATTTTGTCTTGAAATATGTTTAATGTTTTTTGCGTATCTGTGTTGGAAAGGTTTTCCATTATTGTTGATTTTATTTAAACGCATTATTTTCTCAGCATTGCATTTTTTTATGCTCAGAAATCAATCTATGAACTTTTGCTCCAAGTAGCATGCATTGAAAGATCAAAGACTGTAATAAGGTACCAACATTGTACTGAGAATGGCTACAGAATCTACAGATGTGAGATATATTTTTTCTTTTTTAAATAATTGGAAGAGATATTCTATATTTTCTAGCAACTATCAAGGATGTAAATGATAAAGTAATTACTAGTACAAAAATACAGTTTCAAGCAATGCAGTCATACACTTTTGTAAAACAATTCCAAATACAACGAGAAAGTGCAACTACTGAATTACCATTGACATATGAAATAAAAAAGTAACTATTTGCTTTCAGAACCTTCAGAAATCCAGCTACAGGATTCTTGCTAAGAATTCTAAGCTACATAAAGACAAGAGATATATGTTACATGTTAAAATTACAAAATCACAATTATAATGTGATATTAGAGATGCATGCTAATGAACAACTTAATTCAGCATTACAGAAATCAAGCTGCTATGTCAACTGATTATGCCCAACCAGTAATATTAACAGAAATCAGTGAGGATGTAAGGAAGATTAATCCTAGAGAAGTTATACAGCGATTTCACACAGCGCAACAAAACACGGCCAAGAAAATCATCCTCACTGTTACAAAATGCAGAGGTTAGAGATGTTGAATATTCTCTTAAAAGTAATTTCTGCTCAGTTACTAGTTTACTGTTCATATTTCATTATTCTTTTATAAGGTTCAAAACAAAATACTGGTTAAAATTGCTATTCATCAGTTTACACATTTTAAACATTGCTCTATACAACCCTTGTGTCTTTAAATTCAATTGTTTTGTGGCAATGGGGTTCAAGTTCACATTTTAACTATATTATTTCTTACAAAAAGGTTGCATAGAAGCTTGAGCCAAACTTCCTTGGGTTTGGTTCAAGCAGAACCAAATGCCGAACCCAAACTCCACTAAAATGGTTGCTGAAACTGTCAAATTAAACATTTCTGTATTCTAGCCTAATAAGCATGGAGGTGTCAAAAATACCATGGAAGGTGGCGGGCACTTCTCTGGTAATCATGTACCAATGCAAAAAAATGTTAAGAAATTCCATTTAGCCAAGGACTGTGACTTTGTAAATGCTTAAAGCGGAGTTCCGCACGACCTATCAAAAAATAAAAGTCAGCAGCTACAAAAGCTGTACCTGCTGACTTTTAAAAAACAACCACATACCTGTCCCTCGGTCCTGTGGTGTGTCCCTCGCAGCTCGTTTCACCGGCCATCCTGTATTCCAGGAGGCTGGCATCTTCACTGTGGGCAACCGGCTGTGATAGCTTGCGGCTTCACAGCTGGGTACCCACTGCGCATGCGCGAGTAGTGCTGCGCTTCATGAATGGTTCTGTAGTCTTCTGGGACCTGTCACGTGTCCCAAAAGACTACAGGGAAGGAGGGAGGGAGGACACCTTCCATTTTCTGATCACCTAGGCGATCGGACCGGCAGTGGGAGCGGGTACCTGTCAAATTGGGGTACCCGCTACCGAAAGGTGCCAATCCTTAATGGGGAGCAGAGGAGCAGTCCTTAAAGCGGAACTTCCCCTTTTGGGTGGAGCTCCGCTTTAAAGTGAAACACTAAAAATGTCCAGTTTCTTTTAATAACATCCCTAAGTGAAGTTCCTAAAAGCCAGGACAGTACAAACACACCTAAAATGAACACTTTTGAAAAGAACATTCTGATTCTTCTTCTGAATATAGAAATACCACATGTATGAGACTTTTTTTCTACCTAATCACATAGGGGCCCAAAATCCAAATAGCACCTCCAGGCTTTCAAAGGGGGTTTAATTGTGCATCAAATTTTCAGACTGCCTATCACATGTTTGGAGGCCCTGAGGTACCGGGAAAGTAGAAACACCCTCAAAATGAACACATTTTGAAAATCAGTCATCCCAAGGAATTTCCTATGAGACATGGTAAGAGGCATGACTTTTTAGGTTCTAATTTTGTCTGCAATTTTTTGAAAATGAAGAAAACAAATGAAAATTGTGATATTTCTCACACACAGCATGGGAATGTCCAAAATTACATGCCACAACACATTCTGCTACTTTTCCTGAATATGGGAACACCTTATGGGTGAGATTTTTGCTCCATAGTTGCATTGAGGGGTTCAAAATCCGAAGAGTACCTTCAGGCTTACAAGGGGCATAAAGTTCTGATTTTCTGACTGCCTATTACATGTTTGGAAAACCTAAAGTGCCAGGAAAGTAGAAGCACCACCAAAATATCAATTTTGCAGTGCAGATACTCTAGGAATTTGAGAAAAGATCTGGTGAGTTTTTTTTTAAGATTTCATTTTTTGCCATGTGTTTTTGGAAAATGATGACAATAAAAATATATTTTATTCAAAATGTATCATTTTAAGAGACATGGTGAATTCTTTGAAGGTCTATTTTTTTCCACAATGTTTTGGAAAATGAAGAAAGTAATGGAAATGGATGTGATATTTCTCACATACAGCATGGAAACACTTAGAATTACACCCCAAGATGCCATCTTCTACTCCTGATAGGAATGAGGGTTGATTTACTAAAGCTGGAAAGTGCAAAATCTGGTGCAGCTTTGCACACCCACATGGAAGAAAAATATATTTAAATATATTTGAAAAATATTCTTCCCAAATATATTGACATATATTTGAAATGCTAAAAATTTGGCCATATTCAATATATATATATATATATATATATATATATATATATATATATATATAAAATGTATGTTGAAATGCATTTTTATTACAAAATATATGGAAAATATTTAAAAAAATACGTTTCAAATACACTGTGTGTCTTTACAAATATGAATCTACATTTTTGGAATACATTTACAAATAGAGGTAAAAATATATGTTAAAATTACTTTTTTCTATGTTAAAAAAATCTGAAGAATATATTTAAAAAATATATATTTTTAAAAAGCAGTGACGTAAGGCTAAGAAAGTGCAGAATATTTTTGACAAATGCGCTGTGATTGACAGCTTGGGGTTACCTCCTCTGTGCTGTGTGAAGGGCAAGATGATGGGGCCAATGAACAATTAAATTGATCTTAGGGTACAGACTGGGGCAGACATTTTGTTTACTAATTTCACATTGGTGAATTGTTTATAAGATGAAAAATTCATCTATGGGGATTATTTCTGCAGTCACTTACCACAGACAGGGTTGCTTTAATGAAAGGTTGTTCACTAGCTGCCAGAATGATTTTACATAGCTGTAGACTTACGAACAATTTAACAGATTGAAATGTTATAAAAAATGTTAAATATCTGACATCGCAAATATTCTTCATATTTACCTCAATTAATCACATCAGAGCAGCACAAATATTTCAAATGGTTTAATTACCCCTTTTTAAAATAAAAGTTTAAAAATGGTCAAGCATTTTTATGTTAAAAGCTTACTTACAGTCGTAAAGTTGCCTTCCATAAAGCCCCCTTCAGCTTCCTTCAATGTACAGTTTATTACTGATTGCAGAAGGTTATTTTATTGGCATGGAGAAAGCAGGTTAATGTTTGTTGCATGTTTTACAATTGCATTTGCAAATTCTCAGTCTGTTAATATAAATTCCAACAGCATGTTACAGGTTATGGTCAGCTGGATTGTCCATATGCTAATGGAAATATGGTGTAATATAGACACAATGACAAATTTTTATTAGACATATTTTGTAATTCAGTGTTCAGTATATAAACTAGACTCTCAGTATGCTTTATCTGTTTTTGGTATTTGGGGATGTTTACACTGCATTCTTCATAGTTAAAATGAGAAAGGAATAATGATCGTCCTTTTAATAATCCTTCATTTTACATTTTTGTTAATGTTTTCACTGATTTCTACCAAGTACTGTACATTAAATTTAATTCAAACCCAACATTTTTTTTTTATTATTTGAGTGATGTGAAAATGTTCTGTTGGCCAGTAATGAGAAAAGACACTAGAAGCAAATGCTAGCTACCATCAAAACGTTTTCCTCTTCTCTGAAAAAGTCTGAGCACCCTGCCAAGGGGGTCATCATCTAACTAGGCAAAGCAAGGTGCACAGAGGCAGGGCAATAAACTGAACAATATATACCATTCACCAGCACACTTACCAGCTAGAGAGCACAAAAAGGACTTTGAAACTGTTTCAACAATTTTCACAAAAACAAAGGGGTTTTGTTGTATATATTTGCAAATACATGTAAAAATAATCATTAATTGATTGCAGTGGCTACTAGTTTTCTTTCCTTTGCTTTGTTTGGTGCAGACCCCACTAGAGGTCTTCAGATACAACTGGGTGTCTGGCTGCTTGACATGTCTCTGAGTGGGCTACCTCCAAGGCATACTTGTGTTCAATATCAATATACTCATTACTATACCTGTTCCAAGTTGTAAGTTCTGTTAGATTAGAGTTGACGGACCATGCTTTTTCAGAAGTGCCTTGTCCTGGCAGTATGGCTTCATATAATTGTAAATATATGCAACAAAAATAGTTTATACATTTTAGGCAGGACCGGTGCTTCCACGTGACAAACTAGGCAGCTGCCTAGGGCGCACTGCCACCTAGGGGCGCCTGACAGGCCGGCACTCTCTTTGTGCAGCATGCCGCCATGTCATGATCCTCCAGTTGAGGGGTGGGGTGGCAAAGGGGAGGAAGAAAGGACAGAGGAAGATGTTGGGTGTCTGGGGCCAGTGTAGCAGCTGAGCTGCCACTCTTTCCAGTGTTCCTCTCAGACTCAGTCTCTTACTGCAAGCTGGCTGGAGACTGCTGATCACTGTAGAGTTCCAGCCCTTCTCTTCTCATTCATCAGTGGAGGTGAAGCTTGGCCTGTGGAGGAAGTTAGTGTCTTGTGTCTGTGTGACCCGGCCGGACATCCATTACATGTGCAATGTGTCAGTGAGTGATGACATCATCATGATTACAAAACCTGTTCTTCTAGTGCCTGCTGAGACTGCTGATCTGTGTGTGTGTTTGTGGGGGCTGGGCTGCCTCCTGTCACAGCATTTTATCCCTGCGGAATTCCAGTCTGGGATCTGTCAGAGTGTGGATCCATCATCCTCCACTAACTGCAACTGTGAGCCTGCCACTGCCAGCCACAGATACAGTCTATCCATGACACTGATTTTGTCTTTAATATTGGTGCTGGTGGCATCTTATGGAACTTATTTTTGCAAATGAAAAGAAATTTAGAAGTTTCATGTTTCTTTTTATTTATTATTTTCTACTGTTTTTTAAAATTTGTATTTATTAATTTTTTTTTGGGGGGGGGGGGTGGTGGCGCAAGTAGCTGGTCCTGCCTTGGGCATAAAATAGTCTAGCACTGACCTCATGTTAGACCTACATTTTTGTGCTGATTAGCTAGTAAATATATTTGTTTTTTATTATTCCTGTTAAGAGTGTCTACATCACACATTGTTAGCTAGAAGCCTACTCTTTACTAGCTCACTTGAGCAAATCAGGCTCACCAGTAAAGCAAATCCTGCTCCACAGAGAACCCTAATTTAAAGTGTTACTAAACCCAGGACCCTGCAGTCACTATATCTGGTCTCCCACAGTACACAGAACATGTAAGTGAAATTATTATAGTAAATATAAACTGCTAAATACCTTTTCTCATCAGCAGTTAGAACAGTCTTGTGACTTCAGCTGAGCACTGGTTAAAGCTTGTAGGAGGAGTTAATTCTAGGAGGATGCAAAACCCCTGACCTCTGTCTGGACAGTGCTGACTGGCCCCGTGCTGATCACATGCACTCCTACAAGAAAAAAAAAGCCTCTTTAGCAATACACACTAAACTGAGCATGTGCAGAAGGGCTAAGGGTTCTGTCTGTTTTATCAGGAGATAAGACGTGGACATTTAAACAAGAGGAGGGGAAGAGAAGAAAGGGTCAAACAGCCTTTTTACACAATGCCCCTTACATTCCACAGTGAGTATAACAAGCATGCTTTACTGCATATACAGACTGATTTTACTGCTGTGGGTTTACTAACATGTAAAGCAAATCAGCTGTGTTTGCTACAATATTTAATTCAATATAATCCTTTGCTCAGCTCTTTAACTGAACTCTTTGATGGATAAGGTTTAGCTAATGTATGGTTAATGTGTTTGGCAATGGTGTTAGAATAAAGAAGGATATTTGATCAAGTCGTAGTTAAATTATATTTTTGGTTATATGGTTATAATTAATATTTTTTATAGTTAGCCATTATTTAAAGCGCATACTGTAAGTCTTTGTGCATGCTTTATATAACGTCCCATAATATATTATATTACTATTACAGTACTAATAATTTTTCTGGTGCATATAATCAGCACTGTGCATCTTTTTTCTGATTTATGTCATAGAAACAAACTATTTTACGACTAGCTGCTTATATTTGTTCACGGATAAATTCTCTATCATATGAAAAGATATTATGTTTATGTTAAAATGCAGCAATAAAATTTAAAGATACATTATTTATTCCTTTTCTTTTTTTTTTGTTTCAGCTTTTTGTAAAACAACATATTTAAAATGTAATTGTTGAATATTTTTTTGACAATAAGTCACACTAAGCAATAAAACAAGCTCATCACTGATATGGATATAGCTAACATTCTGTATAATTGATTATGATTTGGTAGAAGTGATCTCCTGCTGCTTTACACTCTGTCTTCTGTCTCTTGGGAAGGAGTCATTAAATGATTGATGAGCATAGAAAACCACATACACAGTTAAAGACAGTGAGAACAGAAAAGAAAAAACAAATTAATAAAAAGAGTAACCAGTAAAACAATGAAATCATAACTGTTTTGTTATGATACAGATTTTCCAAAAATGTCAATATTAGAACTTAATGTATAACTAAAAGCAAAACTTTTTTTTTTCATTTTGAATAAGGTAAGGGAGGATTATAACCCCTGCAAAGGTTTTTTTTTTGCCATCTGTGTGGGGAGATTTCTCATAATCAGAATGGAAATTAAAAGAAAATCCCTTTAAAGTGATGGAGTCCCTGGTTGTCACCAGGGTCACCAGAACTAATGTCCCCTTTGGAAGATGTCCTCGCTATTCCTGTTCTTGGGACCATCCAACATTTGAGATTTTCTTTTACTTTCAATGATAACAGTAAACAGGACAAATAGAAAGAATTAATCTGGGGCTCATGCGTGACCTATGATCATGGCGGATGCTTAATCCTTGAGCTCCGCTCATCCCCGGCCTTTCCGTCTCTTCCGTTCTCCGCCATCAGCTCCTCAGCACTCAGGGTGAGTAGTGGAAGTTCCGCGCGGAAAGCCCCTCTCCCCGTCTCCGCAATATCCACGGCCCTCACCGCTCCAGCGCTTCCTTTCTAGGCCGCAATCCCCAGCCTCGAGTACCGCCGTGAGCCCGCAGAAGAGCTCTGGACCCCTGGCAGCGACGGGAGGTACTCACTCCTCTATGGAGCAGCTTGCAACTTCAGCTTATGAAAATCCTCAGATGGAGGATCCTGGGCTCCTGGAAATGGCAGGGGGGCAGTAGACTACCCTTCTACAGGGCATTCTTCAACACTATCTTCTGCCTCTGCATCTCAGCATGCCTCATCTTCTCTCACTGTCTCTTCATTAGACGACAAATTGCAAGTATTTCTACGCAACATCACTGCTATTATATTCGCTGAAGTTGGGAAGTTGGCCTTGGATCTTAGAGGGGAAATAGCCCAGATCGGAGACCGCACGGCTCAATTAGAGAATAAGTTTGATGAATTGGTGCAATACGTCCATGTTTTGGAGGAAAACAAGGTGTATCTGAAGCATTCCATGTCCCAAATGCAGCTCCAACAAGAAGATTTGGAAAACAGGGTATGCCGCCAGAACATATATATTCACTGTATGTCCAAATCAATTGTTGATTCTCAACTCCACCAACATCTATTGTCCTTCACCGCAACTGCCCCCATGGTTCCGGAAGCAGATTGGCTGTTGGATAGGGCCCATTGCTCTCTGGGCCTGAAACCTGTTGAAGGTACTAGACCCCGCAACGTCATAGTCTGCTTCCATTTTTTTGAAAGCAAAGAAGCCTTGTTATCCTCAGTCCTAATAAATCTTCCTTGGAATTTAAACGGGACACACTCCAACTCTTATGTGATCTCTCTCCGATTACCCTGGCCAAATGGCGGGCACTGAAACTGATCACCACACATCTTCAGCAGCACCTCGTCCCTTATCGTTGGGGATTCCCCTTCAAGCTGGTCGTCTCTAACGATAACACCCAAGTTATTTTGTGTGACCTTCATTAGGCAGCAGGGACTCTCCCCTCTATCGGAAGACGCATCTTCATTGCCACCTACCCCATCCCGTCCTTCCGCCACCCCTAACAAGATTTGGACATCAGTTCTCGGGGGCCGGAAGCGACTCTCTCGCACCCCACAGCGCCCACCTCGATCAAGTGATGTGCCTACATAACGTCCTTCTGGGGTGACCTCTCGTGGATACTCCGGAACTGACCCCCCTCCCCCTTGTTATTGCATCTTTTTTCTTTATCTGGCCGAGCCCTACTTGGGTGCACTTATCTTCTTTTTTTTCTTGCCGGGTTTAACGATTGTCAAGATGTGTCAGTTGTCTTGTTGCCCCTGAACCCGTCTAGCCATTGGCCTAGACGACTTGGGTCTAGTAATTTTTCCCCAAGTTTATATCACTACGGATATCTATGTTTCTTGCTGTAATTTCTATGGTTTATATTTTATGTGTTATATCAGTGTACTGGATTTTTGTTTTTTCTGTTTTTCGTTTTGTTTCATCAATGGTATTCCATTTATCTTTTCTGCTGGTACAAATGCTATATACATTATTGTTTTTTGATGGCCTTACGATTTTAATCATATAATGTCAAGGGCCCTAATTCCATCCAAAAACGGTGGGTGGCTTTGAAGGAAAAATCGATCCTCAGGAGCAGACATTTTTGTTCAGGAGACCCATTTTAAATCGAATGGCTCCTTTCGTTTTGTCTCAAGGTTTTTTTCCCAATCCTGCTCGGCTTTTGACCCTTCTGGGAAGGCTGGAGTGGCAATTCTGATTCGGACGCACTGCTCCCTTCGGGTCGTTTCCTCCAAGGTCAACCAACGAGGTTATTTCATTATTTTGAAATGTATGCTTGGTGGCACTCCCCTTGTCTTGTTGAATTTGTACGCCCCGAATACGGGTCAATTGCAGTTTCTTTCCCAAACACTTGCCAATTTGGGTTCCTTTTCTACACCACATGTGATTATTGGGGTGATTTTAATTTAATAATTTCCCCCCATAAAGACAGGAAGGTTCTCTTCGAGTCCACTCCTTCAAAGCGGCAATGTTCCTCTTCAAAATCTTTTCGCAAATTGATAAGGAAGCATCGTCTCTTTGACGCCTGGCGGATTAGACATCCACTTCACAAACAGTTTACTTTCTACTCCACCCCTCATCGTAGCTTTTCCCACTTGGATCATTTCTTCATCTCTGCCCCATTGCTCCCTCTCCTGGTTTCATCTGAAATCAATCCTTTCACGTGGTCCGACCACAATTCCCTAACGTTATGCTGAAAGCATGCCACTGGCACCTCAATGAGACCTTTCTAACTACAGACCATCTCCGAGACAAGTTTTCTCAAGCATTAGATATGTATTTTTGCCACAATGTTGGCTCAGTAACCTCTACCTCGACTCTGTGGTAAGCCCATAAGGCGGTATTTCGGGGACTCTGTATCTCTATGGGCTCTCGTTTGAAAAAATTCTCGGCGAGTGCCAAGGCTTCCCTCATCCACCAATTATCTTTGGCTGAACGTCGATTACTTGCAAAACCATCTATTTCTGGGCTTCACAAGGTGACCTCTCTTCATGATCAAATCAAGGCCCTCGACTCATGTAAGTCTGCACAATCCCTCCTTTGGGTCAAACAGAAATTCTATGAATTTTCTAATAAACCACATCGTATGCTCGTTAATCGACTCAAAGCACAATCTCCCTCTTCACTGTCAGACCATCTAACCGAACCGAATGGGGACCCTACATATGACCCCCATGTAATGGCCTCCCTTATTGGCTCATATTATAAGAATCTCTACAACTGTTTGACCCCGGATTTTCATCCCCCCCTCACAAAAGCATCCTCTGATAGTTTTTTTGATCCCCTGTCGTTACCGAGGCTATCACTTTCTGACACTTCAGCCCTTAATGTTGACATCTCATCTGAGGAATTATTCGACACAGTCAAACATCTCCCCTCTTGCAAAACCCCTGGACCAGACGGACTGTCCTATTTTTATTATAAGACCTTCATTGGTACTCTGACCCCTCACCTTCTCTCTCTCTACCAAGATTTTTTTTAAAGGCGTCGCACCTCAGGCTGACTTCTCCCGAGCGTATATCTCTGTTATCCCCAAATCTGACAAAGACCATTCTATCCTAGACAACTATCGTTGTCTACTAAACTCTGATTACAAGATTTTCACTAAGATCTTGGCCAACAGGCTGTCCAGACTCATCTCCAAGCTCATACACAGAGATCAAGTAGGTTTTGTGCCTGCCAGACATGCTGCGGATAACACCAGGAGATCTATTGATCTGGCTGACCTGGTTAACCGATCTTAAATCCCTGCTATATTATTGAGTTTAGATGCTCAAAAAGCCTTTGACCGTCTTAGCTGGCCCTACATGTTTATGGTCTTGGAGAGGTTTGGCTTCCGTGGCCCGTTTATGGCAGCCTTGAAGGTTCTTTATTCCTCCCCTTCTTCGCAGGTCAGATTGGCCTGCTTCCTTTCACCTTCTTTTCAGATGTCAAATGGTATGCGACAGGGCTGTCGACTTTATTCTCTGTCTGGACTGGATGGCAGTAGCTAGCGGTTCCAACCACGATACACGAGGGATACATTCCCATGGTCATGAGTACAAATTATCCCTGTTTGCAGATGACATCCTCCTCACACTCTCGAACCCTCATACCTCACTACCGGTTCTACATAAGATGTTACGACAATTTGGGGCCCTGTCAGGCTACAAAGTCAATGTGTCCAAAACTGAAGCACTCCCACTACACATCCCACCCGTTGTTTTCTCTTCCCTCCAAGAGTCCTTCCCTTACCGATGGTGCACCCACTCTTTGAAATATCTGGGTACTAAACTCACTTCCTCCTACCATTCTATATATGAAGCTAATTTTCCCCCCTTATTTGTAGCTATTTCACGCTCCTTTAAATTTTGGGATACCCTACCCATTTCCTTCCTTGGACACATCAATGTAATAAAAATGACTGTTCTGCCCAAACTCCTGTATTTATTTGCGACTCTTCCCATTCCTATGTCCAAACTTCACTCCCTTCAGAAATCCCTCTTACATTTCATTTGGCACAACAAGTGTCATAGAATCGCATGTACTGTACTACTCTCCTTGCTTTCTAGGGGGGCCTAGGGGCACCGGATATAGTGACCTATTATTACGCTACCCGCCTTCGATTTCTAATGTCATGGGCCACCCAATACTCCCCCAACATATGAACTGAGATTGAATCTTTGCAATTAACTCCGACCCATCCATGCTCCCTCCTTTGGTCGACTTTGGCGGTGGATGTCGCTTCTTTTCGTCATCTTTCTTGGTCCCATGCAATTCTCCCTGACTATCTGGCAGAAATGTAAGGCTAAATTTGAACTGGCCTCAGATTGCTCTCCACTGACCAATATTCTTTTTAATCCCAACCTCCTGGATAGTCTGGCCATGTCCCGAATGCTCCCTTGGGTCGCAGCCAACCTTTTCCAACTACGCCACTTGGTACACCCTATAACTCGGAAGCTACAACAATTCTCGGACCTCCAGAAAAAATACCACCTACCTTCCCAACATCTATATGTTTATCTTCAGATACACCATTTTTTCTCTACCATATCACTCTCAATGATCCTTGGGAAGCCCACTCCCTTTGAACGTTTATGTATACAAGGCCCACATCAAAGGGTATCATCTCTAATACATATAAACTCCTCATGGACACTTCTCCCTTATCTAATGACACTCACCATTACATGTGCAAGTGGTCCCAGTTTTTACAATGTGACATTGTTCTGACACTGTGGAAAAAATGTTGGAAAAAAGCACCCAGATCCTCTGTATGCGTAGTTTATAAGGAAAATACATACAAAATTATGATGTTGTGGTACAAAGCTCCTGAAGTACTTCATGCCGGTAACCCGAATGTTTCTTCTGTCTGCTGGCGCTGTGGGAAGGACTTTGGCTCTCTCTACCATATTCTTTGGTCATGTGGATCCGTTACTCCTTTTTGGGAAGAGGTTTTGTCCTTATTACAATTGCTATTGCATACCTCTCTCCCTTTCGAGCCTCTATACTATTTAATGAGCCTGCCTTTTCCGGGCCTCTCCAAACCATCAAGGAAACTCTCCGCACATGTTCTGATTGTGGCCAGAAGAAGCATTCCTATGTGCTGGCTATCCTCCATATCTCCTTCGATGCCAACTTTGTTTAAAATTATTGCTGATGTAAGACAGATGGAATATTTGACTGCTGTACATGCTTGTTCGATTGCTGTGTTTGAGGCAGTATGGAACCCATGGGATGTCTTTATTTCTTCTCAACCTGCCCAAAATGTACGGATTTACCTGCTCCTCCACTGTTATTTTGTGACATTGTATCTTCTGTACCCTTGCAGATTTCTACCATCGATGAGCTTCTTTCTCTTGTTTCTCTTGAATGAATCTCCATAACAGGGGATACTGACAGAAATAAAAACCTGACAGGTGTTTTAAGCACTATCCAAAACATAAAAAAAAAGTTTTTGCTTTAAATTATTCTTTACCTGCTTTCCACCCAGCCACTGCACTTAAATGGCCGGATGGGAGCTTTACTATTCTGAATGGACGTACCCGTACATCCCTCAAAACATGGGCTCACACGTGGCTGTGTGGACCATGCACCTGGGCGATCCCACTGTGCTTGGGTCCCCTGGACACAGTGCATCACCACTCAGCAGATGGGCTCTGTGATTGGCCCTTCTGATCACATGATGACTGTGTCCAATGACAGCCATCATGTAATGTAAACCAAACCGCCTGTCAATTGAGAAGCAGAGTCGATCTGTGTTGCCAGGCAGGCTCAGTGAGTTATAAAAGCACATATACTCTTTGATCACCCATCTATTGTCTCCATATCTTTCACAGTGTACCAGTGATTAACATCTGTCACAGTGTAGCAGTGATCAACATCCGTCATACAGTACTAGTGTCAAATCCACATCTGTACCAGTGATCAACCTCTGTTACAGTACCAGTGTCAAATCCACATCTGTACCAGTGATCAACATCTGTCACTCAGTACCAATGTCAAATCCATATCTGTACCAGTGATCAACATCTGTTGCAGTGTACCAATGTCAAATCCACATCTGTACTAGTGGTCAACGTCTGTCTACCAGTGTCAAATCTACATCTGTACCAGTGATCAACATCTGTCACAGTGTACCAGTGTCAAATCCACATCTGTACAAGTGATAAACATGTTACACAGTACCAGTGTTATATCCACATCTGTACCAACGATCAACATCTTTCACAGTGTACCCATGTCAAATTCACATCTGTACCAGCGCTAAACATCAGTCACACAGTACCAGTGTCATATGCAGGGCAGCATTCCCAGATGATAAGCCAGGCACTAGTAACAGGGTGTCCTGTCCTCAAAAGCAAGGTAATTACCATACTAGCCTTCCAGACTTACTTTTATGTAGCACTACCCCCTTAGGAGTTGCTGAAGTTTTGGGTCCCCCTATAGTCCTGCACGGCCAGGCAACACCAATTTTCTTAGACATGCATTCCAGAGACAGTAAGCAGTCCTTGAGCTTTTTTTTTTATATTAGGGGTAATGAACTTGGATGAGGTAAGGGGTGTATGGGATGCCCAAGGGAACTGAAAACTGCAACTGGCAACTATGTACAAGTCTTTTAGACAGCAAAACTCTTCTGGGGGAGCTCTCCAGCCTCTCCCAGTGTACCACCTCAGACCCCATATAAATCCTCTTCTTATCCAGCTGTCTGAAATAATCTCTAGGCAAGGGGATCCAGTGCTTGCCACTGCCACAAAATGAACAGCCCTGGGTAAGGAGCTAATCAGGTTTGCCACCAGAGTGCTCTTTTCCCCTTAACTGGCCCAAGGGGTATAGGATTACTCCCTCAGTCTCTTTCCTGTGAGCTGCTTTAGGTAGGTGGTTGCCTTCAGTCCTTCTGCTTGGCTGGCCCCTTCCCTGGCTCCACAGGTAGTCCTCTCTCCTGGGACTAGTGAGGCTGAGCAATCCTCCTGTCCAAGTCCCAGCCTGTAGGTAGACACCTTCCTACTGGGCCCCCTCCCAGGCTCCTGCATCTCAGCCTTCATCTTCCACCCAAACTCTCCTGCTGCTGAGCAGGCTCAGCCACACTTAAAGGCTGCCCTTACCCCATGCCAAGCCTCCTGCTTGGGGATTGGCCAGCCCCTCCTCACCTATGACCCCTGCTTCTAGAATCTTCTCCGTGATTCTAGAGGTATCAGGGAATTGATCTGCATGGCCTCTCAGCCCTGAACCAAATTTGACCCTGCTGACTATTTCCTCAGGCTGCTATTCAGCCTAACTAACAATCAGCAACTAGCTCCGCCTGGCTATCAAGAGGGATGCTACATTTATATCATATAGCTGCCCACTAATTTGGCAGAACCTACAATTCCCCCTTTTATAGCACAACCAGGCCCTCAGATACAAACAGAAGATGTTACCCCAATGTATTTATTAAATGTATTTTTTACTGATGATCTGCTAAGTTACATTGAGGTTTTTTTATTTCAATAATAATACCCAGTGCCCTCCTTGATATCATCCTGATTACGGCCAATTGTTCAAAATTTGGCCACTAATCAACTTTTTTTGCTGTATCTTCAAGGAAATGTTTACTCCTGACAAAAATATCTGTGTGGATGAATCCCTAGTCCACTTCACTGGAAGGCTTGGCATTAAACAGTACATTCCCAGTAAACGGGCCAAATATGAAGGAAAATTCTACAATGCATGTGACAGGGCCATGAAATATGCCTATAGCTTCAAAATTTATGATGGAAAGGACAGCCAACTAGACCCCCCTGGATGCCCTACCTATATGGGGACAAGTGACAAAAATATTTGGCAACTTATAGAACCGCTGTTTGAGAAGGTTACCATCTGTATGTAGATAACGTTTACACAAGTCTCCCACTATTCCACCATCTCTATCTAAAGCAATCTGTGGCCTGTAGGACAGCATGGGCCAACCGCAAGGGCTTCCAACAAAGATTGGTCACCACAAAACTAAAACAGGTAAACAGCCAGTTTGTGGAATGAAGAGATACTAGCCCTAAAGTGGAGAGATAAAAGAAATGTCTATATCCTTTCCTCAATCCATGATGACACCTCGGTGGAACTTCAAACAAGACAAGGTCCCATCCAGAAACCAAATTGCATACATTACTATAACCAGTTCATGGTTGGGGGTGGATGCTTTAAACAACCAAACGAAAAAGAGCCACCTAATATGACACCTATAAACATGTCATATTAATATCTCCGTCTCACTCATAATTAGTGTGGATTTATAAACCCAATATATACCTAACAAAAAATAGCAGTATGATAGATGCAGTACTGCTCAGACACAAGTGGTTACTTCAAAATCCAAGCGGAGTAATATTGTTATTCAAAGAACTTTATTCGATCACATAGATCATATAGAGGTTAGACATGAATATTGTAAACAAGTAATAATAAAATCACTTAAAAACATTCGGCGTCTCCAAATAGAATAGTTGTTCGGCAGTTTGGGGATCCACATAAGGCAATGGAGTTCCTAACCACTAGATCAAAGAATTTTCCATATTTTCCATAGAAAATCAGCATAGGGAGAACATTCTTCAGAAACCATAATGGTAATAATCATAATAAGTAGAATGACTTCCTAAAAAATGGAAAAACCAAAAAGAGAGATCATAGTAGGTGGAACTACAATAGGGTAAATATGCTGGGCGAATAAGGCTAGAACCCTAATCTGTATATGATTTTGAAGTAACCACTTGTGTCTGAGCAGTACTGCATCTATCATACTGCTATTTTTTGTTAGGTATATATTGGGTTTATAAATCCACACTAATTATGAGTGAGACGGAGATATTAATATGACATGTTTATAGGTGTCATATTAGGTGTCTCTTTTTCGTTTGGTTGTTTAAAGCATCCACCCCCAACCATGAACGGGTTATAGTAATGTATGCATTGGATTTTGAAGTAACCACTTGTGTCTGAGCAGTACTGCATCTATCATACTGCTATTTTTTGTTAGGTGGATGCTTTACCCTACTTAGCCACCGAGAGATCAATCTTTTGGTATAAAAAGGTTGCCACCTACTTGTTTCAGTTAGCTCTGTACAATTCGAATGTCATCTTTTCTAAGTGCACGCAAAGATCCCTTACCTACCTGAAATACCAAGCGGACATTGTTACAGCCCTTCTCTACCCACAGGGCTATGCACCTGAATAAATGCACTGATTCATTGACCAGACTCCATGAAAGTTATTTCCCCAATATGGTCCCTATTACCCAAACAGGCTGCAAACCACAAAGAAGAGGTTTTGTATGCTCCAGTAACAGAGTTTGCCACAACACCCGATACTACTATCCCCAATGTCTCTCCCAGCTAGGCCTCTGTATTGGAGAATGCGTCTGTATCTATCAAACATCACTTCACTATTAGAGAAGTATATGTGAAGTGAAGATATTTTTCCAGTGTTTGCTATCAGCTACTTCCCTCTATGACTTGGACTGTTTATCGGCAATGCCTCTGCTTGCCACCTGAACTGACCCTGAACTGTTTATTGATAATGTCTCTGTCTGCTGCTTAAACTATCAACCACATTTTTGCCTTCCACATGAATTGACTTCAGCCTGTTATCAACCATGCTTTTTGCCTGCCACTGTATTAGTGGGATTCAAACCAACACAGGAGTCCGAGTGGAGAAAACTAAGTTTTTGGCTTTCTGGTTTTTGTAATTCTCAGATTAGGGTTTGCAGACCTGAGGCTTCTAAGAGATTTGAGTGGGAAGAAGCCCGTACCCCTGTGTCCAGGTCTTACCTGACCAAGTCCCTAAGCCTGATGTTTCTACCTGCTGCCATCTGACCCTGGCCTGTTAATCAACCATGCCTCTGCCTTCCACCTGAACTGTCTATGCCTCTGCCTGCTACCTGTACAACCTGCTTATGAATAATGCTTCTGCCTACTGTAAGGGCAAATACTTTGGCTGTGCTTACCATGTCTCTGCCTGCTGCCTAGACAATTCCTTTGGTTGTTCCTGACCATATCTCTGTTTGCTGCCTGGACTGTGCTGGCTTTGGCTGTACTGGCAAAATCTCTGCTTGCTGCCTGCACAAGCTATGAACAGTCTTCCTGCCTGCTGCCTGGATGATTCTTTTTGCTGTCGCTAACCACATCCCTGCCTGCTGCCTGGACCAATGCTCTCCTCTGTGGACAACTGCACTACTAAAACCACAAGTAATTTTTTGTTTACCTCTTCCTCAACATAATGTATTTTGGGGTGTGATTCTTGGAATGTACATGCTATGTGTTAGAAACCTGAAGGTGCTACTTGGATGTTAGGCCTATGGATGTGGCCAGGCTGTGGAAAAGTCTCACACATGTGGTATCACCATACTCAGGAGGAGTAGCAGAATATATTTTAGGGTGTAATTCTTTGTATACACATGCTTGGGGTTAGAAGTATCTTATAAATTGACAACTGGTGTAAAACAAACTGTGTAATAAAAAATACATTTTCATTTTCTTCCCTCATTTTCCAAAAACTTCTGGAAAAAAATTACATGTTCAAAAGACTCATTATGCCGCATAGAATATACATTGGGGTATTTGCTTTCTAAAGTGTGGTCATTTTTTGGGTGTTTCCATTGTCCTGGTGCTCCAGGACAATGGAAACACCCAAAAAATGACCACACTTTAGAAAACAAATACCCCAATGTATATTCTATGCGGCATAATGAGTCTTTTGAACATGTAATTTTTTTCCACAATGTTTTGGAAAATGTGGAAAGAAAGAAAGAAAATGCAAACATATATATTTTTTTACACAAAGTTGTCAATTTATAAAATATTTCTAACATACAGCATGTACATACCAAGAATTATACACCAAAATATATTTTGCTACTCCTCCTCCCAAGTATGGCTATACCACACATGTTAGACTTTTCCACAGCCTGACTACATAAAGAGGCCCAACATTCAAGTAGCACCTTCAGGCATTTGAGAGGCATAACTTATACATCTAATTTCCTGACAAATGCCTGAAGGTGCTACTTGAATGTTGGGCCTGTTAGTTGTTGCTTCCATTATTTCACATTTTTTCTTTGTAGTCATGTGACCACTAGCGCTGGTTCTACTACCTTTTTCTGATGTTGCTGCTAGAAAGTGCGAGCTCTCTGACTGCTGACAATGCTATAGAGCTGTGGATGTCAGTGGGTGATGTCATTGCACCATGAAATTCAACTGTTCTGTTAGCCGGCAGAGACGCACAGACCATTCAGGGCTTTGCAATCACATGACTGCATTGAAAACTTAGAATAAAAGGAATTTAGATTATTAGAAAGTGTCAGCAGCCTGTAGTATCAAAGTGCCGGAAAACAACATTTAACAGGTATGTTGTTGTGTAGCCTTTCCTTTCACACTAAATATTGAAACCACTTGACTTCCAGAAAGTTTTAACCCCTTCATGTCCAGGGTATTTTTTTTGCTATTCAGCACTGTGCTATTTTAGCTGGCAATTGCTTGGTCATGCAACACTGTACACAAATGAAATCTTTATTTTTTTCACACAAATAGAGC
Source organism: Staurois parvus (assembly GCF_062004578.1). Lineage (NCBI taxonomy): Eukaryota > Metazoa > Chordata > Amphibia > Anura > Ranidae > Staurois > Staurois parvus. Next base: position 2,843,869 of record NW_028317882.1, read on the forward strand.
TTTCTTTTGGTGGTATTTAATCATCACTGGATTTTAATTTTTTTGTTATATAAACCAAAAAAACCCCTGAAAATTGTTATAAAACTTTGCAAACAAATAATCTTTTTTCAGAAAATTTAGGCCAAATTGTAATCTGTGTGAAAATTATAAAGTGTACAAACTATGGTACATATATTTGAAAATTGATGAGTCCTGCTGTACTGACTGCCTACCCCATTTTTTGAGGCCCTAACATGCCAGAACAGTACAAATACCTTCTGAATTACCTCTTTTTGGAAAGTAGACAGTCCAAGGTATTTAGTAAGAGGCATGGTGAGTTTTTTTAAATTGTAATTTTTTGTCACTTTTTTTTAGAAAATGAAGAAATTAAATAAGATTTGTTCTTTTTTCACAATTTTTTTTAACATATTGTCATTAGTGCAGTACAGTATCATCATATGATGTGATGATGATCAGGGATACTGACTGGTGACAGTATGTAAACAAATGTATTCCATTTGTTTTCTTTTTTTATATGTTTTTTTTTACATACTGTCATCAGCATAGTTCAGTTTCACCCTAATGACACCTGTACTACTCTGGGGGGTGAACAGGGATTTTTGTTTTAGTGACGATCACCGTTATAAGCAATAGTTTTACTGTTATGAATGGCTTTCCATTCATGACAGCTTCCCTACTGTTGTGATGCTGTGATTGGCTACAGCTAATCACATGGTACAGTATGTCAGGTACCATGTGTTAGCTGAGGGCCAATCACAGCATCACAACAGTAACCAAGGTTTTCATGAATGAAAGCCATTCATGAACAGCTTGCTTACATAATATTATGTGATTGCTAGGATTAGTCACAGCGATCACATGATACCCCAGCCAATGGACACAGAGTTGTGCCCTTGCTAGTGTGTATGTGACGTATGGGTATGTCGTCTAGCCTGGGTGTGCTGGTGGGCAGCAAGTGGTTAAAAGAGAAGTATGGGGTAGAAAAAAATTATATTTACCTAGGTGGATGTAGCTGTGGCCAATAAGAATCAGAACAGTTAGCAAGCTGTTGATAAATGAAAGCCATTTATGACAGTTTGCTTACATTATATCATGTGATTGCCATGACTGGGCATACCGATCACATGATACCCCAGCAGCTCACAGCAGCTGGGTAATGAGCACCGTAGCAAGAAAGAAAAATACTTACCTAGGTGGAAGCAGCATCGATCCAATTAAATACTGCTGTTTGCTCAGTTCTCAGTCTTCACTGAGCAGAGAGCCAGTGACTGTCAGTCATCGTCTTTTTGCTCTGCCCCTCCAGTGCTCACTGAAGCGCAATGCTGTGGAGAAGAAGGGAGTGGCTGGCTCAGGCTCCCAGGGGCATGCTGAGAGGCTTGAACTAGCTGCCAGTTAGTCTTCTGAGCAGACCCTGACCATATGGTCAGGTTCTTTCCAGAACCTGGACCGGCTGAGTGATGTCAGCTGACAGCCTGCTGTAGCCCTCTGTCAACTGAAAATGGGTCACAGGAGTGCAGAATGAACTGCATTCCTGTGATAGAAGTAGTAGTGCCAAAAAAAGCTTTGGCCCTACTTCTTATTTAAAGTAAAATTTTATGCAGCTGTAAAAGACACAGATGAATGTGATGAATGCTCTGTATTCACTAATATATAATTTTTCTTAAGTGCAAGTGGTACCTGAATTTGACTTATTAGCCTTTTGCCTCTTTCACTGTAACACAGAGCTCATACTTGGAGGGAGGGGGGGAGCAGCTCAAAAAGCCAATAAGTTGTGCTGCAGTGCTCATGTGCTAACAAGGTACACGCTGACAGGTAAAGAGAGTGACAGAGACACAGGGCAAACTGTGGACTGCCCAGGATTGACAACATGCTGAGTCAGTTAGGGATGAGATAAGCTATCAGGAGGTGAAATATAGAGAATCTAGGATGGGGCAAATGAGAGTATGGAAAATATTGGTGTGGTGGGTTTTATGTGGCAGCCATTTTAATGTTGCCAATGCGATGGGTGAAGATTCTTGTTAAAGAGAGGCCCATTTATTGAAGGGTGCATTTACACACCAATCCATGATGCCCACATCATGGACCACTTTTTAGTAGAGACACAGGTGTGAGAAGCTTATGCCACCATGCAATTTGAGGAGTGTCAGTTGGAATTTATAAATGTGGTGGGCCCTCGATCCCCTCATGTTTTGCATTGTATTGGTATTGTTCTGTCACATGTTCTGTCCCCCTTTGTAATGTACAGCGCTGAGCGAACTATTGGCGCTTTATAAATACTGTATAATAATAATAATGTGGTGGAATTTGAATAGGAATTTTAAGAATATCTCACCAGAGCTGAGGTAACTGAATAGACATTGAATGTATAAGGTAAAAGCAGTCAGGGAGAACATTTACCTTTAAGATATTGTTCCTGCCAAACCAGGAAAAGTATTCTTTATTCAAATACCTGAGGACATTATTCATAATAGAAAGGAAAGAGGGTGGATAGCGCCATTTGAGTAAGGAGGGGGTAATTTAAGGAAGGGTTGTGAGTAGGAAAGCTAGTTGGGAATTGTCTAAATATAGCTATTAGGGAATTCCTATGAGCAGGTTGGTTCATAGACATGAGTATGTACTGTACATGGTATCAAAGAAATGGAATCATCACATGGCTAATGAAGGGGTCCTGCAAGGCTCTGAAACTATGCTTTTGTAACTATGTGATTGATTAATAAAGCTTCGGACCCATTCTGGAGATCCTTGGTGTGTTGGTGACATACTTCCCACTTTGGAAGTCTTCAGTTTCTAACTGTAGTTCGCTGAAGCACCCACTTACATTTGCAGCCACTTTCAGGTACATTTGAAATATTGAGCTTGGTATCAAAGGATTTCATGCAGCCATGTACATGGATGTGCAAGCATGTCCACAATCAATATTGGCACCAGAGGGCATATTTAAAGAATGCCTTGCCCCACTATCAATGTCGACTGGTCTTCAGCTGTATCCTGTGCCTTGCTTGTGTCCTGTGTATGACCAAGCTGATTCTGCTTATGGGTCTGTATCTTGCTGCCCACCTGCTGCTTACCACAACACCCCTATGACCATGCTTCTGTCTCTGATTTGGCTATGCATTGCTTCTAAGTGCCTGCTTTGGCTGTCATCAATATCTGCTCCACATACCTCTGTGTGTTCCTACCACAAGCCCACTGGTAGCTCTGACAAGTCACATGTCCAGAACATGTAGTGCACATGGAGTTACTGTTTAGCCTCAGCTAATCAATCCTGAAATGCTTCTGCTGATAACCTAAAGCTCTAACAGATGAGCTTGGAGCTGGTAATGCAGGCTTAGAAGGTCTATTAACTTCTGCTGGTGCTTACGGTATGTTCCTCCTTTCTTTAGGCAGTGTCTGCTTCACTGCCAGTTGTGCCTGGGCTAGAGATACTGCATAAGAGAGGCCAACCTCATCACTTCAGTCTCATACAAGGTACATGGCAATAGCCTTCATAAAGCACTGACAGTCCCTTATTATTAGGAAAACAGCAGGTGTCTGAGCCTGAAGACGCACCTTGGGAATTGTGAAGGTAAACTGAGGTGGGCACTGGCTCAGTGGCCTCAACCCTCCATTAGTGGCACGATGGTCAATCAGAAAAGAGGCAAGCTTGCTGAGCACAATGTTGAGGATCCATTTGACTGTTTTAAGGTTTAAGATAGTTGTAGCTTCGGAATACCTTGGAGTTTATTATTGCTGCTTCTGTTTTCAAGATCGCTCTGTTGCAGGAAAGAGAAATGCTGTTATTGCATCGACTGTTTGTTCTTCAGGTGGAAGATTTGCTGCAAGATTGTCATCCCTGTCCACCATAAATGACAAGACCTTATCCTCTAATTGGGCAACTGTTTTTTGCACTGCTTGTGTGTTGTTATGAGCAGCATTCTTGGTCCTTAAGGCCAGGGATGCAAAGTCTTGCCTTGTTGGCAGACAGTAAAATATTAGATATCTCCTTGGTGGGGGTTCTCTACCTAACTTTGGATGCCATAGCTGTCATTCAGATGGAATAGGTTTTCAGATCAGGCTAGTGAAGGAAATGGTGGAGATCACAGTTCACTTGCCCTTGACTCCCTTTGGGTTGTTTTCCCTTGTTGGCATCGAGTAGGGTAGTGGTAATATAGCTCAGTTTTTTGGGTGGATAGGGGACCTTTTTTTAGAAACATCTTCACACTGCCATATCTGATCACCTGCTATTTTCCTCAGTTTTATGCTTTAGGTCAATAAAGCTCCTGACTTTTCTTATATATTCAATGTATTCAAGAGGGCATTGATCTGCTTCCCAAACTTCATATATGCCCAAGTCAAATGTAAAGTGAGGACAAAGTAATGACTGTAGCACAGCCTGAATGAATACATTTTGTTCAATATTGTGACCTTAAAGCTTTGGTAAAGACTGTTTAGCCAAAGAGAGACATTTGCAGTGATTCACATCTACATGTGAATATCTTATGTAATGTATATAATACACAAACAGCACACTATTTACTGAGCAGAATCAACTTATGCATTAATCATATATTTCTAGCCTCCTATGATGGAGCATGCTCTGTCTGCTCAATAGGGCAGAAAACAAACATCTTCCTCTTTATAAAGTATAGGAATATATTTTTGCATTTAAACTTTGCCCATGGTTTATGGTTAAAAAAGTGATTCTCAATTTTAGCTGTAAATTCAGTGTCCGACCAACTGTCTTTGGAGACTCATTAGGACTATTAGAAAAACACTCCTAGTAACTCTTAGTGAACAACACAGAAATAAATAACCTTTGTTCCTAGAATTCAGTCGCCCTATGTTGCTGCAGTATCGTTTTCCATTGATATATTACAGTAATTAGAATCACCTCTGTAGGACACTGTATACACCAGACAATGAAGTCTAACCTTGTAGCTCAGGGTATTTCTAAAGATGCATATACTTTGTCACTGTCACACTGTCCAAGGTGAAGAATACAAAACTTTAGATAAAAGCACAGCCAGTCATCTAGAACCACACATTTAGTTCAAATCTTCTTCAAAATACTTGGGGAATTATCATGAACTTAGAAGATCGATAACACAAACTGGGTTTATTACAAAATAAGATAATGTTTGAACCTGCTGCATACAGTATATATCATTATAGAAAAGGTCAAAATGTCATAATGGTTTTACATCGCAGTAACACCAGCGGTTTCAAGGGAGATGGTCAGAATAAATATATGCAATACATAAGCTCTGGTGCTTTCGACCTAATCTTTCTTCACTACTTAGTGAGTCACCACCCTAGAGAATGTTACCCTTGCTGTGCCCTTACATTCCCCAATAAATACCCGCACAACGGGTTTTGTGTGATCTGCCTCTGTGTACTCTTTCTCTGCACTCCTAGCTCATTACATAAACACACACAAATGTTTGCCGTTCACTTCTATTTTATACTGAATGAGTTGTTTTACAAGCTAAGGGTTCACATATACTGTAAGTTGGAACTGCCAAATTCAAACTATTTCTCTGCACATTCAAAATTAATCAGCAATAGTACCTCCCATGTTTTATCTCTTCATACAACAGGTTAGCATGACCTGATCCATGTGTAAGCTAAAATGTTTCAGGGTTCATCTGGATCTTTTTAGATTTTCAGCACTGATGACCTTCTATGGCCAGTTTGCAGCTGCTTCCTGCCTTCCTGCACTCTATCGAGAACTACATGGCATTTCTCAGGTTGGGTTTCCTGATTGTGACATCAGTGGACCGTGCCTGAATAATGCGTTGAAACAGTCACTTGTAGCCTCAGAAGCTCATGTGTCAGGGTGACAATGTAGTAGACCATCTGGTATAAAGGGACAAGAACCTTCCTGGAAGGATCATCAGGTATTATTTTGATGAAATATTAACAAATATTAAAAATTACTTTAGAAATTACTTTAGATATAAAAGCTTATATGAGATTTTAGTGTCTATTTACATGAAAAACCTCCACTTTTGATAATAATTTCACATAGCCAAGTTTAATGTTAATAAAATTACATTTTCATTTCAGTTTGCAGACACTGTCAACTTCTGAAATTGTAAAAACTGTAAATGTACTTTCCTTGCAATATTGTAACCTGAAGGACCAGATAATGGCCTCAGATATCTAATTCTAGGCTGTGTTAATACTTCAGTGCTTTTCTCAAAAAGTCTGTAAGTATTGTGTTTTTTTTGTCTCAACAAAAATTTACACCATAAGGCTGGACCAGACTTTTGCTCTGTAGTAATGCAATAATTACCACACTACATGCTAGCTTACCATCCCAGCATTAGTGTGTTGCACTGCCATTTATTATGAACACACTAAGACAATACACCTGTATTGCAGCATGCCACAATGCATACTACATTCCTCCTCACCCCCCAAAAAAGGGTGGAATACAGTTTAACTATCACAAATCAAATAAATATATAATGTAACCCTCACACAGGTGTGATCACTGTCTAAATGTCAAAGGGTTTTGCTCAGCTTATGGATTAGAGCAAGATGAGGATGCTTATAAAATATAAATACGGTAATTGGTGCTTGTGAGCTACTATTAAATAAAATAAAATTAAATTAAAGACAATTAAAATTGTGAGACAATGCGTTTATGTGTGCTGTTGTTCGCTGACACTTTTACACATACTCATATGAATGTGTGAATAAGCTCCACTGAAATTCATATATAAATGTGAACCTTAATATATTTAAAGTGCAATATGTGCTCTAATAATTATTATAAAAATATGTGTATTTATGATCCAAATAAAATTTTTTTTTGAAAGGATTTGAAAAATTCAGCCTTGATGTATGGTTGGGCTAAAAATAAGGTGAGCGCATATAAAAGAAAGTTGTATCCATTTCTGATCACAATCACGGAGTGAACTTTTTTTGGATTGGACATTATTTTTGGATATTGTGATATATTGAACACTATATATATATTTATTAATTATTCATTAATTCATTTTTTTTATATATTTACTCACATTTGAATTTTTCAAAAACATTTTTATTTGGATCATAAATACACATATTTTTATAATAATTATTAGAGCACATATTGTACTTTAAATATATTACGGGTCACATTTATATATGAATTTCAGTGGAGTGCAACACTAATTCAGTATATTTTCGCAAGATGAGAATGCTTGAAATCAATCCAAGGTAGAATATTATATGAAAGAAAAAAAATTATTAACAGTAACAATCTGACTGTGGATAGTTAGGTCTAAGTGTATGCGGAAAATTATTGGCTTTACTAGACCTCTGAAATTATCTTCCAACAAAATAAGCAGTTGCCTGATTTGAACTCTTTTGGAATTTCATGTCTAGAAAACAGGTTACCTTGGTTCAGAAGGACATAACACCAGCAAACTGACATTTAAGCATCATTTCCTAAAACTGTGTATACATCCATTTCTAGTAGAATATATATTGAGCTCTATTTTTTCTTTTCTCTGCTATGTGTTTTTGGTGTACTGTGTTTGCTTTATGAAATTGATTTCATAGATTTGGAATCAACCTATTACTCACCTTTACAGAACAGATAATTCAGGGTACACTACACCGCCTGAATGTACCAAAATTCTGTAATTGCTGAAGGAAGTGCATGATTTGTCCCCTGGGTGAATTTTTACACAATGATTTGTTGTGATTATAATGGGGGGGGGGGGGCTTGTTATATTGGTAAATAAACTTTTTTTTATATTTGAGTGTGCATATGTTCTCCTTGTTCTTTCTTCAGTGGTTTTTGAGGTATATTATTTAGGGAAGCTCACCTCACTAATGTTAGTGGCTATTTTGTTCAAAAATAGGGCATGTGGCAAATGCAATTTTATTTATTGCTTGACTCATGGTTTGCCTTTAGCCTATCATTTGCACTTTATGAAAAGCTTTGTGCAAGACCCTAGTATATTATTATTTTAAAGGGCTCGTAATCTATTACCACAGTTACCCACCATGCATACATGTTCAGATTGAAATGCAAATGCCTGTATCATCTTTCTGTTTGGGTATAGCTCTGTCAATGACTTAGAGGCATCATTTCTTGTAGCACCATAGAACTAAGTTATTGTTTGGAGGCATCAACCTAAAATGTCTTGCAACATATTACAATATTATATGTTCCAGGATTAGCAGTGAGTTGTATCATTATGGTAAATGCATTGTTCTGATAAGATTCTCTTCAACACTCAGGGCTTGTCTTTAAACAGTGTGACAATAACACAACAGGAAAATGTGGAGTTCATTTTTTAAAGTATATTTGCCATGCCTAGAACTGTTTCCAGCCTTAAAACAGTGGAAAACCTGCAAGATAACGTCACAACGTGTTAGTATGCACTACATATTAGCACGTTATGACAGACTTACCTTAAAGTGAAGCCTTCCAGCAGTGTGCTTCCATCTTCACCAAGACTATCTGGGTTCGCGGGCTTCAGCCATTTGAATGGCTAAGCTGCAATGATGCCACTCCCACACATGTGCACGGGAGTCATGGCTGTGGCACAGAGCTCTGAAAGGATGGCACTGGAATCCAGAACTCCACTGTAATTTTCAACATGCTGCTTTCATTATAGCAGTTGATAGTACTCCCACTTTACAACCTTTTTTAAGTCTTTGAGAGCCTAACAATTGCACAGCTTGTAATTTTCCTATGACAATTCAGTTTACCAATTTTATGAATAATAACTAAGCAAGGCTGCAAGTTAGGTTGGATATCCTAACTTTGGTGATAAAAATTATTTTTATCAAATTGGCTCAGCTTTTCTGTATTAACTAGAAATAAACTGTTGATATGAAACCATGCCCATTTAACCACATGCACTGAGAGTAAGCCAGACCTAGTTCTCATTACTGCACAAAGTGCAACCTGCTTAAAGGTAGGTTCTTGCTTCCAATTTCTTTATCGGTGTCCATCACTGCATATTTTTGAATTTTACCCTCTACATAAGCTTATTTAAACCTTTCTGCCTGTCTAGGGCAGCAGATACATTACTTCCAGTTTCTGGTAATATAGGTGTCAACAAAGAATGCATAACAGAAATGGGAATGTTTAAAATACACTGTATGCAAACACATTGCAAAATACACTATATTGCCAAAAGTATTGGGATGCCTACTTTTAGATGCTCATGAACTTTAATGGCATCCCAGTCTTAGTTTGTATGGTTCAATATTGAGTTGGCCCACCCTTTGCAGTTATAACAGCTTCAACTCTCCTGGGAAGGCTGTCCACAAGGTTTAGGAGTGTGTCTTTGTGAATGTGTTACCATTCTTCCAGAAGCTCACTTGTGAGGTCAGGCACCGATGTCGGACAAGAAGACCTGGCTCGTAGTTTCCGCTCTAATTCATCCCAAAGGTGTTCTATAAGGGTTGAGGTCAGGACTAGGCTAGTCAAGTTCCTCCACACCAAACTTGCTCATCCAGTCAAGTTTCTCCACACCAAACTCGCTTTTTATGGACCTTGCTTTGTGCACTGGTGTACAGTCATGTTGGAACAGGAAGGGGCCATCCCCAAACTGTTCCCACAAAGTTAAGAGCATTAAAAATTGTCCAAAATGTATTGGTATGATGATATCTTAAAATTTCCCTTCACTGGAACTAAGGGGCCAAGCCCAATCCCTGAAAGACAATCCCACACCATAATCCCCCCTTCACCAAACTTTACACTTGGTACAATGCAGTCAGGCAAGTATCGTTCTCCTGGCAACAGCCAAACCCAGACACATTTATCAGATTGCCAGACAGAGAAGCATGATTCTTCACTCCAGAGATCACATCTCCACTGCTCTAGAGTCCAGTGGTGGCGTGCTTTATGGCACTGCATCCAACACTTTGCATTGCACTTGGTGATGTAAGGCTTGGATGCAGCTGCTTGGCCATGGAAAACCCTTTAGCTATTGACTCTGCAGACAGTTGGTGACTTCTGCGCACTGTGCGCTTCAGCATGAACTGATCCCACTCTTTCATTTTATGTGGCCTGCCACTTCTTGGCTGAGTTGCTGTTGTTCCCAGTTACTTTTACTTTGTTATAATACCACCAACAGTTTACCGTGGAATACTTAATAGCAAGGAAATTTCATTGATGGACTTATTGCACAGGTGGCAACCTATCACGATACCACGCTTAATTTCACTGAAAATCCATAATAGGGATAGTATTGACATAGCCCCAAAATTGACATGGTCCAGAAACAGTTAGACAAAATAAAGGAATAAAGCACCTGGACCAGATGGCTTATACCCATGTGTCCTCAAAATGGTGAGCTATGTTATTTAAAATCCATTGTTTGTAATTCTTAGAGACTTTTTAATGACTGGTGTGGTAAAACTGGATTGGTAAAAGGCCAATGTGTGTCCTATATTTAACCACTTGCTGTCCATATCAATTCTGATATTTCTCATACACATGTAAAAATCTGCAGTATTTATTTTTTTATTATTTAATCTGAGAATTAAATGGTGAGTATTGCATTTTTTTTATGTCACATGAGGTTTGATGGTGTCTTTTTTAAACCTGACTTACTGTGTAATTATGTTTCATAGCCACTAATCATACCTACAGATACGTTTGTCAATAATATATTGTACTTTATTATTTTCTTGTGCATGAATCATCTGAGAGCAACATGCGTATAGAATGCTTTGGCATGTTTCCCTGGCAGTGTCAAGAATTTCATATACTGTATCACTTGTGTGTGTTTCCCTTTCCCTTTTCTAGTCTAGATGGCAAAATTATATTATGTCTGTCATTAAATTTCTTATGCTCAGAGAAAGATTAATTGCTAAATCGGGTGTTAGATCTGTGCTCTGCTGCTTTAAGTTTGTAATGAACACCAGAGAATGGAAAATACAGTAGGTGTAATATCTGTACTGTGCATTATTACTGATTTTTATTATTAAAGTATTTTTTTTTAATTTTGGATAGAGCACAAGAGGGTTACAACCCCTGTCAGAATTTTTTTCGACATCTACATCCCATTGCGGAGATTCCCGTTCACTTCCTGTCTCATAGCTAAACTGGAAATGGGTCCTTGGGGACTCTCCAAGTCACCACATCTAGTGTCCCCATTGGAAGATTTCCCCTCTGTTACTTTTCTGGGGAAAGCCCAAAATTTGGGGATTTCTTTTACTTTGAATGATAATGGTAAACAGAACAATAAGAGAGGGTTAATCTCCTCAAGGTGGGGGGGGGCTGCACTCTATCCAAAATATAAAAAACGTTTTGCCTTTAGTTATACTTTAATGTCATACAGTACATAGGGGTTGATTTACCAAAACTGGATGAGTGTAAAATCTGGTAGCCAATCAACTTCTAAATTCAGCTTGTTCAGTTAAGCTTGGACAAAAAACTGGAAGCTGATTATTTTCTATGCAGAGCTGCACCAGATTTTGTACTCTCCAGTTTTAGTAAATCAGCTCAATTGTGAGATCTCAAATAACCAATTAATGCATTTCCTTTAGTCTATATTATTTGTACAATAATGATGCCTGTTACTGAAACTTTAACCCCTTAACGCCACATGCTCTAAAACCCCTCCCTGCCTCCCAACATCCAAAACTCCTTAAAGGGGTGGAAGGTGGGGTGAGGGTTTAGATCATGTGACCGACATGATTGGCTGTCGCCATGGTCACATGATCAGAAAGCTCCCAATTGCAAGTAGCAATTGGGAGCTGTCAGCGGCTAGTAACTGTGTGAGAAGCATGCAGGGCGCGCTCTCTGCACGTTTGTTTACATCTTTGTAAAGAGTAAATCTACATTAACATAAATTACTTGGTCGTGGTTTTCACTGTGTTTTAAGGCTTGACTATTCAATTTGCTGAGGAAGTCATAGAAGTATGTAATAAGGATGCCACTGGTTGTTCAGAAGATCCAATTATAAAATCCTTGAATGTTGCTAATTTATGTAGGTGCTTGAGGAAAGAAGGGAAAGTTGTTGAGGGCTTACCAATGTATTTGTTTTCAACAGCAGGTAGAGATATGTGTTGCAGCATGGACGATGGAAAAATCCTGCCCTGAGTCCTGAAAATTCAGATCAAATCTGTACCTCACTACTGAAGGTGGAATCTGGGAGAAAGAAAAATGATAAACCATCCATTATAATAAGTCAGAATACACTGGAAGACATGACAAATTCGGCATAAGATAGAGGCAAAGGGTTAAGCTCCACAGGTGGAGCGCTGTATCTGAGTTACAAATGTGTTTTGTATGTGACAGATATACATTTATCTGAAATAGTTGTTAGATTAGAGTGCGGAAAAGCCTCTCTCTTTGCATTAGTGAACCATCTACTTAACTGAAAGACTGGTGTGTATGGATCAGATGTGTATCAATGGACATGTGGTATCTGGGCATATCCTATATCCATAAGCAGAACAGAATGGTCAGCACAATGGGAATGAAGTAGGTTATTGTAATCAGTAGATTTCTTAACCACTTGCCCTCTGAAAGATTTACCCCCACTTCATGACCAGGCCGTTTATTGTAATATGGCGCTGCATTACTTTAACTGAGAACTGCGTGGTCATGCAACGCTGTGTATAAATTAAATTGATGTAATTTTTTTCCCCACAAATAGAGCTTTCTTTTAGTGGTATTTGATTACCTCTGGGTTTTTTGATGTTTGTGCTATAACAAAAAGGACTGACAATTTTGAAAAAAAATTTTTTTTTTAATTTCTGCTAGTAAACTTATACAATAAAAAAATTTAACAAATCTAATTTTTTTTTCATAAATTTAGGCCAAAATGCATTCTGCTACATATTTTTGGTAAAGAAAATTCCAAGAAGTTTATAATGATTGCTTTGCGCAAATGTTATACCATCTACAAACTATGGATTTTTTTTTTATACTAGTAATGGCGGCAATCAGCGACTTATAGCAGGACTGTGATATTGCAGTGGGCAATCTGACACTAACTGACACTTTGTGGGAACCAGTGACATTAATACAGTGATCAGTGCTAAATATATGCACTGTCACTGTATTACTGACACTGGCTGGGGAGGGATTAACCGGTTCCCGCCCGGCCTATGGCTGAATGGCAGCCAGCAAAAACACTCAACGCTCCAGGTGGATGCCATATGGCGTCCTTTCGGGCATGCGCAGTTTGCATGCCCGCAGAGCCGCGCAATCTGTCACCGGCCATGTACCTCGGACACGGCCGATGACAGATCTGAATACCGGCCCCGATGCCGGTATTATGTGACCTGCTGTGACCAATCATAGCAGGTCACATGACAGTTGTATACAATGGATGGCATGATAGGAAGCCATCCATTTTATACAAGTGTGGTTAGCTGTGAATGGTCACAGCGATCACATGCACAAGCTGAGCCAATCACAGCCCAGCTGTGTCATGTGATCAGCTGTGGCCAAATCACAGTTAAGAAAAAAAAAAAAAAATCCTGAATGAATCGATTTCATTCAGGTAAATGCTTGCTTATAGCAAAGTAATTCTTTGCTATAAGCAAATTGTATAAAAACAAAAAACAAAATAGATCACTTCCCCAAAGTAGTACAAAGTTACTATGGTAACATAGTACTACTTTGGTCATAGTGAAATATGAAAAAAATATCTTAAAAAAAAGAGAAAAAAAATGTAATACATTTTTTTTTTTAAATTTAAAAAAAATGATAAATATTTTTTTTCGTACTGTCACCAGTCAGTGTCCCTGATCACCGCCATGCCAGTTATATAATGACACTATACTGCACTGGTGACAGTATGTAAAAAAAAAAAATAGTGAAAATCTTTTTTTTATTTCTTCATTTCCAAAAAATTATGACAAAAAAATTACAACTTCAAAAAACTCGCCATGCCTGTTATGAAATACGTTGGACTGTCTACTTTGCAAAAAGGGGTCATTTGGGGGAAAGCTGTACTGTTCTGACATTCTTGGACCTCAAGAAATTAGATTGGCTGTCAGTACTTCAGGATTGATCAATTTTCAGATATATACCATAGTTTGTGGACTCTAACTTTCCTACAGACTAAATAATAAATACTAATTTGAGTTATTTTCACCAAAGGCATGTAGTAGAGTAAATTTAGGTCAAAATTTATGAAGAACAATTATTTATTTGCAAACTTTTATAACAGAAACAAAGTGTTTTCAAAATGTTGGGTCTTTTTTTGTTAATTTAGCAAAAAATAAAAACCCCAGTGGTGATTAAATACCACCAAAAGAAAGCTTTAGTTGTGTGAAGAAAATAACATTTTAGTTTGTGTACAATGTTATATGACTGTACAATTGTCATTCAAAGTGTGAGAGCGCTGAAACCTGAAAATTGGCCTGGGCAGGAAGGGGGTAAAAGTGCCCGGTATGGAAGTGGTTAAACATCTAGGGTGATCAAAGGGCTATCTGTGTGCCTACCTATGTGTTTTGTGTATACAGTGAGGTAATTTTTCTAGGTAATCTGCTGGATTTTATTCCCTGCTTTGCATTTACACAGCAACATCTACACACATAGTATACCTTTACACACAATAGTACTGACTAGAAATGCAGTGTTTCTTGCTCAGTTTCTCACCATCACTCAGCTAATGTGACAGAGAGGGGCAGGGAAGGGCAGACAAGAATGTTGTGAAGGCACCTGATGTCCTCCTTATAAACTGATTATGTAATTGGTTGTTAGGAAGCCAGCAACTAGAAGGTTGTAAAAGTGCACAATGAAAACCTGTGGCTTTGTGAACTAAAAGGCAGGCTTGATCCACCTGCTGACTTGTATACAATATCTGGGCAATGTTTAGGCATTTTGCCAAGGCACCCCTGATGGAACCTGAAGGCACCCCAGAGTGCCTGGGCACCCTCGTTGAAAAAGGCTGGAACAACATTTGTACATTTCTGGTCATGGCGGTCTGTCTTACAGTCACAGTGATGATACTTCTGGTCACCCACATTTCTGATTTGTGCATGGAGTTTGGTTGGTTCTGTGTAGGTCCAACTCAGTATCAAAGGCAAGTTTCACTTTTTCTTTAAAGTGAACCTGAACTCAAAAAATTAAACTTTTGTTATATTATATGGAACATTTAGAAATATTAATTTTACCTAAACAGTAGGAAAAAGATTGGTCATGAATTCATCCTAGAAAATAGCTTTTACTGTGCATACACATGCCTGTGCCTACAGCTTCAAGGCTGTTTATCTACATTGTGAGATCATCTTTGGCATTGGCCCTCTGACTTCAAGTTTCACAAGAGTTAGTCAGATTTGATTATGTCACTGCTGTACTGCTGACTGTTTTCTCTGCTAAAGAAAAAGCTGTACCTGATAACCTGCATTGCAAGGATTTCCTGGCTTCCTTTTCATTCATTCTGTAGATCTGTGCTTTCTGTACCTCTCCTGTTGCTTCTTGAATATTCCTCCATCAGTCAACAGATTACCACTCATTAAGCAGCAGTTCTGCCATGGGAACCCAAAGCCCTGCCTTTACTAACATGGCCACCTCTACAAAGTGCAGACAATAGGCATTGTAAGTCAGCAGTGGGGAAAGGATCAGCTACAGAAAGCCTGTAAACAATACTAAGGACCATCCCTTTGCCCCCTGCTTGCGTTTTTTTGGCCACAAATTTCACATTTTGTGTCCCTTGTGTCTATAGTCAACAGATTACCACTCATTAAGCAGCAGTTCTGACACGAGAACCCAAAGCCCTTCCTTTACCAACATGGCCATCTCTACAAACTGCAGAGAATAGGCATTGTAAGTCAGCAGTGGGGAAAGGATCAGCTACAGAAAGCCTGTAAATACTAAGGACCATCCCTTTGCCCTCTGCTTGCCTTTTTTGGCCATAAATTTCACATTTCGTGCCCCTTGTGTCTATTGTCTAGAAAAATATTGCCAACTTGCCAGTTCAAATTGTAATTTTTTTTTTTTACCTAATTTATAGGTGGCCATACATAAATTGACCATCTGAATTTCAACCAATGTATGGTTAGTTGATATAACTATTGGAGTTTTACCAAATATAGCTGTAGCTGGCAAGGCTGATCATTGAGGAAGTCTGCCCGATGTCAGAACACAATGGCGAATATTTTTTTCATTCAACCTACTGGCTGAACTAAAAAAAGATTAATGTATGTTTAGCTTTAGTCCCATGAGTGGCTCTTGTCCATTATTAGGTGATACCATCTGGGTCAGTTTCAAAGTCCTCATACCAAGTCCAGTTATGCATATGTAGCCAAATGTTTACTCAGAGGCCATCAACTTCAAGGTTGCAATTGTGTCTAATAGCCTGATCATTGTTTGTGTACCTAGGTTTAACCCTGAACCTCTAAAATTCTTATAGAGCGTGTTATACTGTGCTGATTGAGTATTCAGTGTTCTGTATCATAATTTGCAGGGGACATACATATCAAATACCACAAGCATTACATAAAATACATAGCTTAAAAAACAAAGTAAGTTTGTCTGCATACCAATAATAGCAAGGTCTTGTAAAAGGCAAGGAAGAACATAAATAACTGGAGTTATACATCCCTAGGCTGATTCTATCTAGCTCCCTAGGGTGAGCAGCAATAAGAAAAAAAGCTGTGTTTGCTCCAGCGCTATCTTGGGATTTTCTTCTCTTTTTTCCTTACAAAATATCTAAGCCCAGGGCATTGAGCATTGAAAGGAGAAAACCAAGCAGTGATAAGAAGCCAAGTGGCAAAATTCTATTTTTTTGCTGATCATGTTTTTATTAGATTTTTTAATCCTTTATGAAGCAGAGATGGGGTGTAATAAATTTAATTAACACCCCCAGCAATCTTTAGAAGTGAACTCACTGGAGACCTTTCAGAAAGCAGAGCGTTATTACGCTGTATACAAGAATAAAACTTAGTGCTGATGGCAATAGTTGATTAGTTTTACAGAAAGCAGGTAAAAAAGTCTGAATTTTACAGAGCAATTAGCCTAATGGCATCATCAAGTGACACAAACCCTGTTATAAGTGTGCCATATCCTAAAGGAACAGCCATCTTTACTTACAGATCAGTTGCTGAAACTTTATTATCTTTTATTAGTGATTTAAGCTTTTTCCTTTCAAAAGTGTCTTCCAGAATGACATTTTTATTTTGGTATTCAGCTATGCTTAGTGCTCATGCTGCAGGTAGATATAATTATGTTAAAATGCAAATTTACTACAAAACTGCTCAAGTTATTTTTGACTTAATTAGTATTTGAAAAAAGGGAGTGTTGTTTGTTATATGGTGATGTTATAGCCAAGTGAGGTTAAAAAAAAAATGTACTTGCTTTTTCAGTTGGAAGAGTTGGGCCGAAGAGCTATAACAAATAGATGACTTTATCCTTATACACTAAAAGCACAGATTTAATTTGAACTGTACATATCACCCATAAGAGTATGTACGTACTACTAGAAATACCTTGGGACACATTTTTTTAGGTTAACATACTGCTGATAGAGAAGGACTTAATGTTTAATTATTTAAGACCATAATAGAAAATGCCATAGTAATTGACTGACCAATTAAACCAACATTAAAAAATGCAGTTGTGTATGTTTTACTTTTGTTAAAAGCTATTGGGATATCACTGATACTAACCTCTACTAAAGTAATATGCAACAATGATTTTGTTTCATGACAGATACAAATAATTGTGAACAATAGACTACTTATTTTACCATTTTTAAAACAGCTCTACTAAATGTAATAAGATGGGATACTGCACAATTCTACTGTGTTTTTTTATTAAATAAAGTTTTAATAAATACATAAATAATTAAAAAGTCATATATATGTTTAATGTCTGTTCAACAATATTAGGGAGTTTGCTGATGGGCTTTTGTTCTTTCCAGCTAATTTAGAATTTTCATTCAAGTCTATGAGAATGCTAAACCTGTTTGAAGCAGGTTGATTACAGGTCAGAAGATGGTCAGTTGCAGGTGAAATGCTCATCTCATCAAATCCTAAATGATCTGAGAAGTTTCCTTAAACTGTTACTAAACCCAGGATTCTGCATTCACTATATCGTGTGTCCCACAGTACACAGAACATGGAAATGCAATTATTTTAGTAAATATAAACTGCTAAAT
This sequence comes from Staurois parvus, assembly GCF_062004578.1. NCBI lineage: Eukaryota > Metazoa > Chordata > Amphibia > Anura > Ranidae > Staurois > Staurois parvus. The sequence goes on from NW_028317882.1 coordinate 2,861,928, forward strand.
ACCTTTTCTCATCAGCAGTATATAGCAGTCTTGTGACTTTTATCAGTGTGCGGCTGACCACTGGTTAAAGCTTGTAGGAGGAGTTTTCAATCTCCTCTGACAGTCCTATGAGGCTGCATAAACCCTGACCCTCTGATTGGACAGAACTGAATGGCCCTGTGTCAATCACATGCACCCTCCCAAAAAAAAAAAAACTCTCCAGCAACACACAGGAAAAACAAAAAATAGCTCTCCAGCAATACACAAAACTGAGCATATACAGAGTGTCTCCTAGGGCTCTGTATTATCAGCAGATGGATTGCAGACTGGAAGAAGGGGAAGATCAGAGAAGACATGATCAAACAGCCTTTTTACACATTGTGGAGGATTTACCCCTTAGGTTCCACAGTGAGTATAACAAGCATGCTCATATACAGAATGATTATACTACTACAGTAATTGTCAGCTTCCACAGTGGTCCATCAGGTATGAATTATGCATACGTACATTGGGCCAAGGTGGACCAAAGTAACTATGCAATTATGATTATACCTGGAGTTCAGCTTTAAATTGATGCCATCAACACAAGACTAAAGCCTGGCATTGCAGGCCCCCATACGTGTAATGTAATAGGGTTGGGTTACTAAGGGTTTACTAAGAATGTTCTTTAACCACTTGCCTACCAGGCACTTATACCCCCTTATTTACCAGGCCAATTTTCAGCTTTCAGCGCTGCCGCACTTTGATTGACAATTGCGCGGTCATGCAACATTGTACCCATATGAAATTTTGATCATTTTTTTCTCACAAATAGAGCTTTCTTTTGGTGGTATTTAATCGCCACTGGGCGCTTTACTTTTTGCGCTATAAATAAAAAATTGCCAAAAATTTGAAAAAAAAAAAAGTTTGTTTCTATTATAAAATTTTTCAAACAGGTAATTTTTCTCCTTCACTGATGTGCGTTGATGAGGCAGCACTGATGGACACTGATAGGCGGCACTGATGGGCACTGATAGGCAGCACTAATGAGGTGGCACGGATAGGCGGCACTGATAGACAGCACTAATGAGGTGTCACGGATAGGCGGCACTAATATGCAGCACTGATAGGCGGCACTGATAGGTGACACTGATGATGGGTACTGATAGATGGCACTGACTGGCATCACTGCTGGGCACTGACTGGCGGCACTGACTGGCAGCACTGCTGGGCTGCACTGGTGGGTGGCACTGGTGGGCGGCACTGGTGGGTGGGCACAGGTGGGTGGCACTGGTGGGCACAGGTGGGTGGCACTGGTGGGCACAGGTGGGTGGGCACAGGTGGGTGGCACTGCTGGGCACAGGTAGGTGGCACTTCTGGGCACAGGTGTGTGACATTGCAGAGTGGCACAGGTGGGTGCACTGCTGGGCACAGGTGGGTGATCTGCTGGGCACAGGTGGGCGGAGCTAGTGGGCGCACTGCTGGGCACAGGTGGGCGGAACTTGCGGGTGGCACTGCTGGGCACCGATCATCAGGGCACTGATCATCAGTGCCCTGATGATTGGTGCCGATCCCCGCTCTGACAACTGCCGGTTCTCGGCAGTACTTTCCTCACGATCTGACAGCGTGAGGAAAGTGCAGCCGAGAACCGGCACTTGCATTTCCCTCTGATCAGCGTGTCATTGGACACCGCTGATCAGGTGGTAAAAGGCCGCTGTGATTGGCCTTTTACCACATCACGTGATCAGCTGTGTCCGCAGGACACAGCGATCACGGAGATCGCCGGGTGCGCGCCCCCTGGGGCGCGCAGGGGAGCGCGTTCTGGGGGGACGTCATATGACGTCCACTCAGAACTGGCCGGCCGCAGTGCAGCCGTCATTCAGCTATCTGCGGTCGGCAACAAGTTAAGCAAAGTAAATGTTCACTTAGCTTAGTCAATATGGTAAATCTATCAATTAGTCAATATGACTCATTTTGAAATATCTATCACGTGCAAGAGAAAGTACTTGCTCATGTTTGGTGATTTCAGCAAACACAGTTTGCAAAGTGAACATGTTTTACTTCTTCAGTAACACCCCTAATAATTGCTTAGTGCCCCCCCACAGGAAAAAAAAAAAAAAAAAAAACACATCCTGATGTTACTTACTTACTTTAAAATTTAAAAAAATAATTCTGGTACAACATAAAACAAAAGATTAGGAATGCAAAAGACTATAGCAAACTCTATAAATGTGCATTTTAATATTAACAATATATTTTGTTTAGTACAGACAGTAACTTAGGTTAACAGAAAAAGTGACAATGTTCCTTAAAATCAGTTAAAGCAGTATTAGGCCCCCTGTACACGGGACGTTTCTGAATGATGGAAACAAACTGCTGGAAAACGTACGTTAAGCAAATGCAGGTAAACAGACATTTTTTAACGCGCTTATGTGTTTAAAAGCATTTTTAAAGATAAGCACAGGAGAACCTCCCAAATGCCCAGAATGCACTGAAAAGTGGTAAATTATTAACTATTTCAGACTGTTTCAGAGAAATACACACAGTAGAAGCAGAGACAGAAGTATGTGTTGAGATAATTAGGTGTGAGTTGCTCATTAACATTTGTTTTGTTTCCAAGGGTGGGAAAGGTGTCTGGTGGTGTGAGTCATTAAGGTCACCTGGCAGGAAGTCTTCATGAGAAATTTGGGTGTGAATGGTCATTAACATATCTTTTGTTTCCAAGGGTGGGAGAGGTCTGAAGTGTGAATTGGTCATTACAATGTGTGACACGCTTGGTAGGAACATCCTGTGTTCAGTGTTTTGTCCATCTGAGCACCTTGAAATCTCTTTGCATGCATTTTTCATGATGAAAAAAGGCTCTGGACAGCATTGGGAATGGGAAGAGTTAAAAAAAGTTTCAAATGCAAATGCTTATAAACGCGATTTGCCGCATTTACAAACGTTTTGCGTTTGAAACGCTGATAAAATTGACGTCTGAACACAAGTTTGTTGCCTTAAAAAAAACGACTGTAAACTCAACTGCCTGTAAACGAAGATGTGTACATGAACACATAGGAAAACATTAGAGTGAGTTCAAGGGCTGCTGAAAAAAAAAACCGCTGAACAGCTCCGGAACGTGAGTTTATCAGCTGCAGTGTACATGAGCCCTTAAACCCAAAGCATAATATATTGTAGCTTACCAATCATAACATGTTCCACTAGTTTTCTTTTTTGGCACTTTTCCCCTTTGTTTTCACCTGGTGATCTAGCCATTAGCACATACCCTGTATTAGGGTGTCCCCAATCTGGATGAAGGAGCAAAGGAGGTACAGCAGGCATCAGAATTGTCAATCAGGGGGGCCAGGAGTGTTAGATGCACTAGCAGATTTAGATTACTCTTACAGGTATTTATATATAGCTTTGACAATTTATTCAGCGCTTATCTACATATAAATTGTACATTCACATTAGTTGCTGCCCTCAAGGAGCATACAATCTAAGGTCTCTAACTCACTTTCATACATACACATACTAGGGCCAATTTAGACAGGATCCAATTAACCTACCAGCATGTCTTTGCAGTGTGGAAGGAAACCGAAGTACCCAGAGGAAACCCACACAATCACAGGAAGAGCATCCAAACTCTAGGCAGGTAGTGTTGTGGCTGGGATTTGACCCGATGACCCTAGTGCTCTCAGGTGGAAGTGCTAACCATTTGGCCTCTGTGCTGCCCAGATATGGAGTAAGCATGAACCAAAACCTGTAAGGAACATCAATACTTTGTTTACAACATGTAAAAAAAAAAAAATCAAGCTGGTTTCAAGCCAAAAGAGCTTAAAGAGGAACTTCACCCAGGATTGTTAAAAAATAAAAGTTAAGCTACAAATACTGTGACTGCCGACTTTTAAAAACAGGTACTTACCAGTCCAGGACTGTCTTCCCCTTTGTGCTTGAGCAAGGCACAGCAGTGCACGGATACTGGACCTGCAGCCTCCTGGGACTTGTGATACAACCTAGTAGGCTGGGTGTGGAGTGGGCCAAACAGATGTCATCCTAGCTTAGACAAGGATGGAGGAAGTGGGAGTGGATACCTGTAAAAAAAAAGAATCCACTCATGGAAAAGAAAAATGCTGCAAACTAGTTAAAGGTTTGGGGGAGAAGGAGGATAAGTGGCACTTAGATTTTTGGGTGAAGGCCCACTTCAATTAGTTATTTAGCAAAATTGGTTGAGAATGAGACTTTTAAAGCATAGATATCAGTACACAAGTTATAAACACCAAAGAAATGTTATACAACAAATCTCATTAACCACTTCCCGTCCAGCCCATGTATATAAACGGCCAGATGGGAGCATTGCAGGAGCTGGTGGCCGTTTATAAATGTCCTCCCCGCCTGTGCATGCTTCCTAGGGGCACGCGGAACCGTGATCTAGTGCATCAGGAGGAGCACCGATCACTGTACAGGACCTCTGTGTGAGATCCCGATCATGTGATCACTGATTAGCCAGTGATCACATGAATAGTAGTAAGCAAGATGTCACTTCTGACATCATTGCTTAATACTAGTGAAATCTGTGAATGATCACAGAGGTCACATGGTACAAGGCTATTCACAACAGCCTTGTACCATGTGACAAGCTGTGACCAATCACAGCTAACAGTACTTCTCAATGGCTGCAATAATGCAGCCAGAGAGAAGGAGATATGATTGCTTTTACAGCCTTTATGGGTGTAAAAGCAGTAAGTGTAAAAAAAAAAAAAATCTTCATCATCCCCCACAAGTAGTACAGTGTCACTATGGTGACACTGTACTGCTAGGATGACAGTATGTTAAAGCAAAAAAGAAAAAAACATAAATAATAACCCTCCCTCTCTATCCTTCTCTTCCTTCTAGACCCACTGCATCCGGCTATTCTCTCCAATCTCTCTGAGGATTGCAGTGATCTATCAGCCTCCTGGACCCATGTCCCGCTTTCTTGACGATTTCGCCGCCTGGCTACCCTTCTTTCTCTCCTCTGAGCTACCCACTATCATTCTTGGAGACTTCAACATCTCTATCAACATCAACAACCTGGCTACATCCCAACTCTTCCACATGTAGCACACCCTTGGGTGGAACTTGGCTAGATGTATAGGTTCAGCTCCCACCTGAATCTGGTGACACCTCCGATTATACCCAGAACACTTCAACACTCTGAGAATATTTAAGGGTTTTATTGAAGAAGACACACCCTGAAAAAGAACTAGCTGATTTAACACAGGTAATGTACATAAAACACAGATACCACTTAGCATAACACAGTTCACAATTCACTCGCCAAAGACTCCAAAAACTGACTAGTATCACACTGACTAGGGTGACATATGACAGTGACATTGACACATGAAACAATGATTGTTAATGGGGTTTAGCAGCTTATTGACATTTGCTATAGCAGTACTATCTAGAGCAGAAATGTCCTACCTAACCACTGGCCAGTGGGATGAAACTTAAAGTCTCTCAATGTTGGGGCCCTTTAATCAATGGAAGAGCGCTCACTCTCTGCATGGGAGAGTATTTGTAATCCAGGGGTAGCAGGATAGCACAGTCTCCTTTAAGCAGAACCTTCCAGTGAACATTGCAATAGAAAAAAACACCACTTCAACAAAATCTTTACCATACAGGTGAAATCCTGATATACTGACACTTGCTCAGTATATTCAAAGCAGCAAGCTTCTGTGGGGATTTGGAACTAAAACACACTCTTCAGCCACAGCACAAGTTTTGAGGAGATAATCACCAGTAATATACAGACACAGAGTTCTCTCATCAATCAGCAGCAGGAATAGCTAATTCTGAGCAGCTTGGGCTTTCCAAGATCTGCGTCACTGAGAATTAGAGAGCAGGCTTTCTCATGACCATTCTCTAGAGATGAACAGCCATTGCAGCAATATCAAAATCACCTTTCATCACAGAGTACTCGCTGTTTCTGGATTGTCCTCTAATCAGCATTAGACATCAGTAGAAATCCTCTCTTTTTCAGCAGCTCCAGACTTTGAGAGACACATGCACTTGAGTGGCTGTAATCCTGAGTGTCAGGCAGGGCAATCCTTGATTTGCACACTGTCCTCCTGCAACAATTCCTCTGCTACACACCGAGCCCAGTCTATGGGCTCTAGCAGCACAGAGAGTGAGACTCTGTGACTTTACACCAGGAGCCCTTGCTCCATGCGGTCCCCTGAAAATGTCTGCTTCCCCACATGTGCTTTTTCTTCCTTTTTCCTCTCTCCTTTCCTCCACAGCCAATCATAAGTTCAGCTGCAACAGTGCTGCTATGGGTGGATCCTTCTCAGCTGTAGCAACAACCAATCAGAGCACAGTCCTGCATTCCCTTTCTGTCACTCACAAAGAGGGAAAAGAAAAAAGAAATGCTTTGCAACTGCTGTTTAAGATTTAAAGCAACCAGCACATCTCTACACACATAACCTCTTCTTTTGCTCTAGCGCAGTGCATACAGTCCTCCACTCACTCTGATGGGAACACTCTCGACCTTGTCTTCTCTCACCTTTGCACTCCCTGCAACCTCACAAACACCCCCTTTCCTCTCTCCAATCACAACCTCATCACCTTCTCCATCTCCTCGTCCTCAAACACCTATCCCTCCAAACAATTACCAGCAGAAACCTCCGAAACTGGAACCCTGCTCCCTTCCACTCTGCAACTGACCAACTTTACGACAGCATCCATCCCCTATCCTGCCCTGACCTGGCCACTACTGCCTACAACAACTTGCTGGCAGCCGCTCTAGATTCGCTCGCACCCCCAACAACACAAAGCATTAGGCCCCGACAGCTACAACCCTTGCAGACCGACCACACCAGAAACCTCAAATGACATAGTCGTGCGCTGGAGCAACTATGGCTTAAAACTAAATCCCAACAAGCGTTCACCCGCTATAAATCTGCCTTCTTAACGTACACTTCCTCCCTTCACGCTGCCAAACAAGCCTACTTTATTACCCTCATTAATACCTTCTCCTCCAGTCCTCGCCGGCTCTTCTCCACTTTTAACTCTCTACTTTCTCTGCCTCCACCTCCACCCAGTACCTCACTCACCGCCCACGAGATTGCCAACCACTTCAAAAACAAGATTGACGCAATTCGTAAGGGACTTCGCCACTGCTCAGACAACCACCCCACTTAGCACTCCTCACACGATAACCCCCTTAACACTTTGCTTCCTTGACCTCACTACCACCGAAGAGGTCACTAAGATTTTCTCTGAAGCCCACCTCACCACCTGCCCCCTGGACCCTGTACCCTCTCAACTCCTGCGGTCCCCCTCCTCTTCCATCCTATGCTCCCTCACATCTTCAATCTTTCCCTCTCCACCAGTACCTTCCCCTCCCCTCTAAAGCACGCACACGTCACTCCCATACTCAAAAAACCCTCCCTGGACCCCACTGACCTGAACAACCTAAGACCCATCTCCCTACTGCCATTTACCTCTAAACTCCTAGAACGCTTAGTCTACAATCGCCTGAGCGCCCATCTCACCTACAACAACCTTCTCGACCCATTACAGTCCGGCTTCCGCCCCTACACTCCACCGAAACTGCCCTACTCAAACTCACCAATGACCTAATAACCGCCAAAACCAATGGCCACTTTACTATACTCCGATTACTTGACCTCTCTGCGGCTTTTGACACGGTTGAACACACCCTCCTCCTCAAAAAACTGCACTCTTGGCCTCAGAGACTCTGCTCTCTCCTGGTTCTCCTCCTATCTATCACAGTGCTCCTTCAGTGTTTCCTATAACACTGCCACCTCCCCTTCACTCCCTCTCTCTGTCAGGGTCCCTCAAGGTTCTGTCCTCGAACCCCTCCTCTTCTCCATCTACACCTCCTCTCTTGGCCAATTGATAAACTCCCACGGCTTCATCTACCATCTCTATGCCGACGACACACAAATCTCTCTACCCCTCACCTTACCCCCTCAGTCTCCAATCGCATCACCAGCCTTCTAAGTGACATATCGGACTGGATGTCACTCCACTTCCTCAAATTCAACCTTTCCAAAACGGAGCTTCTAGTATTCCCCCCGGTCCGTGCCCCCCCGACTTCTCCATCAAGATCAACAACACTATCATCAGTCCCACCCCTCACACCAGGGTACTAGGTGTAATCCTAGACTCCAATCTGTCCTTTCAGACCTAGGTCTAATCACTGACAAACTCATGTAGACTTCCCCTACGCAACATCTCCAAGCTACGATCGTTCCTAACCTCAGAAACCACTAAGCAACTCATTCACTCCCTTATTATATCATGCCTTGACTACTGTAACTCCCTCCTCACTGGCCTACCTCATCACAGGCTATCCCCACTCCAGTCCATCATGAATGCTGCTGCCAGGCTCATTCACTTTACTAACCGCTCTGTATCTGCCACCCCTCTCTGCCAATCCCTCCACTGGCTTCCAATTGCCCAGTGGATAGAATTCAAAACACTAACACTGACGTATAAAGCTGTTCATAACACTGCCCCTAAATACATCACCAACATTGTCTCTAAATACCACCCAAACCGTACTCTCCACTCCTCGCAGGACCTCCTACTCTCTAGCTCCCTTGTCTCCTCCTCCCATGCTCGTATCCAGGATTTCTCAAGGGCTTCACCCATCCTCTGGAACTCCCTATCCCAATCTATCAGGCTATCACCTACTCTGCTCTCTTTTAGGCGTACTCTGAAAACCCAACTCTTCAGGGAAGCCTACCCCAACCCCAGCTAATACTGGAATCCCCTACTCTTCCTACCACTCCATCCCCCACAGCCAATTTCCTCTTGTACCTCTATCCCCTCCCTCCTAGATTGTAAGCTCCAAGGAGCAGGGCCCTCCAATCCCTCTTGTATTGAACTGTATTGTTACTGTACTGTCTCCCTCCATAATGTAAGGCGCTGAGCAAACAGTCGGCACTATATAAGTCCTGTATAATAACAATAATATAAAAAAAAATAAAAAATGGCAAACAATTATTTGAAAAATTATAATCTTTGCTTAAAAAACTCATTTGAGTTATTTTTTTTTTTTTAATAAAAAGATAGGTAAATACATTTTGGCCAAGATTTATGAAGAAAGATTATTTATTTGCAAAATTATATAAGAAAAACACTTTTTTTCCCCCAAAATGTTTGGACTTAATTTATATAGCAAAAAAAAAAAAAACCCAGTGGTGAATAAATACCAAAATAAAAGTTTCATAAAGTTTTATGTGTCTCAAAAAAATGCTAAAAAATTTATGTGGATACAGTGTTGCATGACCGCGCAATTGTCATTCAAAGAGTGATAGCACTGAAAGCTGAAAATTGGCCTGGACAGGAAGGGGGTGAAAGTGTCTGGACTAAGTGGTTAAAATCACATACAAACTAGAGAATAGGTATAATAATGATTGTGATGCAATTCGGGTGCAAGTTTCTCTTACACATTTCGAGAATATTCTCTTCTTTTGGGAAACCGAGAAAAAAACATGAACTGAGAATAAACAGAAGCATAACATCACCACTGACTGCATGTTATGAGCAGAATAACCCATTCATGTGAGTTGAAACAGTAATATACTAACAGCCAAATGTATCACATCATGTAAGGGTTACAGAGACATCACACTGGGGGAATGCCCCTACAATGCCACACAGTAGGACACATCCATCTCAACCTGACAGAATCCGCACACGTACATCTTGGAAAAGCAAAAAAAAGAGAAGTAATTTACCATATATAGTGTAATACCCCACATGAAAAGTCCCTCTAACCCATACATATGATGGCAGTGATAGCAATTAGAAACCAAGATATTGTGATATACAGTATACCTTAGAGAAGCCAATTCTAGTGAATGGAGACATCCTGTCCTCAAACAATAATCTAGGGCCCAGTTTGAATACAAACTGTGGGGGGTACAGACTCCCAAGAGGGATATGTTCAGGCTTCAACACCATTTGTGTGAGAGAATTATATATAGTCTACAGTTAATGGGGCCAATCCCACAAAAGACCCTGTAAGGTTTAACAGAAAAAATGCACAAAAGAAATAGCAAAAATGAAGCCAACAGGAAACTTTGTAATGTCCCAAAGATGTCAGTCAATTGCATGCTCCCAGAAAAAGCAGGTTAGCAGATGAGACAGGCTGTGCTGGATTCAAAAAGGAAAATAGATATATTTTAAAAAGCAAAAAAAATACCACAAGGCTAAGTTAAGCAGCAAAATCCCAAACTGACTCTCATATACTTACACCATGCAGCAACATTGGAGTACAACTAATAAAACAGCTGCTGAGCTTGGTACTCTTTCTATATTAAATTGAATATTGTTACTTTTATATATGCATAGAATTCTAGTTGTATACAAGCATACCAAAAAAAGAAAAAGAGTTGCAGTGCTGGTAACAAATTTGAGAAGAGACCCCTCTGGCCATCATGTTGTAGCTAATAAGAAGACTAGAGTACCACAAACTACTATTTGCATGTAAAGGCCTGGAGTAAAAATGCATAATGGTTTTATAAACTGCTAAGAGGTCAAATAGTGCCTAAAGGTAGATCACTCAAATCTATTGAGTAATGCCAAACTCAACAGAATCAGGTAATAAGCAGGCTGCCTAGAAAACACCACAGATCTTAGCAGACCTGGGGGGAAGGGGTTGCAATTTGCTGACATGATTGGATTTTCCGGTTGATAGTTTATTCTAGTGGTTAAATTGGACCTTGGATGCCACCTATCACATTTAGTTTTTTTTCTCTATGCTTGTCATAGGAGTCTAATTGGCAGACTTTAACATCGAAGTTAGAAACACAGAACTTTATTAATTTGATGATGCTGCTGAATCCAATTGATTCTTCTATGAAAGTGGTTACTGATGCTTTAACTCTTCTTTATAAATTCCAAAAACAAGCACCTATAAATAGCAGAAACATAACTTATGCAATAAAAGCTATGCAATGCCATGAGAGCAATGATATCAAATATCAGAAATCTATTTGCTTGTGTTAGTTTTATGCATTTTGCTGAATGTTGCATATGTGTGTGAGATGGAGATAAATACACTTGCATGCAAATATATACCTAAAGCACCTTAGTGTGCTTAACATTTCTTTAACCTCCCTGGCGGTATGATTCTTTCCGATATTTTGTGCTGAAAGCGGTACCATTATTTTGCATGGAAATATGTAGTTTTTTATTGTAGGCTGTAATTTTTATGAATAACTCACTGAAATCTGTCCGAACAAGAGTCTAGTAAACATCCCGGATATGATAAAACTTGAAACACAAAATCATAAATTATAATTTAATAAATAATCATAAAAAATATAATAATAAATTTAATTCAATAATATAATCAAATCAAAAACACCGAAATTTGAAATACAGAGCCAAATTCGCACATCGCTGAGCAAAGTCGCAAAATTGTTTTCAGTGTCTGATGACGAATTTCCCCACGAATCATTATCACTCAATTCTGCAAGTGGTTCTGATTTACTATCGCTGTTCTCTAGCTGGTCTAAAACCACTTTTGACCTAAAGGGATGCTTTTTGGACACCATGGACTTTTCTAAGTTTCCAGGCAGAAAGAACAGTCAAAATGCAGGCAGGGCACAGGACAAAGCAGTAGGGACAAAATGTATGTGAAATGCATTGAAACAGCAATGACAGCAAAAATGAAATTTTTTTAAAAATTTCAAATTTGCTGCCAGTTCCAGCGCCCGTACGTCCTGACGTCACAGGTTCCGGAACACGGAAGCTGGCATCGGCCGGAGGAGATGGCCGGGGACGCTGCAGGGGACAGATCGCGGTAGCGAAGGACAAGGTAAGTGCTGCAGGGACCCCCTGAGCAACGCCGCATGGTAAGCCCAAGCATAGATCGGGGTTACCGCTCTTGGTACTCAAATTTTACCCCGAGCTACACTCGGGAAAACCGCTAAGGAGGTTAAGAGCTAGTCAATTGAATCACTCCCGACATAAATTAGAATGATTTTCACTTTGTTTACAGTCCATTTAGCAATACCTTGATAATAAAGAGCAATCCATGTGGGTTAATTAACCAGATATTCACTTGACCCACAGGAGCAGAAACTGGAGTTGATTTACCAAAGAAATAGGCTGTTCACTCTGCAAAGGAAGTTGCACTTTGTAAGGGAATTGCCCCCAGAGCTTAGTAATAAAGTTATGTTTTGCTGACTTCCATCATCCAATCATGTGTGAGCAAGATGTTTTTTTTTGTTGTTATATTCCTTGCGAAGTGCTACTTTCTTGAAAAGTGATCAGCCTACTTGCCTAAAGCAAATCAACCCCATAGTGTGCATCACAATACTCTTCTTTGGCCTGATCTCCAGAAGGGAAAGATAGAGAAACACATTATTAGCTATTTTAGGTGCCCTGGTCACTTCCCATTTTATTTGTATTAACCATCTGTATAGAGCAACTTGATGACCAAACATACTTTGGAACCAACAGATTTCATAGAAAAAAGGGACTTTAAAGGCTCCATACAGACAAAGGCAGTAGAAATATATTAAGAAATATACATTTTTTATTAGTCACAACTAATGAAAAAACCATATACAATCATATTAATTCTTACTCTGAAGTTTCACAAGCAATCACAATTATTAGTGCGCCATTTTAGTACTGAAAGGAACTGTACATAGTCCATGTGCTAATGCTATCACATTCTTTGGATACTCCAAGCCTGACACTTTGGCAACCTGGATTGCTGCTGCTTCTTAGTTTATTAGTTGCAATTCATGAATAAAACTATATACAATCATTAATTCCCACTCCGCAGTTTTACAAGCAATCACAATAATTAGTGCACCATACTGATATTACCATATACACAAAGCAATATAAATGACTTAACCGACATGTTGGCAAAAACTCTTACCACAACTTTAAAAAGGCATAAAATGTCAGGTGTAATTGTCACTCCTAGCTACCATCACACCGCTGGTGGTGATGATGACTCCAACTTACTCCTAGCCAAGGAAAGGTGGGAGATGCTGTCCAGGCACTGGAACTCTCAGGGAGGAGAATGAGGCTGCAACCTGTCTGACACCAAAATGATGGTACAACTACAAAATGAAAAAATATAACCTTTGTAACTTCCTGTATCCTAACCATGGTACTCAAAAATCTCAATGGGAGTAAATTACCTCCCTGCTCAGGAATACATTAAAAAATCTCATGCACAACCCAAGCATACTATCATCTTACCCAAAAACTACAGCACATAACCCCAATTCCCCCTACCTAGAACCCACTCCAAAACTAATCCACATGCATATGACCAAGTACTCATACCACATATGCACCAACACATCACTCCATAGAACACCACATACAGGTGAAACTCAAAAAATTAGAATATCGTGCAAAAGTTCATTTATTTCAGTAATGCAACTTAAAAGGTGAAACCAATATATGAGAGAGACTCCTTACAGGCAAAGCAAGATAGTTCAAGCCGTGATTTGTCATAATTGTGATGATTATGGCTTACAGCTCATGAAAACCCCAAATCCACAATCTCAGAAAATTAGAATATTACATGCAATCAATAAAACAAGGATTGTACATAGAACAATATCGGACCTCTGAAAAATATAAGCATGCATATGTACTCAGTACTTGGTTTGGGCCCCTTTTGCAGCAATTACTGCCTCAATGCGGCGTGGCATGGAAGCTATCAGCCTGTGGCGCTGCTGAGGTGTTATGGAAGACCAGGATGCTTCAATAGCGGCCTTCAGCTCTTCTGCATTGTTCGGTCTCATGTCTCTCATCTTTCTCTTGACAATGCCCCATAGATTCTCTATGAGGTTCAGGTCAGGCGGGTTTGCTGGCCAATCAAGCACAGTAATCCCACGGTCCTTGAACCAAGTTTTGGTGCTTTTGGCAGTGTGGGCAGGTGCCAAGTCCTGCTGGAAAATGAAGTCAGCATCCCCATAACGCTCATCTGCAGAAGGAAGCATGAAGTGCTCCAAAATCTCTTGCTAGATGGCTGCATTGACCCTGGACTTAACCTCCGTGGCGGTATTCCCGAGTGTAGCTCTGGGTAGAATTTCAGTACCAAAAGCGGTATCCCCGAGCTACACTCGGGCTTACCATGCGGCGTTGCTCAGGGATTCCCTGCGGCGCTTACCTTGTCCTTCGCTCCCGCGATGTCCCTCCTGCTGCGTCCCTGGCCATCTCCTCCAGCCGATGCCGGCATCCAGCTTCCGTGTTCCGGTCCATGTGACGTCGGGACGTACCGGGGCCGGAACCGGCAACAAAAGTTAAAAATTTTAAAAACTGCCATTTTTTTGTAAACAAATATTACATAGCAAAACATTGCTGTTTCAAAGCATTTCACATACATTTTGTCCCTAGTGCTTTGTCCTGTGGCCTGCCTGCATTTTGACTGTTCTTTCTGCCTGGAAACTTAGAAAAGTCCATGGTGTCCAAAAAGCGTCCTTTTAGGTCAAAAGCGGTTTTAGACCGGCTGGAGAACAGCGATAGTAAATTAGAACCACTTGCAGAATTGAGTGATAAGGATTTGTGGGGAAATTTGGCGCTATATTTAAAATGTCAGTGTTTTTGGTTTGATTATATTATTGAATTAAATGTATTATTATATTATTTTTTATGATTATTAAATTATAATTTATGATTTCGTGTTTCAAGTTTTATCATATCCGGAATGTTTACTAGACTCTTGTTCAGGCAGATTTCAGTGAGTTATTCCTAAAAATTACAGGCCTACAATAAAAAAAACTACGTATTTCCTTGCAAAATAATGGTACCGCTTTCAGCACCAAAAATCTGAAATAATCATACTGCCAGGGAGGTTAATGAAGCACAGTGGACCAACACCAGCAGATAACATGGCTCCCCAAATCAACACAGACTGGAAACTTCACACTGGACTTCAAGCATCTTGTAGTGTGTGCGCCTCGCCATTCTTCCTCCATACTCTGGGTCCTTGGTTTCCAAATGAGATGCAAAAGTTGCTCTCATCAGAAAAGAGGACTTTGGATCACTGAGCAACAGACCAGGTCTGTTTTTCTTTAGCCCAGGTAAGACGCTTCTAATGTTGTTTGTTGTTCAGGAGTGGCTTGACAAGAGGAATACAACATTTGAAGCCCATGTCCAGGATCCGTCTGTGTGTGGTGGCTCTTGATGCACTGACTCCAGCCTCAGTCCACTCCTTGGGAAAGTCCAACACTTTTGAATGGCCTTTTCCTGACAATCCTCTCCAGGCTGCGGTCATCCCTGCTGCTTGCGCACCTTTTTCTTCCACACTTTTCCCTTCCACATAACTTTCTATTAATGTGCTTTGATACAGCACTTTGGGAACATCCAACTTCTTTTTCAATTACCTTTTGAGGCTTTCCTTCCTTATGGAGGGTGTCAATGATGGTTTTCTGCACAACTGTCAGGTCAGCAGTCTTTCCCATGATTGTGATTCACCTTTTCACAATATTCAAATTTTCTGAGATTGTGGATTTGGGGTTTTCATGAGCTGTAAGCCATAATCATCACAATTATGACAAATCACGGCTTGAACTATCTTGCTTTGCATGTAATGAGTCTCTCTCATATATTAGTTTCACCTTTTAAGTTGCATTACTAAAATAAATTAACTTTTGCACGATACTCTAGTTTTTCGAGTTTCACCTGTATAACACATACAACAATCCCCTCATCTACCCACACAACCCCCAAAGCCACCACCCATTCAACCACCCACATACTCCCATAAAATACCCCACCAAACATCACATTTGAAACATCACCCCAGTTGGACTACTTACATTTACATCTTTTACTTACAGTGATCACTTTAACCAACTCTGTACATACGAAGACATGCAAACCTCTATAACCTTCCCATCAAGCCCAAACTATATTTCCCCCAAAAAAACAACATTCCAGCCACCTATTATATTCCATGCCTCCCTAAACAAACTGACCCTCTCAGCCAAATAAAATAACTTATAACCCCTATACAATACCCACTGCAATCTCTCAGTCCAGCTATAAACTAGTTATTCTAACTTTCAAGGCGATGATAGGGCCTGCAAAATACCAAGATATAGCTGCCCAAACCATGATTGCACCACCACCATGCTTTAATGTTGGCACAAAACAGTCCTGGCTGTAAGCTTGGGATGGTGTCCGCCACACATCCTGTGGTTGGGAACAGTGTGAAGCTTGATTAAACAAACCATACTACAGTGTTCCCTTGATCGATAGTGCACAATTTATGGGTGTTAAACCACTCTCTCCTCCTCTGAGCATTATTATTGGTCACTAGTGATTTGGCAAGTGCAGCTTGATCCAGAATGTTTTGCTTATGGAGTTCCCTCCATATTTTTTGTGAACATGGGCTTTAGAAGACTGAGGTTAAGCTCTGCTGTCACTTTTGCAGCAGTTTTTTTTTTTCTGGGTCACAATACTGTGTAATGTCCTTTTGTGTCTTTTGGTCAGTTGATCATGTCAACCGTGCGTATGCTTATTGGACGACGGTTTCCCAGAAACGGTATATGTCGTCATAACCTTTGATACTGTACCTCATGATATAGTGAATAAATTGGCAATGTCAGTCAGAGAGGCAGCAGCTAAGCGGGCACAAACAATTTGCCCTCTTTGAAGCCCAGTAAGCTCTAACATGACCCTGTATTACTAGCAACACACAGTGCATGACAAAAGTAAGGTTTCCCACCTGTTAGCTAGGTGTCTCATCACACAGCAAAAGCAAATGTTGCATCACTTCTGCATTCAAGGCAAAACGTCATAATTTTCACACCTGCAAATCATGTGTTTCCATATTTTTGTCCAACCCTTTTATATATACACTGTATATGTGTGTGTATATATATACACACACACACTATATTTCCAAAAGTATTGGGACATCCCTCCATATCATTGGATTCAGGTGTTCCAATCACCTCCATGGCCACAGGTGTATACAATCAAGTACCTAGGCATGCAGACTGCTTCTACAAACATTTGTGAAAGAATGGGTCGCTCACAAGAGGAATGTGCAGAAGTCACCAACTGTCAATCAATCAATAGCTAAAGACCTTCAAACTTCATGTGGCCTTCAGATTAGCACAACAGTACATAGAGAGCTTCATGGAATGGTTTTCCTTTGCCGAGCAGCTGCATCCAAGTCTTACATAGTTACATATAGTTACATAGTTAGCCTGGCTGAAAATAGATAAAAATCCATTCAGTTCAACCATATAAAACAAAACAAAAAAAAAAGTTATAATCCTACACCCACGGTTGATCCAGAGGAAGGCAAAAAACCCAGCAAAGCATGATTCAATTTGCTTCTGCAAGGGAACAAATTCCTTCCTGAATGGATATTCACTGGACCAAATTTATATATAAATATTAGTAACCAGTTATACTCTGTGCATCCAAGAAAGAAACCACATGGCCACTGGGCTCTAGAGCAGTGGAGACGTGTTTCTCTGTTTGGCAATCTTATGGAAGTGTTTGGGTTTGGCGGTTGCCAGGAGAACAGTACTTGCCTGACTGCATTGTGCCAAGTGTAAAGTTTGGTGGAGGGGGGATTGTGGTATATGGTTGTTTTTCAGGGGTTGGGCTTGGCCCCTTAGTTCCAGTGAAGGGAACTCTTAAGGCGTCAGCACATCAAGAGATTTTGGACAATTTCATGCCCCCCAACTTGTGGGAACAGTTTGGGGATGTTCCTGTTCCAAGATGATTGCGCACCAGTGCACAAAGCAAAGTCCATAAAGACATGGATGAGCAAGTTTGGGGTGGAGGAACTTGACTGGCATGCACAGAGTCCTGACCTCAACCCAATAGAACACCTTTGGGATGAATTAGAGCTGAAACTGCGAGCCAGGTCTGACATCAGTGCTAGACCTCACAAATGCTCTTCTGGAAGAATGGTCAAACATTCCCATAGACACTCCTAAACCTTGTGGGCAGCCTTCCCAGAAGAGTTGAAGCTGCTATAGCTGCAAAGGGTGGGCCAGCTCAATATTGAGCCCTACGGACTAAGACTGGGATGCCATTAAAGTTCATGTGTGTGTAAAGGCAGGCATCCCAATACTTTTGGCAATATAGTGTGTATATACAGTATATATATATATACAGTCATGGCCGAAATTGTTGGCACCCTTGATATTTTTCCTGAAAATCAAGTATTTCACACAAAAAAGGTATTGCATTAACACATGTTTTGCTATACACATGTTTATTCCCTTTGTATGTATTGGAACAAATATAAAACAGAGGCAGAAAAGCAAATATGACATAATGTCACACAAAACCCCAAAAATGGGCTGGACAAAAGTATTGGCACCCTTAACTTAATATTTGGTTGCACACCCTTTGGAAAACATAACTGAAATCAGTCGCTTCCTATAACCATCAATAAGCTTCTGACACCTCTCACCCGGAATTTTGGACCACTCTTCCTTTGCAAACAGCTCCAGGTCTCTCTTATTGGAAGGACACCTTTTCCCAACAGCAATTTTAAGATCTCTCCACAGGTGTTCAATGGGATTTAGATCTGGGCTCATTGCTGGCCACTTCAGAACTCTCCAGCGCTTCTTTGCCATCCATTTCTGAGTGCTTTTTGACGTATGTTTGGGGTCATTGTCCTGCTGGAAGACCCAGGATCTTGGATGCAAACCCAGCTTTCTGACACTGGGCCCTACAGTGCGACCCAAAATCCTTTGGTAATCCTCAGATTTCATGATGCCTTGCACACAGTCAAGGCACCCAGTGCCAGAGGCAGCAAAACAACCCCAAAACATCATTGAACCTCCACCATATTTTACCGTAGGTACTGTGTTTTGTTCTTTGTAGGCCTCATTCCGTTTTCGGTAAACAGTAGAATGATGTGCTTTACCGAAAAGCTCTATCTTGGTCTCATCTGTCCACAAGACGTTTTCCCAGAAGGCTTTTGGCTTACTCAAGTACATTTTGGCAAACTGTAGTCTTGCTTTTTTATGTCTCTGTGTCAGCAGTGGGGTCCTCCTGGGTCTCCTGCCATAGCGTTTCATTTCATTTAAATGTCGACGGATAGTTCGCGCTGACACTGATGCTCCCTGAGCCTGCAGGACAGCTTGAATGTCTTTGGAACATGTTTGGGGCTGCTTATCCACCATCCGGACTATTCTGCGTTGCAATCTTTCATCAATTTTCCTCATCCGTCCACGACCAGGGAGATTAGCTACAGTGCCATGGGTTGCAAACTTCTTGATAATGTTGCGCACTGTGGACAAAGGCAAATCTAGTTCTCTGGAGATGGACTTGTAACCTTGAGATTGTTGATATTTTGCCACAATTTTGGTTCTCAGGTCCTCAGACAGTTCTCGTCTCCTCTTTCTGTTGTCCATGCTTAGTGTGGCACAGACAGACACACAATGCAAAGGTTAAGTGAACGTCTCTCCTTTTTATCTGCTTTCAGGTGTGATTTCTATATTGCCCACACCTGTTACTTGCCCCAGGTGAGTTTACAGGAGCATCACATGCTTGTAACATTCTTATTTATCCGCAGTTGTGAAAGGGTGCCAATACTTTTGTCCAGCCCATTTTTGGAGGTTTGTGTGACATTATGTCGAATTTGCTTTCTTTCCTCCCTTTTTTTGTTTTGTCCCAATACACACAAAGGGAATAAACATGTGTATAGCAAAACATGTGTTAATGCAATACGTTTCGTGAGAAATACATGATTTCCTGGAGAAATATCAAGGGTGCCAACAATTTCGGCCATGACTGTATATATACACACACACACACACACACACAATATATATATATATATATATATATATAAAAAGCATTTCTACTGGCAAAACTAATACAGTAACAAATTAGGCAATATGTCGCTGCATAAGTCATTGTAACTTCTTTAATTTGATTTTCATACTGTTATAGCCATTCCCTGAAGAACATTTCTCTAATGCGAACAGAAGTTTTCTAATAAAATTAGCATTCAAGGGATTTTATTGTGTTCTATCATGTCTCAGAACATTTTCGGAGGAAAACAGATATTATTAATGTATGTGTCCTGACTGCCACTGTCACTAAAAGCAATCTGCAATAGCCTGAGGACATACGTAGCCACACTCACCAGGAAGCCATATTATCCTTTTCAAGTAATTTGAAGAAGTCCACAAGTTCTTTTGTCTATTTGTCACAGGCATCCTAATTATAACACATTTAACAGAACAATCAGTTAAACTCACTAGAAAATATACTTTCCTTCTTTACAAACATAACCCATAGTGGGAGGAATAGTTGCCTATAAAAATAAAATACTCTTTTCAGTGTACTGATAACATCATACATTGTACTGTATATTAATGCACATATGTCCAACACTTGTGCACATTCATTTTGGGTATATCAAACAAAATATTAACGTGATAAAGCGGTAATAAGCACATTCAGCAGCTCATTTAATCACTTTCTGAGCATGTAGCCTCTTTACCTTTAAATCCTTGTCTATGTTTTAGTTTAAGCTGGTGCCATGATGCCGCAGATTTTCCATATCAAAGTGGCTCCTTTCTCTTGCAGCATCCTAAGGAGTCACCCTTCCATGTTGGGACTAGAATTGTGTCTCTCTGCACTGTGAGCATCAATAGAAACACAAAGCTCCATAGCCTAGGATTGCAAGGCACTCTCCTCTTTCCTGCTCCCCCTAACTTCTCCAAGCTAAAAGACTGACTGGAGACTGCACTGTCTACTGTTAACTATTTCCTGCGCAGAGCAGCTCAGGGAAGCAGCACAAAATAGCAGGAACCAGCGGTATAGAAAAATTGTAAACTGCAAGTGCTGGGATAACAAATTTTAACAAGTACTTTTACTGGGTAATGTTTGAACTAACTTTTATATATGAGAATCTTTAGCCGAGCAATTAAAAAATATGACGATCTTCAGATACACAGCTTGGTATGCTTCTGAAAAAATAAAGCAAAGCTAGACAAGCTGGAAATATTTTGAGGTCAGTAGTTGTGTTGGATATGTACAAACAGTCATTAAATCTCCACCTATGACTTGTCTAGGATATCATGCAATGGGACTGCATAGGGATGAAAGGGGGCAGGGGCAAGGTGTGGAAGAATCATATTGCTACTAGCATTTGCTGCTATTGGTGGGGGGGGGGGGGGGAGCAATATACTGTTTAATGTGCTTGATATATTTATTTCCTGTTTTTCTCTGTACTGTAATTTCTATGGAATTGTTTCATCTACACAAACAGTAAGACTGCAAAATCATACAAATATTCATAAACATTTGTCTTTGCTATATGAATAAAACACTCTGTAACTCAAGAAACATCAATAAAAAATGTACATGCAAAAAAAAATGAGGCTGATAAAAACATGCTGTCATTACTGGACTTTCTAATTAGAATGTTTATATGGTAAACATATGTTAAATACTAATAAAAAAAAAAAAAAAAAAAAAAAATCACACTATAACTAAACAATCAAATAAACAATAAATCTAATTCATACAATTTATAAATAAAATAAGCAAATGAAATAATAAAATAGACCAAAAACAAAAAGTTATCACTAAATATGGTACAGTATGTACCAGGGGCAGACTGACAACTCATGGGGCCCCCGGGCAATAGGGGATCATGGTGTCCATGCCCACACTCAAAAAAGCCTATAAAAAAAAAAAAGTTACCAGGGGCATTTTATGGGGCCCCCTATTGACCCCGGGCCCTCGGGCAGTGCCCGAGTGACTGAATGGTCAGTCCGCCCCTGGTATGTACGAATGTAGGGAATTTCCTGCATGAGCCTAGTGTGAAGAAGGGAAGTCTCTAATGAAATGACTGCTTAAATGTATTTACAGTAAATAAAACATAAAAGGGGGCTATCAATAAAGCCCAACAACACTTTCCTGGCAGTATGTCCTTTTCAAAGGGCCTGCTCCAAATTAAAAAATCCCTGCCTCTTGTTTTGGTACCTTTACTGGCATGTGTGGCAGAGATAGGTAATTCTTAATAGCGCCACTTACTGCACCAAATAAAAAAATATATATCTCCAGTTCATGGATAAAGAAAGTGATAAAGGAACTGTAGCCAATTAGAACCACCTTTTGCTTAGCATACAAAGACAGGCAGAGTGCCTGTCTCTATACGCTGTGTTGCAGGTGAAAAGCAATTCGCTTCCCCATCTTTCACTGGTTGTTAAGGATGCTGTCGGTTTCACAGTCGACAGTCTACTAGCAACCAGTGGTGCTGATAGTGGGCAGAACCTGATGGGAAATCTGAGACAAAAGTTCCAGGTCAAGTCTGCTGTCTCTTGTGATTGCCAGCAGGCAGTGTACAGATTGCATAGCAACATATCTACTGGCTATGAATATCCACTGCCTGCTGAAAATCACAAGGGGAGTATACCTAATGGGGAACTTTGGCCTCTGAATCCAGATTATACTCTAACCACCCAACTTTAAAAATCTTCAGCTGTTGTTCAGTCTGTGTGCCAGTTGCAGGGGCGGGAGGGATCTCAACTGTACTGGGGATGGAGTGTTTGTATGCATACTACGGTCTCAGTGCACCTCTTCATGTGCTGCATTGCCCAAATTCATGTATCTGTTTCCAACAGGCGTATGAATCTGTTGCCTTCATCAACATTTGTCACGTGGAGGCACATAGGAATTTAAAAGAATATCAGAGACTGTTTATGAACCTCTTGAAAATCTTTTAAATATGACTGATCCTTTAGTATTTTAAAGTACCTTGCTATAGAATGAGTACAAATTAAATAACTCACTGTAACTGTACTTTAACCACTTGCCCTCCAGAGGATTTACCCCCCTTCCCGACCAGGTCTTTTTATGCTATTCGGCACTGCGCTATTTCCACTGGTAATTGCGCAGTCATGCATTGCTGTACCCAAATAAAATGTATGTCCTTTTTTTCACACAAATAGAGATTTCTTTCAGTGGTATTTGATCACCTGTGCACTTTTTATTTTTTGCACTATAAACAAAAAAAAGACCAAATATGTTGAAAAAACAATATTTTTTACTTTCGGCTATAAAAAATATATAGTAAACTCAAAGTTAGTTATAAATGCCAAAGGCCAAAATGTATTCTGTTAGATGTCTTTGGTAAAAAAAAAATCCCAATAAGTGTATATTGATTACTTTGTGTGAAAGTTATAGCGTTTAAAAACTATGGTATAGATACTGCAATTTACGCCATTGTTTGTTATGCAGTGCTGCGCTAGTTTAACTGACAATTGTGCGGTCATGCAATACTGTACAAAAATGAAATTTATGTTCTTTTTTCACACAAACAGAGCTTTGTTTTTGGTGGTATTTGATCACCTCTGGGTTTTTTTTTGTGCTATAAACAAAAATGTTGAAAAAAAACCCCGATATCTTCTAATTTCTGTCATAAAAAATATCCAAAAAAACTCAAATTTTGCCATACATTTTGGCCAAAATGTATTTTGCTACATGTCTTTGATAAAAAAAAAATCCCAATAACTGCATATTAATTGGTTTATGTGAAAGTTATAGCATCTACAAACTATGGTATAGATAATGGAATTTACACAGCTTTTACTTTCTGACTGCCTATCACATTTCTTGAGGTGCTAAAATACCAGGGCAGAACAGACACCACCAAATGACCCCTTTTCATAAAGTAGACACTCTAAGCTATTTGCTGAGAGGCATGTTGAGTCAATGGAAGATTTATTTTTTTTCCCGAAGTTTTTTGGAAAATGGCAAAAACATTTTTTTTTGCACAAGGTTGTCACTTAAATGATATATTGCTCACACATGCCATGGGTATATGTGGAATTACACCCCAAAATACACATTCTGCTACTTCTACCAAGTATGGGGATACCACATGTGTGAGACTTTTTGGGGCCTAGCCACATACAGGAGCCTGAAATCCAATGACCACTTTGAAAGCCTGAAGGTGCGTAACTTCTTCATTTCACTTCCTCACTGCCTATCACAGTTTCGGAGGTCCTGACATACCAGGATAACACCAACCTCCCCCAACTGACCTCCTTTTGGAAAGTAGACACCCCAAGGAATTTAAAAAGAGGCATGGTGAGTATTTTGCAGATTTTATTTTTTCTCACAAGGTCTTGAAATAAAAAAAAGGAAAGGAAAATATGTTTGTTTTCTTTGTTTTTTTATTTTAGGCCTGTAATTTTTAGGAATAACTCACTGAAATCTGTCCAAACAAGAGTCTAGTAAACTTGAAACACAAAATCATAAATTATAATTTAATAAATAATCATAAAAATAATATAATAAATTTAATTCAATATAATCAAACCAAAAACACTGAAATTTGAAAGTCGCAAAATCGTTTTCAGTGTCCGATGATGAATTTCCTCACAAATCATCACTTAATACTGCAAGTAGTTCTAATTTACTATCGCTGTTCTGTAGCTGGTCTAAAAATTCTTTTGACCTAAAAGGACGCTTTTTGGACGCCATGGAC
The DNA here is from genome assembly GCF_062004578.1 of Staurois parvus. NCBI lineage: Eukaryota > Metazoa > Chordata > Amphibia > Anura > Ranidae > Staurois > Staurois parvus. The sequence continues at coordinate 2,886,355 of NW_028317882.1, forward strand.
ATTTCTCAGTTTCAAGGCAGAAAGAACAGTAAAAATGCAGGCAGGGCACAGGACAAAGCACTAGGGGCAAAATGTATGTGAAATGGTTTGATACAGTAATGTTATACTGTGTGATTTTAGTGTATTTAGTGAATGTCACTTTTAAATTTCCCGCCAGTTCTGTCCCCATATGTCCTGACATCGCAGGCAACGGAACCCGGTAGACAGATTATTATTATTATTATTATACAGTATTTATAAAGCGCCAATAGTTCACTCAGTGCTGTACATTACAAAGGGGGACAGAACATGTGACAGAACAATACCAATACAATGCAAAACATGAGGGGATCGAGGGCCCTGCTCTTTCGAGCTTACAATCTAGAAGGGACGGGATAGTGGTACAGGAGGAGATAGCTGTGGGGGATGGAGTGGTAGGAAGAGTGGAGGAGGTCGGCAAGTTAGCAGGGGGTGAGGTAGGCTTCCCTGAAGAGATGGGTTTTCAGGGTACGCCTAAAGGAGAGGAGAGTAGGTGATAATCTGATGGGTTGGGGAAGGGAGTTCCAGAGGATGGGTGACACCCTGGAGAAGTCCTGGAGGCGGGCATGGGAGGAGGAGACCAGGGAACTAGAGAGAAGGAGGTCTTGTGAGGAGCGGAGTGTGCGTGTTGGGCGGTACTTGGATATTAGGTCAGTGATGTAGTTCGGGGCAGTATGGTGGACAGCTTTGTACGTCAGTGTTAGGATTGTAAATTTGATCCGTTGCGCAATCGGAAGCCAGTGGAGGGATTGGCAGAGGGGGGTGGCGGAAATGGAGCGGTTGGAAAGCTGAATGAGTCTGGCAGCCGTATTCAGGATCGACTGAAGCGGGGATAGCCAGCGGCGAGGCAGGCCAGTGAGGAGGGAGTTGCAGTAGTCGAGTCGTGATATGATGAGGGAGTGGATGAGCTGTTTAGTGGTTTCTGGGGTTAGGAATGTGCGGATTTTGGCGATGTTGCGGAGGTGGAGTCTGCACGAGTTTGTTAAAGATTGGACTTGGGGCTGGAAGGATAGGTTGGAGTCCAGAATGACACCAAGTACTCTGGCCTGCAGAGCGGGTTTGATATTGGCGTTGTTGGATGTGATGTAGAAGTCAATGGGGGGTGGGGTTCGGGCTGGGGGGAAGACAAGGAGCTCGGTTTTGGAGAGATTCAGTTTAAGGAAGAGGAGCGACATCCAATCTGATATGTCGCTCAGTAGGTGTGTGATTTGGGCAGAGACCGAGGGGGTGAGGTGGGGGGTTGAGAGATAAATTTGTGTGTCGTCGGCATAGAGGTGGTAGTTGAAGCCGTGAGAGTGTATGAGTTGGCCAAGGGAGGAGGTGTAGATGGAGAAGAGAAGGGGCCCAAGGACAGAGCCTTGAGGGACCCCAACAGAGAGGGGGAGTGAGGGGGAGGTGGTAGCATTATAGGTAACGCTGAAAGAGCGTTGTGACAGGTAGGATGAGAGCCAGGAGAGAGCAGAATCTCTGAGGCCGAGGGAGTGTAGTATTTTGAGGAGGAGGGGGTGGTCAACTGTGTCGAAGGCTGCAGAGAGGTCAAGGAGTAGGAGCACTGAATAGTGGCCATTAGCTTTGGCGGTTAGAAGGTCGTTGGAGAGTTTGAGTAAGGCGGTTTCGGTGGAGTGTAGGGGACGGAAGCCAGACTGTAGGGGATCGAGGAGGTTGTTGTTGTTGAGGTGAGAGCATAGGCGGGTGTAGACGAGGCGTTCGAGGAGTTTAGATGTAAGTGGGAGCAGGGAGATGTTGGCATCCGCCGCATGACATTGCCGGGACACTGCAGGGGGGACATCACGGGAGTGAAGGACAAGGTCAGTGAAGAAGAGATCAGTGAAGAAGCAACACTGCAGGGTATTCCCAAGTGTAGCTCGGGGTTACTGTTTGTGGTGCTGAGGTTAAAAGCCTGAAGGTGCTTATTGGATTTTGGGGTCCTGTAAGCGGCTAGACTGCCAAAAAGTCTCTCACGTGTGGTATCCCCATACTAGGGAGAAGTAGCAGAATGTATTCTGGGAAGTAATTCCACATATACCTATGGCATGTCTGAGCAATAAATGATTTAAGTGAAAATTTTTTGTAGAAAATAAATTATTCTATTGACTCAACATGCCTCTCAGCAAATAGTTTGGGGTGTCTACTTTCGAAAAAGTTGTCATTTGTGGGGTGGGGCATTTTATGCCCAGCATTAGAGGTTCATGCCACACATCACTCATTCTTCTAACCACCTGAAGATCAAGCCTTTTCTGACACTTTGTTCACATGAAAAAAAAAAAAATCAGTATTTTTTGCTACGAAATTACTTTGCTTTAAAAAATATATAATGTTTGGGGGTTCAAACACCCTAGTGAATAAAACAGTGAATGCTTCAATTTTTTATGTCACATAGTACACACTAGTCAATGTGGATGAAGAAATCTGCCAAATATATATATATATTTTTAAATATATACAAAAGCATAGGGCCATCCACCCACTGGCCACCCCACACCCCCATGCTTCGGCATATATGCTATTTTTTAACTGCGGACGAAAATTTTCATCCAATAGCACTGCACACACTTACTTATGTATATTTTGAAAGCAAGACCTTGTTGCTGTCAGAATAAACAGGTCGGTGCTGCAGCTGAATGGCATTCCTGCACAGAAAACAGCAATGGTTAGCAATAAAACATTAACAATAAAAATATTTATTGAAATATGTGCGTGCCAAAAAATTGGTTGGCCAGGACAGGAGGCACAAAAAAAAAGCAGGTGTCACGCCTAATTCCATGTCTGCTACAGACACATCTTTTTTGGGGTGTCCTTTGGGTTGGGGTACCAGGAATGGAATTAGGAAAATGCCTCTCATGCAGCTGGGTAACTGCATCTGGGTTGGAGAGTTTTGGCCATAGCACCTTCTGGATACAAAAGTGCCATGATGATCTCTTCCTGGAATTTTAGGAAGGATCCATACGTCCAGTTGCCTTTTAAAGCACAAAAGCATTATATACAGCCAACTGAAATAAATAACTTTTTTGTACCAGTGTCTGACTTTTCGAGAAAGTATGGCTTCATCATCTGGTCATTGAAGTCCACCCCTCCCATGTTAAGGTTATAGTTGCGGATACAGTGGGGCTTCTCGACAACTGCCGTGGCAATTTGGATGGTCGCGCCTGCATGAATGGAAGACAGGACAAAAACATCCCGTTTGTCCATCTACTTCTCTATGAGCAGTTCCTCATTTCTCAAGCAGGCTTTTTCCCCCTTTCTAAAACGGGTATTTACAAGCCGTTGGGGAAGCCCCGGCGATTAGGTCGCACGGTGTCACATGCGCCAATTCCAAGATTGTACAAATGTCTAAATAATGGCACGCTTGAATAAAATTGTCCACGTTTAAGTGGTACGCCATATGGAAAAAAGGATGACGACAAGTCCCAAACTATCTTGTCACTGCTCCCCATGTAGTCTGGGCATCTGGGGGTTCCATATGACTCTCTTTTCCCTCATAAATTCGAAACTTATATGAATAGCCTGTTGCCCTCTCACAGGTCTTATACATCTTGACCCCATATCTTGCTGGGGAGAAATTATTTGAATTCAAGGCAGCCAGAAAAACTAATGGAGGGACTCATCAACACAGATGTTTTGCTGGGGAGTATAGACATCTGCAAATTTTTTGGTTAAGGTGATTTACGAGGGGCCAAATTTTGTGGAGGCGGTCAAATTCAGGGTCATCCTGAGGACTGAAATGCATAAAACGCATTATATTCTTATATCTATGCCTGGCCATGGCAGCAGAGAACACGGGCATATGATGACTCGGCTCTGTGGACCAATACAACCACAATTATTTTTTTCAGTAATGCCCATGTTGAGGGTTAGGCCCAAAAAAAACTTCTATTACGGCTTCCAAATTTAGTTTCCATGCAAATAGTCTGGAAAGGTTTGAATTTGGGTTGGCGACAATAAACTGTTGTGCATATAAATTGCATGATCCACAAACAAAGCATACAGATCCAAAAAATCAAGGGGAGTAGTTAAATTTGGTGTTTCCACCTGAATTCTGGGTTGGACAGTGAATGGGGGAATTATGGGTGCTGCAGAATTTGTGGGCTGCCAATCGGGATTTGCAAGCACATCCAGAAGGACACTAGGGGCTCTACGGGCCTGTGTTCAAATTCTTGGTGGCTGCGGGACACTACGTGTGCTCTCCATGGCACCAGCTTGCACTGCACTTATGGGACTCGCCACATCACCAAGTGATACTGCAGTGCTGGTATGTGAAAGACTGGTGCCTGTCAGTTCACCAAAAGGTAGAGAGGCACTAGTACTGGCACTCTGCTGCATATGAGAATCATCATGTGACTAACATCTCAGCAACTGGGATTGGGGCCGAGTACATTTGACCTTAGCAGGGACCTCTTCTCCATCGTCTGAGCTATCTGTCAGGGTGCCGCTGCTGTCTACAGGTTTGTATTCTGAGGCAGATTCTGTCAGTGAGGCTTCCCCTTCGATCTCACCTGACATGCACAGAATCCTGTAGGCCTCTTCACTAGAGTACCTTTCGTTGGACATTTTGACCACTAAATTTATAGGTACCTAGTGCGATTCATAGGAAAAAGAACACCTGGCTGTCAGGGACTGCTTGAACCGCTACAAAAAAAAATGTACTTGCAAGTGCTAACAGAGATCAGGCCAGATTCTGCAAACACTGCTGTTTTGTGTGCAATATATCAAGTGACAGTGATCTACTGACACTGCACTTGCTAGGGGGGGGTAAGCACAGGAGCTAAACGCAGGTGCTGGGGCTGATCCTGCATTTTTGGGGACACTATACTAATATGAACGCTGGTATAGTGCTGATCTGATCAAAGATTGATCCGTTCAGACACTATACTAGTAATGGAGGTTTATAGTGTATGTGAACGTGTTCCTGGCAATCAAGGGGTTAAATGTGATGACTGATGTAATTACGGGCTATATGACGCTTTGGGGGGAACCCCACTGACAGCTGAAACATGATGCATGCTTTTCACTACTAAAATTCTGCATTACTTGATAAAATCATGCGGTATTTTAGTAGCCTTTTTTAGTGGATTCAAATGGGTTGTTTAAAAATGCTATGCAGTATCCTACTGCATACTCGGATGCGGTAGGTTACCGCTTAGTGAATTGTGCCCTGGATATGGACCAGTCAAAAAACGCTTATAAATGCAGACGCTTATAAAACGCGGTTAGCCGCGTTTACACAGGTTTACAAGCGTTTGGCATTTGAAACACTGGTAAAATCTACTCCTGAACGCAAGCTTGCTGCGTTAAAAAAAACGACTGTAAACTCAACTGCCTGTAAACAACTGTAAATGATATAGTGCACATGAACACATAGGAAAACATTAGGGAGAGTGCAGGGGCTGCTGGAAAAAAAAAAAAAAAAAACACACAGAAAAGCTCCTGAACATCAGCTGCAGTGTACATGAGCCCTAAAGGTGTGCTGATTTTACTCACTGTTTCTTCTTTCTTCTCTCTCTGGGACAGAATGTGCCCAGATAGAGAAGATTTCATCATTTCCTGTACCTGTGTAAGTGAACATTACTGGCCTAAATCAGATGATCGATCCATTGGGGACAAAATCACGGCATCCATGGGTCGGCAGGCCCCACCCCCCCAGGCCTGCAATCACTGCAGGAGCGCAAATCACGTATATATACACACATACACACACACACACACACGTGATTTTGAGCACCTGTGCCACCCTGGGCAGACGGGAAGTGTTTAAGAGGTAAAGTATACACAATTTAGAATGGCACATTAATGGTACACTGAACACACTTCTCTGATCTTCAGAATTAAATGTGACTTTCATTTTATCATTCAAACCACACAGAATCTAAAAGGTAAGTTTACCTTGTTTCACCCTGTTTTATACTACTCAGGTACGTTGTGACAGCTCTAAATGCACCTGTTCCCAGACTATGTATTCATGACAAAAACATAAATATATTTGAAAAAAGATCATCTCTGACTTTTCTAAATGCATGTACTGTGAACTAATTCATTCTCAAAGACCCTACAAGATCACAAATGTCTGACTTTGTAGAATATAGTTCTTGTGCACAAATAAAAAAGGAGCAGTACAATGGACACATCCATCGTATGAAACACTCATTTATTGAATAAAATTAGTGAAATGCACTCACAAAAGGTGACAGGAGTGTAGGCATTGAGTGGAATTCTTCCAGTCGTTGTCATAAAGCCTCTACAGGTAGAGACCATTGGGATCACAAATATCCAGATTCTACCACCAATATTCTGGTCATCTGTCACAGGAATACATTTCAGGGAGGACTTCCCCTTTGTCAGCCTGTCTAAAGGGACTACCTCTGAACATTAAAGCTGAATCATTTGGAGTAGCACTCCAATGATAGCAAAAAGACAGGGAAAATTCCTTAACCCATTCAGAAGTGAAAAAATACCACTTCAAAAAAACCACTTCCTGACACTTTCACCCCTTTCCAGTCCAGGCCATTTGTCAGTTTTCAGCACTTTCATGCATTGAATGGCAATTACTCATGCAACAATGTACCCAAATGAGAAAGATAGAGCTTTCTTTTGGTGGTTTTTGTATTAAAAGTGCATATTATGCATATTTTATTTAGTCTATGTGACTGTTATAGCGTCTACAAACTATGGTATTTAGATTTGAAAAATTGATCAGTCCTGATGTACTGACTGCCTAAGTCATCTCTTGAGGCCCTAAAATGCCAGGACAGTAAAAGCACCCCCAAATGACCCATTTTTTGAAATTAGATGGTCAAAGGTATTTTGTAAGAGGCATGGAGAATTTTTTGAAGTTGTAATATGTCACGGTTTTTAAGAAAAAGAAGAAATTAAACAAAACTATTTTTTTTCCCACAAAGTTGGCATTTAAGTTATTTCTAGCACACAGCATAGACATTATACCCCAAATCACATTCTGCTATGCCTCCTTAGAGGCTACCACATGTGTGAGACCTTTTCACAACCTAGATGCATAGTGGGGCTCAAAATCCAAGGAGCACCTTTAGGCATTCCAAAGGCATAAATTACGCATCTAATTTACTAACTAGTTATCACATTTTTGGAGGTCCTGGAGCATCAGAACAGTGGAAACACCCACAAAATTACCCAAATTTTGGAAAGCAAACACTCCAAGGTCTTAAAAGCATAGGGAGTCTTTTGAAAATGTCATTTTTGCCACGTTTTTTGGAAAAATTTTTTACACAAAGTTGCCAATTAACAAGATATTTCTCACACATATCATATGCATACTTAGAAATGCACCCCAAAACATATTCTTCTACTCCCCTTGAGTGACACTACCACATGCATGATACTTTTCACAACCTGGTCTTCAGGCTTTCTAAGGGAATAAATTACTCACTTCATTTCCTTACTACCTATCACATTTTTGGAAGCCCTGGAGCACCAGGACAGTAGAAACAGCCATGTAATGACTGCATTTTGCAGAGTAAACACCCCAAAAGGATTTTTAGAAGGCATAATGAGTCTTTTGAAGACTTCATTTTTTTCTCAAAAGTTTTTGGAAAATGTGGAAAGAAAATAAAAAATTTTTTTACACAAAATTGGCAGTTTATTAAGATATTTCTCACACACATTGGTGTCGCAGTGGTCACGGACATTATGAGTGGTGTGGCAGTGATTAGCAACACTGTCTGGGTGGCAGTGATTAGGGAAAATATGAATGATATCAGTGACCAGGGACACTGGGACTGATGTAGAGGTGATCACGGACACAGTATCTGGTGTGGCAGTAATCACAGACACTGTAACTGGTGTGGTGGTGATCAAGGACACTAACTGGTGTGGCAGTGAATATGAAAACTGTAACTGGTGTGGAAGTAATCAGGGTCACTGTATCTAGTGTGGCGGTGACTAGGGATACTTTGAGTGGGTGGTGATTAGAGACGTGTAGTGACAGTTAGTTAAAAAAAAAAATGTTTATTTAACAAAATTAAAAACACCTTTTCTTACATTTTATTTATTAATTGTTTACATACTGCAAACCTATCACTACAGTGTCACCATAATGACACTGCACTACTCTGGATAGAAAAACAGTAATTTCTCACTCTTTTCAGCTGCATTCACATGGTACAGGGCTTCTGTGAATGGCCCTGTACTATGTGATCTGACCAGGGGCGGACTGACCATTTGGAAACTCAGGCACTGCCCGATGGCCTGGGGTCAGTAGGGGGCCCCATGAAATGCCCCTGGTACCTTTTTCATAGGCTTTTTTGAGTTTGGGCAAGGACACAGGGGCCCCATGATTCCCTATTGCCCAGGGGCCCCCACATGAGTTGTCAGTCCGCCCCTGGATCTGACTAATCACAGAGATCACACAGTAGTAAACAGTGATGCCAGGAAATGATGTATTGTTTACTACTGTCTATGTGATCACTGATTGACCACAGTAATCATATGGTAATGGGGTTTCTCACAGTGGCTAGGTACAGCGATTAGTGTTCTGCTGTGTCTGGTGGACACAACATCCACAGATTGCGCTGCTGGGGACATTATATATATATATATATATATATATATATATATATATCTCTATAATCACCTGCATCTGCCTTGCTCCTGTCCAGCCATTTAAGTACTATGGCTGGATGGGAAGCAGTTAAGATAAACAATCATAATGAATGTGAATGGCTGTGTAGTATTCAGCCTGACTCAATTTTGTTCTAGGAATGGGGCAGAATGTCCTTGTACTGCTATCGGAACATAGCACTGTGTACTGTATTTAACCTATACTACATACAGTTTACAGTATATAGCATTTACAGCAGGAGCATCCATTTCTGAAGGAAATAGTTTGTTTTGGCCAGCTTGACTTAAACAAATTGTTTAAAGTGGCAAAAAACATGGACTTATGTGTAACATAATATACATAATATACATTAATTCTTGTTAACACCTAACAAGTAGTAAAAAATTAAAATCAATATACATTGTAGAATTATTGAATCATCACTGTATAACATTTATATCCTCTTCACTGTGTTTATTGTCATGGAAGGTCAACCCAAAGCTGACATTTACGAAATGTCAGAGGTTAAGAGTGCTCAAAGGGCTAGCATAAATGTTTAATCTTCCAAACATAAGGCTATTATAATGTGGTTGGTAAGTACAGATCTCACTGATACATTTGTGAACTGTTGACTTATCTATTAGAGCACGTGTTATTGTCTGGGCCCATTTTATACCTTGAAATTCTACTTTTGCCTGATATCTCACCATGAAATGCCTCTCATGGAAAAACAATGCTGAAGAACAGATTCCTAAAATTGGATATTCTGAGCAACTCATCATGTAATAAGAAAATAATGAGTCAGCTGCTGACATTTTTGAGAAAATGATATTAATAACGTTTTGAATAAAATTATTTATACATATGCATATATATTTCACAGACACATATTTTACTATGAAAGCTGTCAGGTTAATGTCATTGTAACAAAATCTATGGTATTTTAAAGTTGAATGAAATATGGGAAGATCAAACCAGAGTTATGTTATAAATGCTTTACTAAAGTAAAGTAAAGCAGTGTACTGAATTAATACACTTCACATGACAGTGTATTGTATTAAGAATCATTGCCTTTGCATATGTTTGTTTAGATCTTCTACCCTTAAACCAATGTTACCATAACATCCTGCATATAACATAGTCCTGGCTAATGATGGAATGGAATCCCACAGACAACGTGTCCTGCTTCCTCAGGACTGAATGGTGATACCTCTGCAAGGTTTTTTTTTAGCAAAAATCATATTTTATGGAACTATAATTATTCATCATTATGTAAAATATGTAATATAACATACTTTATGATTTTATTGTATACACCCCACGGCCACTTTATTAGGTACACCTTGCTAGTATTGGGATGGACCCCCTTTTGCTTTCAGAAGTGCCTTAATTCTTCTTGCCATGGATTCAGCAAGGTGTTAGAAACATTCCTCTGAGATTTTGGTCCACATTGACATGAGTTACTGTTGCCTATCATTTCGATCCAGTCTGCCCATTCTCCTCTGACATCAACAAGGCATTTTCGTCCACACAACTGCCACTCACTGGATATTTTCTCTTTTTCAGACCATTCTCTGTAAAACCTAGAGAAGGTTGTGCATGAAAATCTGAGTAGAGCAACAGTTTTTGATCTGGCAACAATAACCATGCCACGTTCAAAGTCACCTAAATCCCCTTTCTTCCCCATTCTGATGCTCACTTTAAAGTGTTACTAAACCCACAACAGTAAAATCACTAATATATATACACACACACACACACTGCTCAAAAAATTTAAAGGAACACTTTAAAAAATACATCAGATCTTAATGGGGAAAAATATCATGCTGGATATCTATACTGATATGGGCTGGGTAATGTGTTAGAAACGTAAGGATACCACATTGTTTGATGGAAATGAAAAATGATCAACCTAAAGAGGACTGAATTCAAAGACACCTTGAAAATGAAAGTGAAAAAATGATGTAGCAGGCTGAAATTTAATTGCAGCAACTCAAAATGGTACTTAGCAGTTTGTATGGCCCCACATGCTTCTATGCCTGTCTGACAACATTGGAGCATGCTCCTAATGAGACGACGGATGTTGTCCTGAGGTATTTCCTCCCAGATCTTGACCAGGGCATCACTGAGCTCCTGGACAGTCTGAGGTGCAACCTGGTGGTGTCGGATGGATGGAAACGTGATATCCCAGAGGTGTTCTATTGGATTTAGGTCAGGCGAGCGTGGGGGCCATTCAATGGTATCAATTCCTTTATCCTCCAGGAACTGCCTGCATACTCTCCCCACATGAGATCGGGCATTGTTGTGCACCAGGAGGAACCCAGGACCCACTGCACCAGTGTAGGGTCTGACAATGGTTCCAAGGATTTCATCCTGATACCTAATGGCGGTCAGGGTGCCATTGTCTAGCCCGTAAAGGTCTGTGCATCCGTCCATGGATATGCCTCCACAGACCATCACTGACCCACCACCAAAACAGTCATGCTGAATGATGTTACAGGCAGCATAAAATTCTCCATGGCTTCTCCAGACCCTTTCACATCTGTCACATGCTCAGAGTGAACATGGTCTCATCTGTGAAAAAGCACAGGACACCAGAGGTGGACCTGCCAATTCTGGTGTTCAATGGCAAATGCCAATCAAATGCCGATCAAGCTCTGGCAGTGCTCATACTGTTCCTCCTTGCAGAAAGGAGCAGATACCGGTCCTGCTGATGAATTAAGGACCTTCTATGGCCCTGTCCAGCTCTCCTAGAGTAACTGACTGTCTCCTGGAATCTCCTCCATGCTCTTGAGACTGTGCTGGGAGACACAGCAAACTTCTGGCAATTGCATGCATTGATGTGCCATCCTGGAGGTGTTGGACTGCCTGTGCAACCTCTGTAGGGTCCCGATATAGCCTCATGCTACCAATAGTGACACTGACCCTAGCCAAATGCAAAACTAGTGAAAAACAGTCAGAAAAGATGAGTAGGAAAAAAAAATGTCAGTGGCCTCCACCTGTAAAACTGTTCCTGTTTTGGATGTTGGCTCATTGTTGCTCATCTAGCATACCTGTTAATCAGTTTCAGCTGCTTTGGTGTTAATGAAATTAACAACCCCGTCTTCTACTTAACTGACCAGATCAATGTCCCAGGAGTGTAATTGAGTTGATGCTATACTCTGATTAAAAAGTGTTCCTTTAATTTCTTTGAGCAGTATATATATATATATATATATATATATATATATATATATATATATATAAATAAAAAGAAAATCAAATACAGTGAGGAACAGAAGTATTTGAACACCCTGCAATTTTGCAAGTTCTCCCACTTGGAAATCATAGAAGGGTCTGAAATTCACATTGTAGGTGCATTCCCACTCTGAGAGACAGAATTAAAAAAAAAAAAAAAGAAAAAAAATCAGGAAATCACATTGTATGATTTTTAAAGAATTTATTTGTCTTGCACTGCTGAACATAAGTATTTGAACACCTAAGAAACAGCAAGAATTCTGGCTCTCAAAGACCTGTTACTGTGCCTTTAAAAAGTCCACCTCTACTCCACTCATTACTTTAACTTAGTAGCACCTGTCTGAGCTTTTAAAGACACCTTTCCACCCCACAGTCAGTCAGACGCCAACTGCTACCATGGGCAAGACCAAAGAGCTGTCAAAAGACACCAGAGACAAAATTGTGGACCTCCACAAGGCTGGAAAGGGCTACGGGGCAATTGCCAAGCAGCTTGGTGGAAATAGATCAACTGTTGGAGCAATTGTTAGAAAATGGAAGAGGCTAAAGACGACTGTCAGTCTCCCTCAGACTGGGGCTCCATGCAAGATCTCACCTCGTGGGGTATCACTGATGATAAGAAAGGTGAGGAATCAGCCCAGAAATACAAGGGAGGAGCTGGTCAATGACATGAAGAGAGCTGGGACCACAGTTTCAAAGGTCACTGTCGGTAGAACACTACGTCGTCATGGTTTCAAATCATGCATTGCACGGAAGGTTCCCCTGCTGAAGTCATCACATGTCCAGGCCTGTCTGAAGGTTGCCAATGACCATCTGGATGATCCAGAGGAGGCATGGGAGAAAGTCATGTGGTCAGATGAGACCAAAGTAGAACTTTTTGGTCTAAACTTCACTCGTCGTGTTTGGAGGAAAAAGGATGAGTTGCATCCCAAGAACATCATCCCTACTGTGAAGCATGGGGGTGGTAACATCATGCTTTGGGGGTGCTTTTCTGCGAAGGGGACAGGACAACTGCACTGTATTAAGGAGAGGATGAATGGGGCCATTTATTGTGAGATTTTGAGCAACAACCTCCTTCCCTCAGTCAGAGCATTGAAGATGGGTCGTGGCTGAGTCTTCCAACATGACAACGACCCGAAGCACACAGCCAGGATAACCAAGGAGTGGCTCCGTAAGAAGCATATCAAGGTTTTGGAGTGACCTAGCCAGTCTCCAGATCTAAATCTAATAGAACATCTTTGGAGGGAGCTGAAACTCCGTGTTGCTCTGCGACAGCCCCGAAACCTGACAGATCTAGAGGAGATCTGTGTGGAGGAGTGGGCCAAAATCACTGTTGCAGTGTGTGCAAACCTGGTCAAGAACTACAGGAAACGTTTGACCCCTGTAATTGCAAACAAAGGCTTCTGTACCAAATATTAACACTGATTTTCTCAGGTGTTCAAATACTTATGTTCAGCAGTGCAAGACAAATACATTCTTTACAAATCATACAATGTGATTTCCTGAATTTTTTTTAAAATTCTGTCTCTCAGAGTGGGAATGCACCTACAATGTGAATTTCAGACCCCTCCATGATTTCTAAGTGGGAGAACTTGCAAAATCGCAGGGTGTTCAAATACTTCTGTTCCTCACTGTAAATCAGTTGTCTCTATTCAACTAATAACCTACAGCCCAAACTTAAAAGTAATATCTGTGCTGCTCTTTGAGGAGTGCTGAGTCACATTCTTATGCTTCAAGTCTCAAATTCCAGCCAGCTCCTGCTGTCCAAGATCAATACATGTTTTCAACATTGGAATATTCTCCTATAATGCATATAATTAGCCACTAGAGTGCAACAAAGTTCAATCCCAGCACCTATAACATACCGGACTCTCGCCCTATGATCATCACAACGGTGACCCAAGCCAGCTTCTAGGACTAATTCAAATACTATTTTCAGTATAGCTGTGAAAATTGAAAACAGTAACTTTGTATTAAATTGTGGCATATCCTTTTATCTCTCCAAAACCATTTTTGTCCTGTCACATCACTTCCCGTTGGAGACAAATCGTTAGTCATCAGGTGGAGGTGACACCCATGTACAATGCACACACCCATACAATGCGGCACCTCCCACTAGTGTGGAACCATCTGACTTCATTACATGATGGGGGCACCACCAAGTGCGCATATTCAGTCCACCCAACCACTCACTGAAGCAAGTCCTAGTATGACCCCGCCTCTCCCAAGATCCACTGCAGAAGCAAGCATTAGCCCTAGATGGGGATCTGTCAAAAGGGGCATGCCGAACAAGATGCCCAGAATCGATGGCCCACCCACTGACATAAAGATCCAAGAGAAAACTGACAGCAAGGCATGTACCTGTTTCATCATCTGACAGGCGACAGGCACCCCCCCCCCCCTCCCCAGTCAAAAAGCACTAGAACCCTCCCCCCCCCATAGTTATTAGCCAGAGAGGCCAGGCAGCTTAGGTCACACCTCAGTAGAAAATCTTGATTGGGCCCTCTAGGTTGTTTCCATGTGAGAGCCCATGCAACATCAACACAATTCTGGCACAATAATAAATTATATATATATATTTATATATTTTTTTTGCTATATACTTACAAATAAAATTAGATAGTATATACACAGGATCAGATAGCAATATTCATCATATACATGAATACACCTTATTGCTATCAATTTTTATACTGTATATATCCCTAAGTGGCAGGAGGAGGTATTACAGTACATTAATTCCTACATTACATTAGGAAGAAACATCTTTTTAGCCACTCTCAATCATCCCCTCCCATCTAGAGTCCCTACCTTGCCCCCATAAAGTATCCACCAAAGACTTTCCTCACTGAAACATCCATACTACCTTCTGACAATTCAATGTGGGGTACTACAGGTGGAGATTTAGTATTTGCTAAGGTAGAGTCAAAATATACAGAAACCCTACATAACAATCAGGGAACATCATAGCTACAGCCCCATAAGGATTTAAAAATTATTGCCTTCTTTTAGTCAAAGGGGGGGAGGTAGTCCTCCACATATGAATCTAACGAATTTCCCTATGTACCACTTTCTTATCAATCCACCTTCCCTGGGGTCTTCATGGATTTTGTATAGAGCCACAAGGCCGATACATCTTGTATCATAATTGTGCAGCAAGCCAACATGTCTAATAATCTGTGTATAGTTTTCCATTATCTATGAGGCATATGTGATCATAAATTCTACGACACAGGAGTCTTTTCATATTCCCGACATAAAAAGGTGCACATTTGCAATACATCAGGTAGATGACCCCTTTGATTTGACTGTCTGCATAATGTTGTGGTCTTTATTGTGTTCTACTTGACAATGTCACTAGCTCCCCTCCAACCCTAATTCATGGGAAATAATTTACTTGTGCATCCTGCCTAGAGTACCTTGTTATAATTCTCACAGTGTTCTCCTTTGGTGCTCTTGTATTGAAAAGTAGGTACTGCTATGATTTCATTTTTGCTTAAACAGTTACACTTAATCCTTGCCAACTAAGTGGCGCTTCCCCTTTTTAAGAAAGAGAGCATTGTTAAAAAGATTCTCAAGGTAACACATCATTTTTCATATATTATAAATACTATCCCTAATGAAATGATTTCACTATTGGCCTTGCATATGCTTGTTTAGATTTTATAATCTTAACTTAATATCCTGTATTTAACATAATCTTGGCATCCCATGGAATGGCATCCCATTTCAACATGTTTTACAGATAACTTGGTCCATTTCCTCAGGACCAAATGGTGTTATTTCTGCAAAGGTCATTAAAGTGTTACTAAACCCAGGACCCTGCATTCACTATATCTGGTCTCCCACAGTACACAGAACAAGGAAGTGCAATTATTTTAGTAAATATAAACTGCTAAATACCTTTTCTCATCAGCAGTTAGAACAGCTTTGTGACTTCTAGCAGTGTATAGCTGAGCATGGGTTAAAGCTTGTAGGAGTTTTCATTTTGCTCTAGGAGGATGCAGAACCCCTGACCTCTGTCTGGACAGTGCTGATTGGCCCTGTGCTGATCACATGCACCCTCCCAAGAAAACAAAATATCTCTACCAATACACACCAAACTGAGCATGTGCAGAGTGACTCCACACGATATGTCTTGCCAGGAGATAAGACGAGGACACTGGAAAAAGGGGAGGATCAGAGAAGTCCGAATCCAACAGCGTTTTTACACAATGCAGATGATTAACCCCTTAGGTTCCATGGTGAGTATAACCAGCATGCTCATGATAATTGACTCATTAATATATATTGGTTACAAAAAAATATATACATGTTTAACGTGCCTAGGGACAGGAAGTGTGGGCAACAATTAGTAACTAGCCTGGAGTAAAACAGTTGGAACTGAGCAAAAAAAAAAATCCAAAAAAATTAAATCTAAATATGGACAAAAATGTCACAGGGAACTCCATCCCCAGAGATCTCTGGGCACATAAAACCATGCCAAGCACTGGACATTCTATATTGCTGAAGCAGGAGTTTGAGCGGTGGAAATGAAGGACCCTGTTACTCTTTCTTTTTACCTTTTTTAACATCCTATTAACTCTTATACCTTCTTTCCTTTCTTTGCAAATTTTTGGGGTGTTTAATGAACATAAGTGAATTTTGTTGGTTTTCTAGAGTCAAGATAAAACTCCTCCACAAAATAAAATAAAATAAAAATTTCATTGTGCTACATATGAGAAAGATACTGTTAGTGTTTCTATAAATAGGACAAATTGCAGAATAAAGCTTGCGGTTTTTCAAGAGGAAAAATTAGAAGATATAAGCAATTTTAATAAGAATGCTTGTGTATTACCTATCTGCAACTATGATGGACAAGTAGGGGGTCACCCCTCCCTGTTGAACTGATTAACTGATTTGGGGAACTCCAAAAGCAGTTCACCACACTTAAAAGGTAAAATATATTTATTATTCTATTTTAACTAATATTTGCCCTCTGTGGGACATCTTCAGACATCTTTGGACAGGGAAAGACAAATATTAGTTAAAATAGAATAATAAATATATTTTACTTTTTTATAAAAACACTAACATTATCTTTCTCATATGTAGCACAATGACGTTATTTACAAATCCAAAATTATTTTTTTATTTTATTTTGTGGAGGAGGAGTTTTAACTTTAAAAACTTTAAAAACTAGAAAAGACTCTAGAAAACCAACAAAATTCACTTATGTTCATTAAAAACTACAAAAATTGGCAAAAAAGGAAAGGGGGTATAAGAGTTAATAGAATGTTAAATGGAAAACATTTAACATCCGCAGGTTTGCTTGAACTGACACTGAGCTCAAGTGGCAAGTTGTTTATCTTTTTTTAATTTTCTCTGTGCCACACCTTATCTATCTCACATCTCAATTCACAAAGGTGCATAATACACATTTTTAAGCCTGCTCTGTAAGTGGTGTTTTACCATTACCTATGTTGTTATATCATTGTGTCATTTAATTAGTTGGAGGAGAGTAAGAAAAAGAGCCATATGAGGTGGTGAAAAAATAACTTTTAATTGGTAAATGTTCATTTCAAGTGAAAATATTAGGATTTTGTATCTTAACCAATTCAATACCGCGCAATTTTACACCTTCCTGCCCAGGCCATTTTTCAGGTTTCGGCGCTCTCACATTTGAATGACAATTGCGCGGTCATACAACATTGTACCCAAACTAAAATCTTATCATTTTCTTCACACAACTAGAGCTTTCTTTTGGTGGTATTTAATCATCGCTGGCGTTTTTATTTTTTGCTAAATTAACAAAAAAAGACCGAAAATTTTGAAAAAAAAACACGTTTTACTTTGTTTCTGTTATAAAAGTTTGCAAATAAATAATTGTTCTTCATAAATTTAGACCGAGATGTCTTTGGTGAAAATAACCCAAATTAGGATGTATTTTTTAGTTTGTAGGAAGGTTATAGAGTTCACAAACTATGGTATAGATCTGAATATTGATCAATCCTGAAGTACTGACAGCCAATCTAATTTCTTGAGGTCCAAGAATGTCAGAATAGTACAGATATCCCCCAAATGTCCCCTTTTTGCAAAGAAGACAGTCCAACGTACTTCATAAGAGGCATGGCGAGTTTTTTTAAGTTGTATTTTTTTTGTCATAATTTTTCGGAAAATGAAAAAATAAAAAAAAATATTTTCACTATTTTTTTTTACATACTGTCACCAGTGCAGTACAGCATCATCATATAACTGGCATGGCGGTGATCAGGGACACTGACTGGTGACAGTGTGAAAAAAATATATATTTTTTTTTTATTTTTTTTATTATTTTAAATTTTTTATTACTTTTTTTTTTTTTTTTAAGATTTTTTTTACATATTTCACTATGTCCAAAGTAGTACAATGTTACCATAGTAACATTGTACTACTTTGGGGAAGTGATCAGTATTTTTTTTTTTTTACACAATTTGCTTATAGCAAAGAATTACTTTGCTATAAGCAAGCATTTACCTGAATGACATCGATTCATTCAGGGTTTTTTTTTTTGGGTTTTTTTGTGCTTAGCTGTGATTTGGCCACAGCTAATCACATGACATGTGCATGTGATTAGCTGTGACCATTCACAGCTAGACACTAGTATACAATGGATGGCATGAACAAAGCCATCCATTGTATACAACTGTCATGTGACCTGCTGTGATTGGTCACAGCAGGTCACATGGTACCGGCAACGGTACTCAGATCTGTCACCGGCCATGTCCGTGGTACACGGCCGGTGACAGATCGTGCCACTGCGCGGCTCTGCAAGCGTGCGAACTGCGCCATATGGAGGCCTCCCGGAAAGCTAGTACATTTTTCAGGTCGCCATACGGCTATTGGCTGGGCGTCAAATGGTTAATTACTTTTATTTTGTGAGTTGAACAATTTTAGAAGAAACTTATTTTGGAATATAATAAGTAGCAATGGTACAATAATTCATGCATTGGCACTTAGTCGAAAAAACATTTAGACTGTTTACGGTCAGCATAATAAAGATAATAATCAGAAGTTGAATTATACTGGTCTTCTAACATTATTCTGAATAATTTATCATATAGCAGAGAAGATTCTGATAATCTTGATAATGGAGAATCCATCAAACAGTAGATGTTACACTGCTCAAAAAAAGGACTACTTTGAAAACATATCAGATCACATCATATCTCAATAAATATTATGCTGGATATCTATAATTATATGGACTGGGTAATGTGTTAGGAACGTAAGGATGCCTCATCATTTGATGGAAATGAAGATTATCAACCTACACAGGACTGAATTCAAAGACACCCTGAAAATCAAAGTGAGAAAATGATGCAGCAGGCTAGTCCATTTTGCTAAAACTTCATTGCAGCAACTCAAAATGGTACTTTTGTATGCCTCCCACGTCTTTGTATGCATGCCTGACAACATCGGGCATGCTCCTAATGAGATGGTGGATGGGGTATTTCCTCCCAGATCTGGACCAGAGCATCACTGAGCTCCTGGACAGTCTGAGGTGCATCGGATAGACCGAAACATGATATCCCAGAGGTGTTCTATTGGATTTAGGTCAGGGGAACGTGGGGGCATTCAATTGTATCAATTCCTTCCTCCTCCAGGAACTGCCTGCATACTCTCACCACATGAGGCCGGGCATTGTCATGCACCAGAAGGAACCCAAGACCCACTGCACCAGCGTAGGGTCTGACAATGGGTCCAAGGATTTCATCCCGATACCTAATGGCAGTCAGGGTGCTGTTGTCTAGCGTGTGGAGGCCTGTGCATCCCTCCATGGATATGCCTCCCCCAACCATCATTGACCCACCACCAAAACTGTCATGCTGAACAACATTACAGGCAGCATAACATTCTCCATGGCTTCTTCAGACCCTTTCATATCTGTCACATGTGCTCAGGGTGAACCTGCTCTCATCTGTGAAAAGCACAGGGCGCCAGTGGCGGACCTGTCAATTTTGGTGTTCAATGGCAATTTCCAATCAACCTCTATGGTACCAGGCAGTGAGCACAGGGCCCACTAAAGGACATCGGCCCTAGGGCCACCCTCATGAAGTCTGTTTCTGATTTTTTTGGTCAGAGACATTCACAGCAGTGGCCTGCTGGAGGTCATTTTGTAGGGCTCTGGCAGTGCTCATCCTGTTTCTCCTTGCAGATACCGGTCCTGCTGATGGGTTAAGGACCTTCTATGGCCCTGTCTAGCTGTCCTAGACTAACTGCCTGTCTCCTGGGAGACACAGCAAACCTTCTGGCAATGGCACATATTGATGTGCCATCCTGCAGAAGTTGGACTGCCTGTGCATACTCTATAGGGTCAAGGTATCACCTCATGCCACCAGTAGTGACACTGACTTTATCTAAATGCAAAACTAGTGAAAAAAGTCAGAAAAGATGAGTAGGAAAAAAAATGTCAGTGGCCTCCACCTGTAAAACCATTCCTGTTTTGGGGGTCGTCTCATCGTTGCCCATCTAGTGCACCTGTTGTTAATTTCATTAACACCAAAGCAGCAGAAACTGATTAACAATCCCCTCTGACCAGGTGAATATCCCAGGAGTTTAATTGACTTGATGCTATACTCTGATTAAAACGTGTTCCTTTAATTTTTTTGAGCAGTGTATGTACTATATATACCGTATTTTCCGGCGTATAAGACGACTTTTCAACCCATGAAAATCTTCTGAAAAGTCGGGGGTCGTCTTATATGCCGGTATACAGCGAGCCGGTGTCAGGGCGGCACTTTTTTGAGGGGCGGCGCGGCGCCGCCCCCCTCTTCCTCCAACGGACACTAAGTACAGGGGTGGGCAGAGGGGCTGCTGTACCTTACCTGGCTCCGGTCCCGGTCCCACGACGATCCGGTCCAGGAGGCGCGGCTGCTCCTTCTTTCAGTTCGGCCGCTCGATGGTCGCGTGGCCACTCGGCTCCGCCTCCTCACCGGTGATTGGGCGCCAGCACTGGAAAGGCACACAGGCGACCAATCACCGGCGAGGAGGCGGAGCCGAGCGGCCCCACGAAAATCGAGCGGCCGAACTGAAAGAAGGAGCAGCCACTCCTCTCCCCCACTGACACCAACGATGAGGCACTGTTCCTCCCCCACTGACACCAACAATGGGGCACTATTCCTCCTCCCCACTGACACCAATGATGGGGCACTATTCTCCCCACTGACACCAACGATGGGGCACTATTCCTCCTCCCCACTGACACCAATGATGGGGCACTATTCTCCCCACTGATACCAATGATGGGGCACTATTCCTTCCACTGATACCAATGATGGGGCGCCATTCCTCCCACTGACACCAATGATGGGGCGCAATTCCTCCCACTGACACCAATGATGGGGCGCAATTCCTGCCACTGATACCAATGATGGGGCGCTATTCCTCCCACTGACACCAATGATGGGGTGCTATTCCTCCCACTGACACCAATGATGGAGCACTATTCCTCCCACTGACACTAATGATGGGACATTATTCCTCCCACTGACACCAATGATGGGGCACGATTCTTCCCACTGACACCAATGATGGGGCACTATTCTTCCCACTGACTAATGATGGGGCACTATTCCTCCCACTGACACTAATGATGGGACACTATTCCTCACACACTGACACTAATGATGGGGCACCATCATTGGTGTCAGTGGGAGGAATAGTGCCCCATCATTGGTGTCAGTGGATGAAATAGTGCCCCATCATTGGTGTCAGTGGGAGGAATCCTGCCCCATCATTGGTGTTAGTGGGAGGAATAGCACCCCATCATTGGAATACCATACTGAAATAGCATACCATATTGAAATAAAATCTGATGTTTTTTCATTTTTATTTGGTGTGCGTTGGAAGAGGGGTTGTCTTATACGGCGAGTATAGCTCAAACCCTATATTTTAACAGGAAAAGTAGGGGGTCGTCTTAGACGCCCAGTCGTCTTATACGCCGGAAAATACGGTGTATATATATGTATATATACAGTCATGGCCGAAATTGTTGGCACCCTTGATATTTCTCCAGGAAATCATGTATTTCTCACGAAACGTATTGCATTAACACATGTTTTGCTATACACATGTTTATTCCCTTTGTGTGTATTGGGACAAAACAAAAAAAGGGAGGAAAGAAAGCAAATTCGACATAATGTCACACAAACCTCCAAAAATGGGCTGGACAAAAGTATTGGCACCCTTTCACAACTGCGGATAAATAAGAATGTTACAAGCATGTGATGCTCCTGTAAACTCACCTGGGGCAAGTAACAGGTGTGGGCAATATAGAAATCACACCTGAAAGCAGATAAAAAGGAGAGACGTTCACTTAACCTTTGCATTGTGTGTCTGTCTGTGCCACACTAAGCATGGACAACAGAAAGAGGAGACGAGAACTGTCTGAGGACCTGAGAACCAAAATTGTGGCAAAATATCAACAATCTCAAGGTTACAAGTCCATCTCCAGAGAACTAGATTTGCCTTTGTCCACAGTGCGCAACATTATCAAGAAGTTTGCAACCCATGGCACTGTAGCTAATCTCCCTGGTCGTGGACGGATGAGGAAAATTGATGAAAGATTGCAACGCAGAATAGTCCGGATGGTGGATAAGCAGCCCCAAACATGTTCCAAAGACATTCAAGCTGTCCTGCAGGCTCAGGGAGCATCAGTGTCAGCGCGAACTATCCGTCGACATTTAAATGAAATGAAACGCTATGGCAGGAGACCCAGGAGGACCCCACTGCTGACACAGAGACATAAAAAAGCAAGACTACAGTTTGCCAAAATGTACTTGAGTAAGCCAAAAGCCTTCTGGGAAAACGTCTTGTGGACAGATGAGACCAAGATAGAGCTTTTCGGTAAAGCACATCATTCTACTGTTTACCGAAAACGGAATGAGGCCTACAAAGAACAAAACACAGTACCTACGGTAAAATATGGTGGAGGTTCAATGATGTTTTGGGGTTGTTTTGCTGCCTCTGGCACTGGGTGCCTTGACTGTGTGCAAGGCATCATGAAATCTGAGGATTACCAAAGGATTTTGGGTCGCACTGTAGGGCCCAGTGTCAGAAAGCTGGGTTTGCGTCCAAGATCCTGGGTCTTCCAGCAGGACAATGACCCCAAACATACGTCAAAAAGCACTCAGAAATGGATGGCAAAGAAGCGCTGGAGAGTTCTGAAGTGGCCAGCAATGAGCCCAGATCTAAATCCCATTGAACACCTGTGGAGAGATCTTAAAATTGCTGTTGGGAAAAGGTGTCCTTCCAATAAGAGAGACCTGGAGCTGTTTGCAAAGGAAGAGTGGTCCAAAATTCCGGGTGAGAGGTGTCAGAAGCTTATTGATGGTTATAGGAAGCGACTGATTTCAGTTATGTTTTCCAAAGGGTGTGCAACCAAATATTAAGTTAAGGGTGCCAATACTTTTGTCCAGCCCATTTTTGGGGTTTTGTGTGACATTATGTCATATTTGCTTTTCTGCCTCTGTTTTATATTTGTTCCAATACATACAAAGGGAATAAACATGTGTATAGCAAAACATGTGTTAATGCAATACCTTTTTTGTGTGAAATACTTGATTTTCAGGAAAAATATCAAGGGTGCCAACAATTTCGGCCATGACTGTATATATATATATATATACCCTCTACTAGTACAGTTGTGGATTGCCAAGAAATTTAGGTGAAGAAGAGATCTGGAAAGCAAAGGTATTTAGGCTTGATAGAGAAATCTGTAGACATGCACTTGCTGTGTGTGAGAAAATAAATTATACTGTATTTGTAGCAAATTAAAAACAGCATTGTACTGCTTGTTGCACTTCAAGCTGTAGTTTTATTCCACTATTAGGATTAATTAGTAAGATAAAGAACAGCGCACAGATTGCAAAAACGGATTAACCAAGCAGATTTCATTTTTATACATAGACAATTGTTGATTAGTTCATATAACATCACACACATTGTTAGGGCATAGTAGCTTCACAGCAACCAATAAGATCTCAATTTTCATCAGTCGGTAATATGAATAATGATTACTAATTGGTAATTTTCTAAGGTACACTCACTAGTGGCCCCTGGCTTATATATAACTCCTGCAAACCCCTAGGGCTATTCAGACACTAGCTTCACTTGTGTGAAGACCCTAATTAGGTTGAAGGCAGTCTAATTAGTATGTATAACTACAGCCAAAGTCAATATAAAGATTTGCAAATTAACTTTCTATTTCAGCGTTTCTAGAAAAGACATGGAGCATCAGTTGTGTATAAAGAAAGAAGGATTTGCAATTAGTATAGGAAGGCAATCATTATGGTAAGCATGGTTAAAAGGGGACTGTAGTCTTTTTTGCAATATGTTTTTACATTGTATATTAATGTTTTAAAAAAATAGCTTTCTATGTATAATGTGGATTATGTATACATATTACAATAGCACTGTTCTCTTACATACAAGCAAGGCTCTTCCTGGTTGCTGCCTTGCTAATCGTCTTTTCTTACTGCAAGTCCATCAGACATGGTTAGTATATAAAAAAACAAAAAACAGGCTATGCTACAGGTATCTTTAATTATGTAAAACAGCTACAAAACTGTGTTATTTTTTTACCCATAATAATGTGATTTAGAAATGCTAAGCTCCTGCTCTATTGATTGCCCTTTTGAAGTGAAGCATAACTTTTAACAATATGTTAGAAAGACTTAATGCATAAGGTAGTAACCAAATTAACCACTTGCCTACCGGGCACTTTTACCCCCTCCTGCCCAGGCCAATTTTCAGCTTTCAGCACTGTTGCACTTTGAATTATTATTGAGCAGTCATACAACACTGTACCCATAAGAAATTTTTATAATTTTTTTCACACAAATAGAGATTTCTTTTGGTGGTATTTAATCACCACTGGGTGTTTTATTTTTTGGCGCTATAAACAAAAAAAGAGCAAAAAATGTGAAAAAAAAGTTTTTCTTTGTTTCTATTATACAGTTTTGCAAACAGGTAGTTTTTCTCCTTCACTGATGTGCGTTGATGAGGCTGCACTGATAAGCAGCACTGATGGGCACTGATAGGCTGCATTACTGAGGCGACACTGATGAGGCGGCACTGGTTTGCATTATTGAGGAAGCACGGATACTGCTGCACTGATATGCAGCACTGATGGGCAATGATAGGTAACACTGAAGGGCACTGACTGGCAGCACTGACTGGTGGCACTGACGAGCACAAATTGGCAGCACTGTTGGGAAATGATGGGCAGCACTGTTGGGCACTGCTGGGCAGCACTGCTGTACACTGATGGGCAGCATTGTTGGACACTGATGTGCACTTTTGTGGCTGCACTGATATTCAGGAAACTAATAATCAATGCCCTGATTATTAGTGCAGACTCCTCCTACGCTGTGACAGTGTAAGGAAAGTAATGCTGATAACCGGCAAGTGTATTTACATGGTGGTCAGCTATAACTGGACACAGCTGATCACGTGGCAAAAGGTGATTGGCCTTTTACCATGTCATGTGGTTAGCTGTGTCCAAAGGGCACAGCCATCACAGACAGTGCCGGGTGTGTAGGGGAGGGTGTGTTCTGGGAGGACGTCATATGACGCCCTCCCAGAACTGGACGATCATTCTGTAGCCGTCATTCAGCTATAGTGCGGTAAGAAAGTGTTTAATAATGTCTTTTTAAAGAATGACTGGAATATTTTCTTAAAAATAAGGGTATATGTAGTTGTGACTGACCTAACTGACTAATTAACTATGACAACGTAAGAACTGCACTGTGAGAATTTCACAGGATTCCAAAGTCCAGTTACTAGACTAGATCACTATAATATAGTAGCTTACTAAGCTTTTCTGGCAGCCAGGAGTGGAATAATTTTTTTAACCTCCTCGGCGGTATGATTCTTTCTGATTTTTGGTGCTGAAAGCGGTACCATTTTTTTGCATGGAAATATGTAGTTTTATATTGTAGGCTGTAATTTTTAGGAATAACTCACTGAAATCTGTCCGAACAAGAGTCTAGTAAACATTCCAGATATGATAAAACTTGAAACACGAAATCATAAATTATAATTTAATAAATAATCATAAAAAATAATAATATAATAATAATAAATTTAATTCAATAATATAATCAAACCAAAAACACTGAAATTTGAAATACAGAGGCAAATTCTCACATCGCTGAGCAAAGTCGCAAAATCGTTTTCAGTGTCTGATGACGAATTTCCCCACGAATCATTATCACTCAATTCTGCAAGTGGTTCTGATTTACTATCGCTGTTCTCTAGCTGGTCTAAAACCACTTTTGACCTAAGGGGACGCTTTTTGGACGCCATGGACTTTTCTAAGTTTCCAGGCAGAAAGAACAGTCAAAATGAAGGCAGGGCACAGGACAAAGCAGTAGGGACAAAATATATGTGAAATGCATTGAAACAGCAATGACAGCAAAAATGACATTTTTTAAAAATTTCAAATTTGCCGCCGGTTCCGGCACCCGTACGTCCCGATGTCACAGGGACCGGAACACAGAAGCCGGATGCCGGCATCAGCCGGAGGAGATGGCCGGGGATGCTGCAGGGGACACATCGCGGGAGCGAAGGACAAGGTAAGTGCTGCAGGGACTCCCTGAGCAACGCCGCATGGTAAGCCCGAGTGTAGCTCGAGGTTACCGCTCTTGGTACTCAAATTTTACCCCGAGCTACACTCGGGAAAACCGCTAAGGAGGTTAACTCCCATCCTACATCAAAATTGTTATCAGTTTAGTAAAATTACACATGTATGCTGGGTATGAAAGAGTTCAAAGGTGTTAGCTTTTGGAAATAGTTGGGGGAGGGGGACAATTTGGAAGATTTAATATAAAAATACAGTGTGCATAGTACCCTCTCTGCTGAACACTGGCCAATAAATTGGGTGTCACTTCACAGTCTATAGCTTGTAGTATGGGAGTAAAATAAGCCCCATCAATGGTGTCAGTAGCAGTAATAGTAACCCCAGGCACTGGTGTCATTGGGAGCAATAATAGCTTCTAGCACTGGTGTTTTTGGCAGCAATAATACTTTTCAGTAGTGGTGTATGTGGCCACAATAATCCCCCCTTAGTTTGTGCTCAGTGGCAGTAATATTAACCACCAGTGTTGGGCTATATGTTCGACTCGAACATCGGCTGTTCATATGTTCGGTGAACACACGAATGGTAAGGGCGTTTGGCGGGCTGTTAGTCCGCCGTACCCCTTAATGTTCTGCGCCCTGACAGGTCAAGTGCAATGCCTTGGCCAATCACAGCTCCCCCTAGTGACGTCATGACAGTATTTAAAAGCTGTCATCCCGACGCAGCTGTCAGACGGCGGGAGCCAGTGTCGAGAGCAGAGCGGTTTTATTTTCTCTTTTTTCGGGTCAGCAACGGGCATCATGAATTGACATTGGATCTATTTTGGGGGACATTTTTTAAATGTTTGTTTTTAATAAAGGATTTGTCAAAGACAGTCTACTGTCAGTTTTTACACCAACTTTTTTTGTGTGAATGAGTAGCAGTACCATGTACTCCATACTCATTTACATAGGGAAGATGGGATCTGGGGGTCCCCTTGTTAAAGGGGGCTTCCAAATTCCGATAAGCCCCCCGCACGCAGACCCCCACAACCACCGGCAATGGTTGTGGGGTAGAGGCCCTTGTCCCCATCAGCATGGGGACAAAGTGCTTTGGGGGGGAGCCCTCCTGCCCCAAAGCACCCCCCATGTTGAGGGCATGCGGCCTGGTATGGTTCATGAGGGGGTGGGGAGCTCGTTCATCCCCCTATTTTCTGATCTGCTGGGCTGCATGCTCAGATAAGAGTCTGGTATGAATTTTGGGTGGGGGATCCTCAGGCCATTTATAAAATAAAATTTGGCATGGGGCTTCTCCTCAAAATCTAAACCAGACCCGAAGGGCTTGGTATGGATGGAAGGGGATCCCATGTGATTTTTAAAAAATATGTTTTAACCAATAGACGCCCGGCCAATAGCCGTTTGGCGGCCGGAAAAATACTTTAGATTTCCGGGTGGACGCCGTATGGCGTGCTCCCGGGCATGCGCAGTTTGTGCGCTTGCAGAGTCGTGCAGCGGCGCGATCTGTCACCAGCCGTGTACCTCGGACATGGCCGATGACAGATCTGAGTACCGGCCCCCGTTGCCGGTACCATGTGACCTGCTGTGACCAATCACAGCAGATCACATGAAAGTTGTACACAATGGATGGCTTTTATTCATGCCATCCCTGTATACTAGTGTCTAGCTGTGAATGGTCACAGCGATCACATGCACATGTCATGTGATTAGCTGTGGCCAAATCACAGCTAAGCACAAAAAAAAATAAAAAGGTAAATGCTAGGTTATAGCAAAGTAATTCTTTGCTATAACCAAATTGTGTAAAAAAAAAAATACTGATCACTTCCCCAAAGTAGTACAATGTTACTATGGTAACATTGTTCTACTTTGGTCATAGTGAAATGTGAAAAAAAAAAATTAAAAAAAGAAAAAAAATATAATAAAAATTTTAAATTAATAAAAAAAATAAAAAAAAAATTAAAAAAAAGTATATGTTTTTTTTCATACTGTCAGTGTCCCTGATCACCGCCATGCCAGTTATATGATGATGCTGTACTGCACTGGTGACAGTATGTAAAAAAAATAGTGAAAATAATTTTTTTAATTTTTTAATTTTCCAAAAAATTATAACAAAAAACTTGCCATGCCTCTTATGAAGTACGTTGGACTGTCTAATTTGGGGTCATTTGGAGGATATCTGTACTGTTCTGACATTCTTGGACCTAAAGAAATTAGATTGGCTGTCAGTACTTCAGGATTGATCAATATTCAGATCTATACCATAGTTTGTGAACTCTATAACTTCCTTATAAACTAAAAAATACATCCTAATTTGGGTTATTTTCACCAAAGACATGTAGCAGAATACATCTCGGCCTAAATCTATGAAGAAAAATTATTTATTTGCAAACTTTTATAACGGAAACAAAGAAAAACGTGGGTTTTTTTTCAAAATTTTTGGTCTTTTTTTGTTAACTTATCAAAAAATAAAAACCCCAGCGGTGATTAAATTGTGTGAAGAAAATTATAAAATTTTAGTTTGGGTACAGTGTTGTATGACATCGCAATTGTCATTCAAATTGTGAGAGCGCTGAAACCTGAAAAATGGCCTGGGCAGGAATGGGTAAAAGTGCCCGGTATTGAAATGGTTAATTACCAGGCAATGCCAGCAATTCTTTTTACATTCAGCTGTCAGCGGGGAACCCGCTTAGTGAATTGTTTTCTTCTGTTTGAAGTTCACAGTTGAACTTTCATTAAGTTCAAATGTTCAACTGCGAACTGAACAGGGGAGTGTTCTGCCCATCACTAGTAACCACCCCCAGCATTGGTGGTCAGTGGCAGGCTCAAACTGTAATAATACTCCCACACACTCTTCCACTGTTGTTTATCTACCCATTGACCAAGACTATACCTCTGCTGATGGAAGGAGATCACTCCGCTGTACAGTTCAATCCTCTTTCAGTGTTGAGTGCTGGAATGTGTACTGCTGCCACTCTGCATGTCACTGACAGCTACTGCAGGGCACCTGGTAACTAATGTTGACTGCCCTTCTGCCCCCTTCTCCCAGGAACACCATATCTTTAAGGTTCAGTCTGATGCTGCAAGCTTTAATCTTAAGATAAGGAAATTTTACTTACAGATGTAAAGCCATATATAGGGTTTTTAACAAGAGAGCTACCCTAGGCCAAAAGAAGACTGAGGACAATCCAAGACTAATTTCAGAGCAATGTACGCTCACTGGCCACTTTATTAGGTACACCTGTTCAATTGCTTGGTAACACAAATTGCTAGTCTGTCAATCACATTGCAGTGACTCAATGCATTTAGGCATCTAGATGTGGTGAAGACAACTTGCTGAAGCTCAAATCGAGCATCAGAATGGGGAAGAAAGGGGATTTAAGTGACTTTGAGTGTGGCATGGTTGTTGGTGCTAGACGTGCTGGTCTGAGTATTTAAAAAACTGCTGATCTACTGGGATTTTCATGCACAACCATTTCTAGAGTTTACAGAGAATGATCCAAAAAAGAAAATATCCAGTGAGCTGCAGTTGTGTGCATGAAAATGCGTTGTTGATGTTGGAGGTCAGAGGAGGATGGGCAGACTGGTTTGAGATAATAGAAAGACAACAGTAACTAAAATAACCCCTCTTACAACCAAGGTATGCAGAATACCATCTCTGAATGCACAACACATTGAACTTTGAAGCAGATGGGCTACAGCAGCAGAAGACCACACCAGGTGCCACACCTGTCAGCTAAAAACAGGAAACGGAGGCTACAGTTCAGACGCACCAGAATTGGACAATAGAAGATTGGAAAAACGTTGCCCGGTCTGATGAGTCTCAATTTCAGCTGCGACATTCAAATGGTAGGGTCAGAATTTGGCATAAACAACATGAAAGCATGGATCCATCCTGCCTTGTATCAACAGTTCATGGATGTGCAGCAACTGCTTGATGCTGTCATGTCAATATGGACCAAAATCTGTTTAGTAACACTTTAAACCGAGCATCAGAATAGGGAAGAAAGGGGATTTAATGAGCTGGTCTGAGTAATTCAAAACCTGCTGATCTTCTGGGATTTTCATGCAAAACCATCTCTAGGGTTTACAGAGCATGGTCGGAAAAAGAGAAAATATCCAGTGAGCAGCAGCTGTGTGGACGAAAAATGCCTTGTTGATGACAGAAGTCAGAGGAGAATGGGCAGACTGGTTCGAGATGATAGAAAGGCAACAGTAATTCATGTCAATATGGGCCAAAATCTCTGAGGAATGTTTCCAACACCTTCTTGAATCTATGCCACAAAGCATTAAGGCAGTTCTGAAGGCAAAAGGGGGTCCAACCCGCTACCATCAAAGTGTACCTAATAAAGTGGCCGGTGAGTGTATTGCAATTGTTATAGCTTTTTTCCTTCATTGGACCATTGCCTAAATAGACATTTTGGGATACCCATACATGTAACAAAAATCCTCAGCTCTTGATCCAGCTAGCCAGCACAAATACTGATTCCAATATGCTGAAATCTCAACAGAAGCCTTGACCTGCTCAAAACAACCCTAAATCTGTGACTGCACTAAATACAACTCAAGCATTGTCAGCTTCTCAAAATAATTTATAGCCAGCAAAGAAAAGGTGTATGTGTATTGGGTAATATAATAGGCATTATAGAAAGAGAAAGTGCATAAACCAATTATAAACTGTTTTCAACATTTAAATAAAAAAATCTATATTTTTGTTGCATTCATACACCCAGGAATACAGTACATAATTAGATTTTATAATAATGACAAAGTGAATTCCCCATCTTTGTTTCAAAGCCTCTTATGGATATAATATTTTGAATGTGTTATATACTGTCCACTACTCTCCACTCTCCAGCCAATGATGAAGAATATGGCTCATGCATTAATTTGATTACTGATGCAAACTGAAATCCTATTCTTCAGTTCATCTTTTAAAATTGTAATCTTTTATAAACTATAGAAATATGCAAACCAGCTTCATTATGATACTATTGTTCCAGGGCTTATATAAATTACTATTATTAAAGGACCAAGTACAATCATCTGAATGTCCTTCTGGCCCATGGTTTCCTGTGCATTCCATTTTTCACACTCTATTTCCATGCTTATTAAATCTTAGCCTAGGAAACAATAAACATTTGCTAGGCGCAATAAAGGAAAATAACAGGATAAAGCAAAGGTCAGTAATTCATTAGAGAGGATATTTGCATAAATATTAGCACTCCTGTGTTCTATTATGGAAACAATAAGATAAATATGCAGGACTTAGAACTCTCTGAAGTGATTGTGTTTTGTCCGCACAGACCCTGTAATCGTATTCACATAAAATGGATTAGAGCTTTCATTATTGCCTGCATGCAACTTAATACATCCCCTTTGTGAATGCTTCCTCTTAAAGAGGAAAATCACATATTCCATAGCTATTCATTCTTCACAGTAGTTATTTGTAGTGATTGGTAATGCTAACATTGGATGACTATAGTCACAGCATAACTCATTGGATTTATCTTCTTGTAGTTTACTAGAGATGAACTCTATGCAGATAAAAAAAACACACAAAATTGCAGTTATATAATTTTTAGAGAGTCTTTTTTAACGCCAACTGTTGCAAACAACTGAATTCCACTTTTTAACCTATTGTTTACCCTTGTACAGTAGCACTTGGTTTGAAAGAAGTGTGTGTGTGTTTGTGTGGGGGGGGGCTAAATTTTGGATTTATCAGGTGTCCTCCATGCACTTGTGCTACTAGTAAACATACTGATAGAAGGATAGTCCAGAGAGATTACTGGTTTTGCTTCTTCTCTCTTCTCTTCTCCATTCACATGCCGAGGGCCAGAAGGTGACCTAACTGTAGTTCTTAACTGCAACACAAGGCTTTGCTATGGCAGGATTATGTACATCTCAGTAGGAACTAGCAAGACAGAAATACAAATCTTTTGCCATTTAAAACACCCCATTGTATAATTTCAGTTTTGTATTTACTTTGTTACACAGGTCTTTTGACAGTTCTGCTTCTGAGTATGCGGTAAGACAAAGCATAGCTACTAAAAACAGTCTTTAATGTTTCAGCTGTCTGTGGGGTTTCTCACTGACAGCTGAATGTAAAAAGAATTGCCAGCATTGCCCGGCACTTAAATTTCTTTAAAAAAAAAGCTAGTGGAGTTCCTTCGGGGCTGGAATGGATTTTGAGGGGAACACCCATGTCAAAATTTCTAAACAAAAATGGCATGGGGATCCCCCCAAAATCCATACCAGACCCTTATCCGAGCATGCAGCCTGGCAGGTCAGGAAAGGGGGGGGGTGAGCTAGCTCCCCCCTCCTGAACCATACCAGGCCACATGCCCTCAACATGGGGAGGGTGCTTTGGGGCAAGGGTCTACCCCTTGAAAGCACCTTGTGGTCATGTTTATGGGGACAAGGGCCTCTTCCCCACAACCATGGCCGGTGGTTGTGGGGGTTTGCATGCGGGGGCATATCATAATTTGGAATATTATCCAAATTCCGGCCCCCCCATGTGAATGAATATGGGATACATGGTACTGCTACTCATTCAGAAAAAAAAAGTGTAGTGTAAAAACTGACAGTAGACAATCTTTGACAAGTCCTTTATTACAAACAAAAATAAAAAAACGTCCCCAGAAGTAGATCCAAAATCAATCACAATGCCTGCCGCCACCGCTGACCCGAAAACCCCCCCAAAAAACCTAATAAATAGTCTTTTATCTAAGAAGAAAGCAAAAATTGCAATTTTATTTTTAGGTTTGTTTTCATTTTCTGAACATAATAGCAGTGATTGCATTTCTTGTTTTATTACGTCACTCTGTTTTTTTCTTGCTGGAATATTCCACCTGTAATGTGTACTCAATGAGTATTTTACACATTTGTACTGCATTTGTTAAACAAAACCTGTTGCGTTGTTCTTAAAGTGGATTTTCAGTCAAACACTAAGCCTAAATCTACTACCACCCCGAGTGTTTATTTATTTATTTTTCCTGAAGCAAAATAGTCGCTCTTTAGTCCATTGTACCCTCAAACATCACCTTAAATATGTCTTGACTTCAATGTACAGGGTGTCCCTAAAGTCTAGACACATAGGCAAATTGAATATTTTCAATAAATTTCAAAACATTTTTCAACAACATTTTATTTCATTGAAATAATATCAATAACATCTTCAATGTGATTTCCACCATTTGTGATGCAAAGTTCCATGTGCTTTGCAAGATTCAGATGAACCCGATGCAGTAACTCCACATTTCCATCAATTTGAGCACATTCATTCATGATGCGTTCCTTCAGGGGATTCATAACTGTGATTTTCATTGAGTACACCTTCTGCTTTAGCACACCCGGGCGGACTGACCATTTGGAAACTCGGGCACTGCGCGAGGGCCCGGGGTCAGTAAGGGGCCCCATGAGATGCCCCTGGTACCTTTTTCATAGTCTTTTTTGAGTTTGGGGAAGGACACAGGAGCCCCATGATCCCCTATTGCCCGGGGGCCCCATGAGTTGTCAGTCCGCCCCTGAGCACACCTCCAAAAAAGAAGTCAAGAGGGTTAAGGTCTGGTGTGCTTATAGTGATATATATATACTGTATATTACACATATATTTACACATATAGTTAATTTTCATGTGTGTCATTAGGGAAATCCTGTATTTTACCAAAAAGGCAACTCCGGGTATGACCAGGGCTCCGGGTATGACCAGAGGTATGTGAACTGACGCAGGGAAACGCAGGCTTCAGATATGTTATAAACAATATAATTTATTAATACTAACAATACAAAACGCAGTGCAATACTAAAACATAAACAAAGTGCAAACGAACCAAACCAAGCCACCCACAGATAACGATACATACAATGCAAGCGTAGTCAGGCAGGCCGGGTCAATAACAATCGGGCAGGTAGGAACAGGAGGAGCAGGCAGAGAGTAGTCAGGTCACGAGCCGGGTACAGCAACTAACGGGCAGGTAGGTACAGGGGGTCAGGCAGAGAATGGTCGGGGTCACAAGCCAGGGATCAAACAGGAGAAGTCAGCAGAGGTCAGGATCAGGCAGGGTCGGCAACGAGTCAGTCAGGCAGGAACAGGAACAGGAATGCAGGTAACAAGATACAGGGGCCCATAGAAAAACACACACCAAGGCCCAGACTGCAGGTCTGGCCATCCCTTAAATACACCTCCGTAATCAGCTTCAGGTGTTTGGCTGACTGCAGGGTTGAGTCTCTGATTGCTGAGAGCACCCGCTGGCCAGCCCTGGTACTGCAGCCCACAAGGCAGGTGAGTCCCACCATTACTGGCAAGTCCATTCCTGACAGCAACATTTACCAGAAATTTCTCGATTTGCGGCAAAATTTAGGGGAGAGTAAAATTTTGTTGATCCTTATCTCTGTCTATTGTCTTCTTTAACCTCATATTTTCAGATTTCTTCATAATATGAAGGAGAACAATGCTAGCTACATACATTGTTTTATTTACATTGATTTTATATAAATGTTTAATCGGTCTTAAATTACTTTTTTTTTTATTTAACTAAGTCTTTAAATCCTGTTGAGTTTTATAGAAAATGATAACTGGAAGGATAGGATTAAAAATAAATATTTATTATTCTATACTATACTACGCATGCTACATCAAAATGTTCTAGTCTAGTCAACCAGTTTTTCTTCATTTTGTTAAAAACAATCAAAGAGAGTTCAAACAAAAACAAATGGACTTTTCTTACATTTCATCAGTGTATTGAATAAGCCCATAGATCAGACAATTGGATTGTAATGTGTGCAGGCTGAAGCAGTAGAACATTTGCATATATTTTAAGAGACTGAATACATGAAACACCAAATTAAATGCTAAAGAAATTTTATTATGTCAGAGCCCATATTCCCAAAGTAAGCTATAAATAAATGTCTGTGGGCACTAAATAAAATCCACTCAATTCAGTTTTTATTCAATATCATACAGAAAGCCCAACTTCTTCTACATCTAAATCTTCTCCTATTGATTTTATCTGAGAAGCATGAGATAGTAAATCTAATTTTAACTTGTCTGATTTCTATGAATATATAATAATGAGACTTTACCTTTTGAAGGAGGCAGTATTCGAAACACAGCTGACAGTGAGGTGTTGTATGAAGAAAATAAATCATCTGGAGTTTTGATAATTCACGTGTCACAGCTACAGAATATTAACAAAACAGCCTTTGTGATCTTTAAATGGAGTTTGCTGATGAAAATTGCTTTGCAGAAACTTTATTTTGGATTGCTATGGCTTCATGAAACTCACAAAACACAAGGTTGTGCTTTTAAGGTAAATCTGTTATCACAGAAATAAAGAAGCAACATTTAGTTTTATAAGTTGGCAGTTTCATGCATACCCTATAGCAGTGGTCTCCAAACCGTGGCCCAAGGGCCAGATTTGGCCCTTTGCTTGCTTTTATCTGGGGCAAAATTCTTCCCAATGACACCAATGATGGGTAACAATTTCTCTCAATGACACCAACCATGGGGCCCAATGATTCCACTGATGGGGCACAATTCCTTTCATTGGCAACAAAAATGGGGCACAATTCCTCTCATTGACACTAAAGATGGGGCATTGTTCTTTCCCCACTGACATTTTCTTCTCACAATGGCCACAGTCTGCTCCCCCCCTTAAAGTATGAAGGACAGGCCTTTTGTCTAGAAAGTTTGAGACCCCTGCTCAATAGTATTACTTTTTTATGAGTTACTGACCCAGTACAAGCGTGCAGGTGAAGTTGTAACTGGCATACTTATTGGGGTTGATTTGGCACCAAAAAAAAAAAAACACAAAAATTGCTGGTGCTACAAGAAACCACAAGAGCACAAAACCACTTGTGGCTAGACACAGGCAAAATGTAAAATGTGGAAGCCTATGTATTTTCACATAAATGGTGATAGTACACATCAAATGTTTCTAAATCCCTTTCCAGTACAGATGGAGTGTGTGGAATATCCCCATTTGTTTGAAAATGGTGCACAATGTGTTTGTGAGTACAGGTTTATCTTGCCCATGCCTTAAATTGTATCACACCCTCTTTTCCAGTGGGTGGTGATTTGAGTCATGTTTCCCCCTCTAGAGCACACACAGCCAAGCTCACGGCATTTGCAGTATTCTTGCTCTGGCTAAAAAACAAGTCTAGGGGTTTCTTTTTTGTTTTTATTGGGGAACAATAACTTGAGTAGGGGTAGGGAGCATGAGATACTTTTAAACTGTAAAACTGGAATTTGGACAACTTGAGGACACTAAACTTCTGGCTGGTCCACCACAAAGCAAAGTCCCAAAAGCTCTCCAGCTGCCTTTGACCTGTGCTCCCCTTTGAGTCCCATAGTACCACTCTGTCACTCTTGTAGCACTGGGATCTTGTACTTAGTCACCACAGAATCTTTGGTTGCCTCCTGCCATTATTCTCCAGGCTCTTCCTGGTGATGGAAATGTAGACTCACACCGTCTCTGGAAAACTTGGGCTCTATCCCACAGCTTCTTCCTGGCTCTCATCCATGAGCTCTCTCCTAACCCACTGAATCCTCAGGCTAACTTTGCAAATTGTCCCCCAGCTAATCCTAGGTGGGACCTCAGTGTCATTAGGCTGGCTTCCTCCTCAGACTTCTGTCCAAGAAGGAAAGACTCCTTAACAAGATTCTCTTCCTGCAGGCTGGACTCAGGAACACTGTCTTACACTCACACTGCTGCCCCTGCTGCTCAGGCCTCAGACTATTTATGAGCTCTCCCCTACCTTCTAGGCACACTTCCCCAGTGATTGGCTGAAGCCCCGTAAATATTCGGGCTGCAAACTCTGCTCTCCCTCCCACTATGATCCAGAACTCTCTGCAAGACAGGGGGAGTAGCAGAGCAGCAGCTTGTGAAACCCTGAGCAGAGAAGCCAAACTAAATTTTTCTAGCAGCCTACTCTAAACTAAACATTTATGAAAGGCACTGATTTTGACATACACACTTCCATGGTTTTTCATTGACAGAATATGGAACACTCCATGATTGCTGGGCAGTTCTTCATATGATTTTAACAGGTCATGTGATTGGTCTTTTAATTAAGGGTTAGCAAATCTATCTGGTGCATTCACAAATCTCGGGTTGACAACAGGGGCGGACTGACCATTTGGAAACTTGGGCACTGCCCGAGGGCCTGGGGTCAGTAGGGGGCCCCATGAGATGCCCCTGGTACCTTTTTCATAGGCTTTTTTGAGTTTGGGCAAGGACACAGTGGCCCCATGATCTCCTATTGCCCGGGGGCCCCATGAGTTGTCAGTCCGCCCCTGGTTGACAATGGTTGACAATGGCCCCTGGTTGACAATGTTACTGTCCAAAGATGTCTCTTTTGCTCCCCCATTCAGAATGAAGACCCTATGACTGGAAGTCTGTTATAGGTCAGATCACCAGATGAAAATAAAGAAAACGAATGCAGCCACCACTTTTAAGTATTGGTAAGCTGAAAAGCTATATTGTCACATAGGTGTAGCACTACCCTTGTAAGGGCCACTTTGTTGTGGGTACCCCTAAGCTTCTCTCTGCACAGCCAGGCAACAGGTATTTCTCACACAGACTTGCATCCAAGATACAGTAACCAGTCCGTGGGCTTGGTTTTGTTGTTTTATTAGGGGAAATCAACTTTGATAGGGAAATAGGGGTTATAGGATGCCCAGTTGGGTTGGATCAATGAGAGGGGGACATCTTCCTTCCTATATACAAAAGCAGATCCTGGACTGTTCTTTTCTTGAAAGCCATTGTGCATCAGTAGCAACAGCCCTTTATGGGTGAGGAACTAGCAGCCCCTCAAAAATCAGCTTAACTTCTCGTAACTACATGCAGGGATATTTTCTCTCCCCCTGTAGAACTTCTCCCAGCTCCATGGCCTGCAAACACTTCCAGCCCTCCTGGCTTCTCAGAAGATCTCCCAAGATACGGATAAAGGACTGGACACGGTGCTGTCCTTAGAAAGCTTACTATGTGTGGCAGTCTTTCCCCTTGTAGATCCCAAAGAGTGCTGGTGTACTCATTCTGTCCTCTTTGCTCCCTGCTGCTCCAGGTCTCAATCCCATTCATGCTACACTGCTGCATGTATACTCCTGAGCCAGCCTTATCCCAGCCTGGAGGCCATTCCCCCCCCTAGACTTAGGGGACCCCTCCTGGGCACCTACAATCTCCTCAGCACTCCATCTTCCACCCAACTCTCCCATATTTATGGGCCAGTCCACCACTCTACCAGGGTCTTCAAACCTGGGATTGGCCAAACTCCCATAAACATGCATATTAGGTTTCCATCTCTTCTTGCTTATCAACTTCTGGAAGCTTCTATGATCCTCCAGAGTCAGGAGGAGGCGATAGAACCACAACCTGTTAAGTCATCTAGCTTACCTTCAATAACCCGACCTCAGACTCACACAGTTACCATGATTCATACACAATGATTTTACCTACAATACACTACACTATTCTAGTAGCACACTAGAGGGTGCTATATAGGGTTTGGAGTTAACTAAAGTTAATTAAATTACACTTATCTGATAAACTAGCCATATGGAAGAAAAATATATTTAAAATATATTTTAAAAATATTCTTCCCAAATATATTGACATATATTTAAAATGCTACAATTTTGGCCATATTCAATATATATATATATATATATATACACACATATACACATATACACACACATACACACACTGCATGCTGAAATGCATTTTTATTACAAAATATATGAAAAATATTTTTAAAAATACATTTCAAATATACTGTATGACTTTAAAAATACAAATCTACATTTTTGGAATGCATTTACAAATATATGTAAAGATATATGTTACAATGATTTTTTTAACATATAAATTATATATATATATATATATATATATATATATATATATATATATATATATATACATACAGTTGTGTTCAAAATGATAGCAGTGTGTTGCAGAAAAGTGAACAAAGCTCAAAATCCTTCTAATAGCTTTTATTTCCATACACACAAATGCATTGGGAACACTACACATTCTATTCCAAATCAAAACATGAAGAAAAATATATTACATTTGTGTTGTTCCTCTAAAAAAATTGAAGAAAAGTGAATATGACTGTTCAAAAATAAGCAGTGTTTGTATTCTTCTTTACAAACTCAAACATTCACTATATAAACTGAAAAATGTTTGAAGATTTTGCTTTCCTTTGAATTACTTAATGAATATTTAGTTGTGTAAGCACTGTTTCTGAGAACTGCTGTACATCTGTGTTGCATGGAGTCAACCAACTTCTGGCACCTGTGAACAGGTATTCCAGCCCAGGATGATTGGACTACATTCCACAGTTCTTCACTTTTTCTTGGTTTTGCCTCAGAAACTGCATTTTAGATGTCACCCCACAAGTTTTCTATTGCATTAAGTTCCGGGGATTGGGCTGGCCACTCCATAATGTCAATCTTGTTGGTCTGGAACCAAGATGTTGCACGTTTACTGGTGTGTTTGGGGTCGTTGTCTTGTTGGAACACCCATTTCAAGGGCATTTCCTCTTCAGCATAAGGCAGCATAACCTCTTCAAGTATTCTGATGTATTCAAACTGATCCATGATCCCTGGTATGCGATAAATAGGCCCAACACTGTAGTAAGAGAAACATCCCCATATCATGATGCTTGCGCAACCATGCTTCACTGTCTTCACAGTGTACTGTGGCTTGAATTCAGTGTTTGGGGGTCGTCTGACAAACTGTCTCCGGCCACTAGCCCCAAAAAGAACAATCTTACTTTCATCAGTCCACAAAATGTTGCGCCATTTCTATTTAGACCAGTCAATGTGCTCTTTGGCAAATTGTAACCTCTTCAGCACACGTCTTTTTTTCAACAGTGGGACTTTGCGGGGGCTTCTTGCAGATAGCTTGGCTTCACATAGGTGACTTCTAATTGTAACAGTACTCACAGGTAACTTTACACCTTCTTTGATCTTCCTGGAGCTTATTGTTGGCTGAGTCCTTGCCATTTTGGCTATTCTTCTATCCATTCGAATGGTACTTTTTCGCTTTCTTCCACGTCTTTCAGGTTTTGGTTGCCATTTTAAAGCATTTGCAATCATTTTAGCTGAGCAGCCCATCATTTTCTGCACTTTTTTTATATGTTTTCCCCTCTCCAATCAACTTTTTAATCAAGGTACGCTGTTCTTCTGAACAATGTCTGGAACGACCCATTTTCCTCAGAATTTCAGAGAGAAATGCACTGTAACCAGCATGTACAACATTTGCTGCCTTCCTTCCTTAAATAAGGGCAATAATTGCCACCTGTTTTTCAAAGAATGAATGACCTCCCTATTAGAACTCCACACTGCTATTATTTTGAACATGCCCCTTTCAATTAGTGATTCAATTACACAGAATCAGCAGCAAGCATGTCATGACTGTTGGGTCTGTTGGATTTCTATTACTCTACTACACCTGCTAGTAAATTATTTGCCATGTAGAAATATCATTTCTACCAAAAACAGTGATTGATCAGGTTAGTGATGTCTGACTGCTATTATTTTGAACACAACTATATATATATATATATATATATATATATATATATATATATATTTATTGAAATATATTATTTTGAAATATATTGAATTTTGCCACAATTGTAGCATTTCAAATATATGGCAATGTATTTGGGAAGAATATTTTTAAAATATATTTCAAATATATTTTTCTTCCATGTGGGTAGTCAGCATTTAAAATGAGTAACCTATTTACACGTTTTTCACTGTTTGCAAGCACACATGATTTTCAAAATGATTGTGATATTTATTAACTTGAAGCAGATTTGGTAAAATTAATTTAGAATATACTGTATATGGTATGGGTATTCTGGAATGACATTTGAAGTCCATAAAGACCGTTACAGAAGAAATTGCAAGCCATCATAATTTACTTCAAAATCCCAAACTGCCCCAGTCTGCCACCCATGCAATAGTCCTGGCAAGCTTTACAGGTGACAGTATACGAAGGTTGTGCTCAGAGACTGCCTGAGCTATTGTGAAAAGTTAAGGATAGTATTACGTGTACACCTTGGGCTTTGGATTGAGGCAATGGAAGAATGCAAGAAAAGTAAGTACTGACCTTGTCTTTTTTCCTGTTATTTTGTAATAGAATGTACAAAGTACAGGTAGTCTTCAAGTGCACCTTTGGCTAGACTAGGCTATGGATATTTAACTCTGAAATATTCTTGACAAGCATCAAAAGAACATTAGGCTAGGTTCACATATGTGCGGGTGGTGCCAGTGCGAATCCACACATAAATCCGTGCAGCTGCACCACCGACACAGAAGAATGCGGACCCGCGGGCGGGTGCCATTAATTCTGATGGCACGCCACCCGCACGATTCCGTGTGGGCTGCAGTTTCCAAAGAAGTGCAGGGACTTCTTCCCTGCGTGTCCTGGGGCACGGGAGTCCAAATGAATGGGCTCTAGTGCCCATGCAAAACACAGCCGGCACAGGGCATATATGTGAACCAGGGCTTAAAACAAGCCATTGCTGACTTCTCTAGCAGCTTGTGTTGCAATTTCTCCTCAAAGATTCTTAAAGATCACAACAGAGACTCTGAAGTTAGGTCACCTGATTTGAGCTTATTCAGAAAATAAGTATAACTGACATTAAGTGTATAAAAAATCCAATAATCTATACCAACCAAATTTTAGATCTTCCAGATCATTTAAAGTGAATATTGACTGGTTAATAACAGATGCTGTGCTGTGTGCATGATGAACTGCATTTTTTAATAAACCCGAAAGTATCATCAATATTTTCTTGCACTGTGTACAGTATATAACAGCCTATTATATAAACATGTTTTACTTAATGAAAGGTTAAAAAAATCAGCTTGAGTTTGCACTGAGATGACTGAAAGGTATTCTAATTATTATGTATAATTATAGCCAAGGTCAATGTAAATATTTGTTATATTATTCTTTTTATCTCAAGGACTGTGCAAAGGACAAGGAGGCTTTAGTTGTGTATGAAAATGAGATTTCACTAGCAGTAAAGGGAGGGTTTGTTAGTGGTTAAACTTTCTTTTCTACTGCATGGGGTAAAAAGTCAAGCTGCAGAAATAAAAGAAAAACAAGTGTTATATTCTTACTAAACATTAGCTCAGTACCTGGTCCAAACATAAATTTGTCGTGGAAAAACATGTCAATGCTTTCTGAGGAAGTAGTGGGTATATGTTGCTTATTTTTTTTTTTATAAAGGACCTTAAAAAGACTTGGGTGTCTTTATTACTAGTTTTTGTTTTACAAATGAGTAGGGACGTGATGTACCCCTAACTTATTCACATGATGGGTGTGGTATATGGAAGACAACTTATTATTAAAAGGGGATTCCAGATCCCAATAATCCCACACCCACATCTTAGCCCTCATCAACTTAGGGGCAAGGTACTTTGCTATGGAGGTTCCATGGCCATGGATGTCAAGGCACCATCCCGTGTTGAAGGCATGTGGCCTCATATGATTTAGGAGGAGTACACTGCATGCTTCCCCCGCCACACCTTTTCCCAGCCAGCCAGGCTGCATGCTCTGACTAAGGGACTGGTATGATTTAAAATCCAAGCCAGACCTAAGTGTCTTCTATATATTTTCTGGGGAACCTCATGCATTTTTGTAAGGTAAAAAGGATCTGGTATGTATTGGGGGGGGGTGCAAATTTTTTCCCACTCTTACTATATGCAAAGAAACAAAGTTTACTGAACCTTGTTAAAACAGAAACCAGGCCAGTTCTGCTCATCCCTAACAGGGACACTTAGAAACCGGTGCTCATCATCACATACACGCTCACAATATCTATTTAAAGGACTACAGCAGATTATTTTCTGAGTGTTATCACAAAATCTTCATTTACTTTTTTGTGCCCTCCTTGTTTTTGATTTTTTGATGGGGGGTATACTTTTTCTGTGGGGTTTATTCTTTAGCAACATTTTTGGTTATGCACCTAATCAGTAGAATACTTTGGGTTCTTCTCTGTCAGTTAAAAATACACTGCTTTGTTAATTTTTTATGAAAAGCTGACTGTTGTGAGTCCTTTTAAAACATGGCTCAGTTATTGTTTTTACAATATTTTGGGGGGCTGTCAATAGTGAAATAAATACACTATAATAATGTTTTTTTATTATTAGCTGGCTGAATAGTGTTCTTTTGGCAAAGAGTCCTAGTAAGAGTGTAGGGTGTTTTGTTCTGGTAAAAAGTATATTGTAACATTGATTTCAACAAATCAAAAAATGGCTGATGGGGGTCCTGGTCAAACAGGGGCTTAAGTGCAAGTAAATTAATCCTGAGATTGTGCTCACTGGAATATAAGGATGCCTCTTTCTGGGATTAAAGTGTTAC
This sequence comes from Staurois parvus, assembly GCF_062004578.1. NCBI lineage: Eukaryota > Metazoa > Chordata > Amphibia > Anura > Ranidae > Staurois > Staurois parvus. The sequence goes on from NW_028317882.1 coordinate 2,930,155, forward strand.
TAAACCCAGGATCCTGCATTCACTCTATCTGGTCACCCACAGTACACACAACATGGAAATGCAATTATTTTAGTAAATATAAACTGCTAAATACCTTTTCTCATCAGCAGTTAGCACAGTCTTGTGACTTCTATCAGTGTTCAGCAGAGCACTGGTTAAAGCTTGTAGGAGGAGTTTTCTTTCTGCTCTGGGAGGATGCAAAACCCTTGACCTGTGTCTTGACAGTGCTGATTGGCCCTGTGCTGATCACATGCACTCTCGCAAGAAGAAAAAAAAACCCTCTCTAGTAATACACACTTAACTGAGCATGTACAGGATGGCTACACTTCAGTCTGTCTTATCTGGAGATAAGATGTGGACATTTTAACAAGAGGAGGAGCAGAGAAGTTAGGATCAAACAGCTTTTTTACACAATGCAGAGGATTAACTGCTTAGATTCCACAGTGAGTATAACAAGCATGCTTTACTGCATATAATGACTGATTTTACTGTTGTGGGTTTAGTAACACTTTAACTGATATTGTAATGTGGATTTCCACAGTTAGAAATGGCTGATGAAGGTCTTTATTAAAATTGCGGCTTGAGCGCAAATTAAGTAACTGAACCTGCTGTGGAACTTATTCCTTCATTGCTGCTGTATTATCGTTCTGCAGTGTGGACATGGTTAAGATTAATATTAATTTATGCAGAAGTACAACAGTAACTTTAAGTTGACCACATTGCAAAGCTTGACTATGGAATGTCTCCAGTGCAGGGGGTGGCCATCTTGGTTGGGTCTGGTTTACCTGCAGGACGGCAATTAGCTGATGCAATAGAGCAAGGGAAAGTGTAACTACAGGCTGGTAAGGAGAGAGAGGAGGATGGGCTGGAAGCAAGCAGGTGTGTGGTAAAGAGACCGAGCTGCTGCTTCATCTGAATCCCTGCCATTCCTGATCGTGATTGGTTAATATCTCAGAGACGTAAAGAGACTGAGAACCTTTTCCTTGAGAGGGTGTGATTTGGATGCCTGATGTGATCAGACTGTACTAGAAAGAACTCTGTTAGAGCCTGGGTCCAAACCTGGGCCTTCTGCAGTGAGTGGCAATGTTTCTTCTTGCTGAGCCACCTGGAATGCTGGACAGCTCCCTTGACAATTATTTGGATGATCCTACCTTGACCTTGCTTGTCATGAACCTTGAACCCCTTGCTCCTCCCATGAACTTCCTGATATAAGCCATGTCTCTGCACTTCCTGTTTGCCAGATTATTGTGCTCTCCAGCCAGTATCGTGCTCCTTATCATCTCTGCTGTTATCTGTATTTTGCTATCACTCGTTATTGACCCTTGGCTCATTCTCGACTATGCTTCTGCCTGATCCCAACCTGTGACTGCTCATTACCGACCTTGGCTTGTTTACTGACCCATGCTTCCATTTGATCCTTACCTGTTTATACGCTACTGGACCTCCGCTTGCTCACCTCCTGGTGGGGTGGTCCTGAGGACCGCGACCTGGTGCTAACACGCAGCCAAATCCATCCCCACCATTAGGAGCTCTAGTGAACACTGGTTGGTACTTAGACTCTGCGCCTTGGGTGATCCCACTCCTCCGCCACGGTGACCTGCCTGTTTACCTATCCTGCTGGTTTCAGGTAAGCCTTTCCACTGCTATAGCAACTGGTCTTCAAGTCTGACCCCTGATCGTGGCAGAATATTCTGGCCCAACAATGGAGGCCACTATAGCAAATGTTGTGGCTCCTCTTAGGCAGCAAATTGCTGAGCTGCAGGAATTCGGGGGTTACCCATCAAGAAAAAGTTGCCAAACTAGAAAGCATAGTGGATAGGTAACAGGGAAAGATTCAGACTCTGCAGAGACAACTGCTGAACCGAGATGATACCAACTCACATATGCCCCAGCCCCAACCATCTAAGTTTAATGAGACCACCGCCACTACAGGGGTTTCCTTAATCAATGTCGTATATATTTCCAAATGCACCCTGCTGCATTTCCTTCAGAGAAAAAGAAGGTAATGTTTATTATTGGACTTCTGACTTGGGAAGCTCTAGTTTGGGCCTCCCCTTATATAGAACAAGACAGTGGCACTCTGAATAATTTTGATACCTTTTTGACCGTGATGAATCAGGTTTTTGATTATCCCAACCATTGTGCTACTGCTGAAGCAAAGTTGCATAGTCTGCAGCAGTGTAAACGCTTGGTCGCTGAATACACAGCTGAATTCAGATATTGGATTGCAGATACCACTTGGAACCCTGCAGCACAAAAAAGCCAGTTCCGCCGAGGGCTTTCTGAACAGGTAAAGGATGAGCTTGCCAGAGTAGATATTCCTAATGATCTTGAGAAATTCATCCAATTATGTATCCAAATTGATCAAAGACTTAAAGAAAGGAGGAAGGAGAGGCTGGGAATGTTCGGAAGTAATAGGCATGCATCTTTCTGCTAGTTCATTAGTTCAGCAGGATTCAAAAGTCTCTCTGGGTTCTAACGCTCCCGAGCCTATGCAGATTGATGCTATCAAGAGATCCATTTCCATTCAGGAGAGAGAGAGAAGACATTCAGAGAACTTATGTCTATATTGTGGGGACTCTGGTCATTATGCAGTTAATTGTCCTAACAAAGTTAGAACAATTGCTATGGCTGATGTGATTGAGCCTGAATAAACTCTATTAGCCAGTCTGTCTCCCCACTGATTCCTGAAGAAAATAAAGTGAACTCTCTACTTTCTCGTCCCCATTAAACTTGTCTCCGAGGGCCGTGAAATCTCCTGCTCAGCTATGCTGGACTCCGGGGCTGGGGGGAACTTTATGGATATAGAATTTGCCCACAGCAATAATATTCAAGCAAGAAATACATTTACCACTATTGATATGGAGACAATTGATGGTAAACCCTTATCTTCAGGAACGTTACCCATAAAACGGTTCCCCTGGTACTGCAGTTTGAGGCTGACCATTGTGAGACCATCAGCTTTCAGCTGATTACGTCACCCAAGTTTCCCATCATCCTGGGCATTCCTTGGTTCTCCAATTCCAATTCTTCCATAAACTGGGGAGCACGGACTATAGATTTTATGTCCCCCCACTGTTAAAAATATTGTAAGAAACTTTGTCGACCTAGTTCTTCACTGGCCAAGGAATCGCAAAGTGATATAGTAGCTATCCAGTCATATGACAACTTGCGACCACAATACCATGAGTTCCGGGATGTCTGTGACAAGAAAAATGCTGATCAATTACCCCCTCATCGCCCATATGATTGTCCCATTGAGCTGCTCCCAGGGGCAGAATTACCCTTTGGCCGCCTTTTCAATCTGTCGGAACCTGAATTAAAAGTGCTCAGGGTGTGGATCGATGAGAATTTAGAGAAGGGCTTTAGTAGACACTCAACATCTCCTGCAGGAGCAGCCCTGTTCTTCCTAGAAAGACTCCACCTTGCGTCCATGCATTGACTACAGAGACATGAATAAAATCACAATTAAAAACCGCTATCCACTACCCTTGATCTCTGAAATTTTGGAAAGACGTCGTTCTGCCAAAATCTTTACAAAACTTGATTTACGAGGGGCATATAACCTTGTCTGCATTCGTCAAGGAAACGAATGGAAAATCGCCTTTAGAACCAGGTATGGGCATTTCAGGCCAGGTCGGTAACAGTGGTGGCGGTGTAGTACAAAATCAGCAGGCAGAGGGATAAACAGGTCACAAGCCGGGTTCGTCAACAGGAGGTCAGAACGTATGGGGTTAAGCAGGAGAATGGTCAGACAAAGCCAGGGATCAGAGCAGGAGACGGACAGCAAATCAGGGTCAGGCAGGGTCGGCAACAAACAATATACTCTAAGGAACACAGATAAGACCATATGGCACTTGAGCATTGCAAGAGCCTGGTTTAAATAGCCCGCCCAACTCCTGACAGGCGCTCCTGGGTCCTAGTACTAGCCCAGCGCCGTCATTGGTGACAGGCACACCTGGGTCTTAGTGCCCGCCTACCTGTGCGTTTTGTCAGGATTCTACGCATGTGCAGATTCGATCGCTGTGGCGATCTTCCCATTCCCTGACAGGGTTTGCCAACTTCAACAGAAAATTTATAAGAAACTTTTCTAAAGTGATAGCTCCAATTACACAGCTGACAAAGAAAGGGGTACCTTTTATGTGGACCCCTGAGGCACAGGTTGCGATTGGAAAGCTAAAAACTATTTTTACTTCTGCACCAATTTTTGGTACATCCCGATCCTCAACTACCCTTTATAGTGGAAGTGGATGCTTCTAATTCTGCCATGGGGGGAGCTATCCTGTCTCAGCCAAGTGATGAAAAAATGCAGCTTCATCTTTGTGCCTACTTCTCTCGTTTGATTTCTACATTTAAAAACTGGTGTTGATGGTCCTATTCAAGTCTCAATTTAGATTTGAGCTCAAATGCTCAAATACATATATTTCAGATGTTTATTTCTGGAAATAAAGGAAACTGTAAATTTAACTTCCAATTCAAATTGGGACTTGAGTGCAAATGAATTATTACTGGGAATGTATTCACCACAATACTAGGGTGTTTATATGGGAATAAATGATACTGTAATGTTGATTTATACAGTTACCAATAGTTGTTAGTTGTCTTATTCACACTGGGGCTTAAAGCGATTCTAAAGGTTCATTTTTTTTTTTTTAAATAACAGACATATCTATACTTACCTACTGTGTGCAGTGGTTTTGCACAAAGCAGCCTGAATCCTCCTCTTCTTGGGTCTCCCGCAGGCTCTCCTGGCTCTTCCTGTCTGTCAGGTGCCCCCACAGCAAGCAGCTTGCTTTGGAGGCACCTGTTGTTCCAGAGCCATGGCTTGGCCCCATGGGGGCACCCACTTCACACATTGGCTCTGCCTTGCTGTCTCAGCCAATGAAGAGGTAGAGACCCGGGACAGCCAAAGCTGTCATTCACATTGTTGGATTGTGATGAGTCTCAGGTAAGTATGGAGGGGGCTGGAGGCACTGCCGCACACAGAAAGTTTTTTACCTTCATGCATAGTAAAAACCGTTCAGTGTTTACAACCAGTTTAAGTACAAATAAATTCAATCTGGGAACATGCTCATTTCAAAATTTGAGGTGATTTTCTGAGCTGAGTATACATGATACTATAAATTTGATTTCCACAGTTACAAATGGCTGTCAGGAGTCATATTCAAAGTGTGGCTTGAGTGCAAATACATGTGTATTGGGAACATACTTGCTGAAATATGTGGGATGAATTTCTGCAAACAACTGAAATTGTAATGTTAATTTCTACAATTAAAAATGTCTGATGGTGGGATGCATGCGCGGCCGGCTCACGGATGGACGCGCTGTAATCTCCGCTCCTCCAGCACGCTAGAAAGAACTCGGTACACTCTGGCCCCAAGGGACACAACCGTCAGAATCTGACAGCTACGCATACCACAACCCTCTCCGATCATGCCACGCCACCGAAAAACCCCTGGACAGCCAGGGAAATTAACAAATTTCTTCCCTGCTGTCACAGCAGGGATCCAAGATGGCGCCGGCTGCAGCACTGAGGGACATAACAGTCATGAGGGGAACAACACAGCCCAGCAAGCAGATGCCAGGCTGCGATATCCACTATATCCTGGGGACCCTTGTGAGTCATTTCCTCCCCTATCCCTTATAACAAGCAGCCCAGCCAAATCGAGACCCCGTTTAGATTCAGACAACATATCTGCCTGTCAGATCCTCATCCTTACATCACCTCATCTCAACATTGACCCACCAGTGGTAGAATTATTCCCGGCATCCGATCAACCCATCACTGAAATATGCATGAAAAACATGCTACTATTGCTGAGACAAACACTACACAGAGATCTAATGTCATCACTAGCCCAGATTAAAACCATGGTTCAACAGCAAGACCACAGATTACGCCATATTGAAACAAAAATGGGCGAAATCATTGTAACACACAACGACCTGATCGACGCACATGCTGATCATACATCTGACATCGAACAAATTCATTTGAAGCTAGCAGATCTAGAGGATCATTTTAGACGCAATAACATCAAATTTAGAGGTATTCCTGAAAATATCTCCAACGATGCACTACTACCTTACATTCAACAATATATGAAACACCTCATCCCGTCTCTTTCAGATATGGAGCTCGCCATAGATCGAGCTCAGAGGATACCCAAACCCTCATTCCTACCAGCATCAATTCCAAGGGATATTCTGGCTCACATCCACTTCTACCACATAAAAGAAAAGATAATGTCGGCGGCCAGAAATCCCCCTCAACTTCCACCATCACATGCAAATGTAAGGTTATTTGCAGACCTATCAAAGGCCACACTCCTTAACCGCAAAAAGATGATCACCATCACCAAAGCCTTACGTAACCACGGAATAGGCTATCAATGGGGTTTCCCCACAAAACTAACTGTCAAACATCATGGCAGAATCCACACAATTAAAAACCTAGAAGAGGGCATTGACCTACTGAAGACATGGAACATAATACCCGTGGATCCACAACAATCCACCTCCACCAATCCGCAACAAATGGAAGCAGAATGATTCTGACTTCATACACCTCTATTCCACCTCCATCACTAAACCTCGGAAGATATAATCCACCCTACTAATTTCTGGCGCTCGGCCCTGTATAGGAAATATTCTCGTTAAAACAATTTGTTTGGCATGACCTCCTTTACGGTCATAGCTGGTTCAACACCCCCGGTTTTGAAGTAGCACACCTAACTACTCATGTCGCTTGCATTTTACGCAAGTTTTTTTTATTCCCTTTCACCCCCTTCACCTCCTTCTCCTCCTGCACCTCCAGTCAACTAATTGTACCACCTGTGCAACTGAAACCTACAAAAAAACATGGAATACACCCCTCTACTCATCGGTCGAGCCAACACTACATTGCCAAATCTACAGAACTCTTCATCTCACGACCATATACAGTACATTCAACCTCCCTCAATACCTCAAACAACAGCTCAATTACTCCACTAACCAAACCAAGGATCTACATTATGATTAACATAACATCTCACAATGTACGTGGCTTAAACTCCCCTTTTAAGAGATCGATGCTCCAAAAGGAAACTAGATCATTTCTTGCGAACATACTCTTTCTACAGGAAACACACTTCGCAACGACCAAGACCCCCAAACTACAGCTACATCGATTCTGCCACATCTATATAGCCACTAACTCCAAGAAAAAAATGGTGTTATTACAGCTATAAAGGACTCTATACAGTTCAACTTTATATGGGAAATAGCTGACCCTCAGGGCCGCTATCATATTTTAATCTGCAAAATCAATGATATTCTTTACACTCTAGTAAATGTCTATGGTCCCAATAATAACCAGATGCAAACTCCACTCCATCATTTCTTCTCAAAAACAAGGCAGACTTCTCATTGGCGGACACTTCAACGTCATCGGCAACCCAATCCTGAACTCATCTTCCAACAAAAGATCTACCAAACAGACTTTCAACCGCTTCCTACATAACCAGAGCTCCTGCTCCCCCGGCCCCAATCCGCTGCCATCTGGGCGGCAGCGGACCCTGACGGGGGCCCCACGACCCTCCGGTCCCTGTTCGCCAGCCAGGGAAGGCCACTGGACCTTTCTCCCGGAGCTCCGGGACTTGCGGCCTACCCGGCACCTGAAGCCGCGGCCTCGATTTTTGGCGCGGCCGACCAGGATCGCCGGACATCAGCCCGGACTACTGCCGCTCCGCTCCTCGGTCCCCGCCGATCAGCCAGCCTCCCCAGGGCCCCCCTCACCGACTCTGGGTCCATCCCCGACCACCGGGTACCAGATCGCCCGGAGCAGCCACTGGATGGTCAGCTTAAACACCCCTGCGCCCCTACCGCTGCCATCAGGGCCCATCCGGGCCCCTGTGCCTGCTGCCGAGGTCCCCACCAACACCCACAGTCACTCTGTCCCTCCAGCGGAGCTCCGGCGGTTCGCAGCAGCTTGAGGCCTACCACGGCACCCGAAGCCGCGGTGTTTCCTGCCAGCCGTGGCTGGAATCGCGGCGGGAATTGCGGCCGCGGCGGGACGCCTCCGCTCCTCCGGGAAGCTACCACCACCACCAACGGTCCTGCTAACCCAGGAGGGATCCACCTCCACCCCGACGCTCCAGGACACCAGGTACTTCACCAGGGGCGCCCACTACCCACCAGGGAGCCCAACCACCATCACACCGCCAGCCTCCAGGGACTCACTCAGGGATCCCACCATCCACCTGAAACCCCAAACCACCAGGGACCCTAAGCCACTATCCCTCCAGGGATCGCTACTACCCCACCAGAAATAGCACGGCCACCATCCCACCGGGGATCCCCTGCCCACCACCCCACCTGGGACTACCAGCCAGCCACCACACCAGGGACCGCTCGCCCAGCACCCTGCTTTCCGGCACGCTATTCCCTCTGGCGATGCCCCGGCGACTAATGGCCCACCACGACCCTTGAAGCCGCGGTCTCTCCTACCGGCCGCAACAGATCACGGTTGAGCACAAACCACGCAGGGCCAACGATCGCTACCGCAATGCCCCGCTCGACCCTGATGACAATCCTTCAACACCTTCAGCGCCTCACGACGCCGAGCCCTCAACACCCGACGCCTGGCCTCAACAACCCCAGACACCGAGCCGCCAGCATCACCAGTCGCCGTGCCTACCATCGCCCCCAGCCATCGCACCCTACGACCCCTCCACTAGCCGAACCACCGTACCCACTGAAGATATGCCACAGCACCCATGGTCGCCAGCTTACTGCACCCACAGACTGCTGCCAACCAGCTGCCGCCCTCCACCCTCACTCTACCCCTACAGAAGGACTCAAATGACTATCCCACGGTAATACAGATTCCCCACACCACCTTGCCCTGACCTGTATCCCTTCACCTCCCCTGACCCAACTGTCACCCCACCCACCCCAACATGCCTCCTGCACTCCTCCTCCTCATTTTCCTCTCCACCATCCCAAAAATCACCTCCCTCTACCCGCCCATACCCCCAAAACAGCTCTACATTGCCCCTTCACTTCTCCCCTCTCCCCACTACGGCACTCACCACCTCCTCCTGCTACTCCACTCCCCCGTCGACCCACGTGCCACCACTATCAGACCCACACGCTCCTACACTTCCCATCCCCATGCCACCTTCCTCACCCTTCTCCTATCTGCTGGGGACATCTCCCCGAACCCTGGCCCCTCGCCACCTCACCCCTCCTCTAGGGACCCCCCTGCTCCCGCCAGCTGCCGTAACCCCCTCAACCTCATATCTGTGCCCCTTCTCCCCGCATCCATCCCCCCTCTCTCGGTTGCACTCCTGAACGCCCGCTCGGTCTGCAACAAACTTACTGCCATCCATGACCTCTTTATCTCCCGCTCCCTTAACCTCCTAGCCATCACCGAAACCTGGGTACAGGCCACTGACTCCACCTCCCCTGCGGCACTCTCCTATGGAGGTCTCGTCTGGTCCCATTCACCAAGACTGAGCGGTCACAAAGGTGGTGGGGTCGGCCTGCTCCTATCACCGCTGAGCACCTTCCAGGTCCTCCCTAAACCTCCCTCCCTAACCTTCTCCTCCTTCGAGGCTCACTGTATCCGGCTCTTCACCCCCACCCCCATAAGGATCGCAGTGATCTACAGGCCGCCCGGATCCATACCCCGCTTCCTGGATGACTTCGCTGCCTGGCTTCCCTTCTTCCTCTCCTCTGAGCTACCAACCATCATCCTCGGGGACTTCAATATCCCCATCAATGACAACAGCCTGGCTACTTCCCAACTCCTCCACCTAACCTCCTCCTTCGCGCTCACACAGCACACTCAATCCTCCACCCACATCATTGGGAACACCCTGGACCTCGTCTTCTCCCACCTCTGTACCCTCAACCAGTTCTCTAACACCCCCTTCCCTCTCTCCGACCACCACCTCCTCACGTTCTCCATCTCCCCTTCCCCTAACTCCCCCCCCCCAGAGCGCCAAACCATCACCAGCCGCAACCTCCGCAACCTGAACCCGGCCCCCCTCCACTCAGCTGCCGACCGCTTACACGACAGCATCCTTCCACTGTCTTGTCCTGACCTAGCCACTAACACGTACAACGACTCACTATCAGCTACCCTAGACTCTCTGGCACCCCTAACCACACGCTACATCAAACCCAGACCGCTCCAACCCTGGCAGAACGACCACTCTAAATGCCTCAAACGTCGCAGTCGCGCGCTAGAGAGACTATGGCGCAAAACCAGGTCCCCCCGTTCATTCTCCCTCTACAAATCTGCCTTCCTCACTTACACCTCCTCCCTCCACGCCGCCAAGCAGGCTTACTTCGTAAACCTGATTAACACCCTCTCCTCCTGCCCTCGCCGACTCTTCTCCACCTTCAACTCCCTGCTCTCCCCCCCCCCTCCTCCACTCAGTACCTCACTCACCGCCCACGAAATTGCCACTCATTTCCACAACAAAATTGATGCAATCCGTCAGGACATAGTCAACTCGCAATCTACCTCCCCACCTAGCCTCCCCCCCCCTATCTCCCCCTCATCTCTTCCCTCCTCTGACCTCGCAACCGCACTGCCCCCCTCCACACCCAAGACCCCACTTACCGTAACCCCACCAGCTCTGCACTCCTTCAGCCCTACTACCACTGAGGAAGTCACCAGGGTCTTCTCAGAAGCCCGCCTCACTACCTGCCCCCTGGACCCTATCCCCTCTCGACTCCTCCAGACACCCCCCTCTTCCCTCATCTGCTCCCTCACCCACATCTTCAATCTCTCCCTCTCTACCGGCGTATTCCCCTCCCCCCTAAAGCATGCGCACATCACCCCCATACTCAAAAAGCCCTCCCTGGACCCCTCTGACCCAAACAACCTCAGACCCATCTCCCTGCTGCCACTCACTTCCAAACTCCTGGAGCGCTTAGTCTACAACCGCCTAAGCGCCCACCTAACTGACAACAACCTCCTTGATCCACTACAGTCCGGCTTCCGTCCCCTACACTCCACCGAAACCGCCCTCCTCAAAATCACCAACGACCTACTAACCGCCAAAGGCGACTACTCTGTCCTCCTCCTCCTGGACCTCTCCGCGGCCTTCGACACAGTTGACCACCCCCTCCTCCTTAATAAACTACTCTCCCTTGGCATCAGAGACACCGCTCTCTCCTGGTTCTCCTCGTACCTATCCCGACGCTCCTTCAGTGTCACCTACAATGGTGCCACCTCCCCCTCACTCCCCCTCTCTGTTGGGGTCCCCCAGGGCTCTGTCCTTGGACCCCTTCTCTTCTCCATCTACACCTCCTCCCTTGGCAAACTCATACACTCCCATGGCTTCAACTACCATCTCTATGCTGATGACACTCAAATTTACCTCTCCACCCCTCACCTCACCTCCACTTTCTCTGCCCGCATCACTCACCTCCTAAACGACATCTCTGACTGGATGTCGCTCCATTTCCTCAAACTCAACCTCTCCAAAACCGAGCTTCTCGTCTTCCCTCCTGCCCGCGCCCCCCCCCCCATCCTATCCATCACTACTAACATCACCACCATCAATCCCGCCCCGCAAGCCAAAGTCCTTGGAGTCATTCTGGACTCTAACCTCTCCTTCCAACCTCATGTCAAATCACTCACAAACACATGCAGACTCCACCTCCGCAATATCGCCAAAATACGCTCCTTCCTTACCCCAGACACCACTAAACTACTTGTGCACTCCCTGATTATCTCACGCCTTGACTACTGCAACTCCCTCCTCACCGGCCTACCCCAGTGCAGGCTCTCCCCGCTTCAGACCATCCTCAACTCAGCAGCTAGACTCATCCACCTCACCACCCGCTCCACCTCTGCCACCCCCCTCTGCCTCTCCCTCCACTGGCTCCTTATCGCCCAACGCATCAAATTCAAACTACTCACTCTGATCTATAAAGCCATTCACAACACTGCCCCTAACTACCTCACCAACCTGATTCCCAAGTACCACCCTACCCGTACCCTTCGCTCTTCACAGGACCTCCTTCTATCTTGCTCCCTGGTCTCCTCCTCACACGCACGTCTGCAAGACTTCTCCAGGTCCTCCCCCATCCTCTGGAACTCACTACCCCAATCCATCAGACTGTCACCTTCCCTCCTCACCTTCAGGCGCTCCCTGAAAACCCACCTCTTCAGGGAAGCCTACCCCACCCTCACCTAACTGCTGCTCTCCTTCATTCCTCCTACCACTCCATCCCCCACAGCCACTTCCTCCTGTACCACTACCCCCTCCCTCCTAGATTGTAAGCTTGAAAGAGTAGGGCCCTATAACCCCTCGTGTGCTGTTTGTAGTTGCTGTAATGTTTCATGTATTGTCCCCCCCTCTATTGTACAGCGCTGAGCAAACCCTTTGGCGCTATATAAACTCAATGTAATGTAATGTAAATGTAATGACCATGACTTTTATGACATATGGAGTTGCCCACACAGTACCGAAAGAGACTACACCTACTATTCCCCTTCTCACTTATCCTACCCAGAATCGACTTTTTTATTACGGATAAATGGACTCTACAATACGTAACATCATCCAAAATCGGTACCATAACCTGGTCAGACCACGCACCAATCAACTTAACCTTAGACGACAATCAATGCTCTGGAATTCCTCCCATCTGGAGACTGAACTCTACAATTCTGAAAAAACCAGACAACCAAAAATACCTGTTAGAAGCACATAACAATTCTTTGAATTTAAAGCTACACCTGATATCTCTAAAACCACATTGTGGCCTGCTTACAAAGCATACATGAGCGATATCCTCATACAACTAAATTCCGGAATTACCAAACAAAGATCCCAAAAAAATTGACCAACTTCTAACATCCATAAAACTAAAAGAAGAAATCAACAAAAAAACCCAAGCACCTCCACATCTGCCTCCCTAACCTCTGACAGAAACAAACTCTGATCCCTATTACTTTACAAATATGAGCTCAACCTTCAAAAAACGAAATTACAATTCAATTTCCTAGGAAACTAAGCAAATTCTCTTTTAACAAAAATAATCAAACAAAAATGTCTTAAATCCAAAATCTGTTTAATTCAACACCCAACTACTCACAAATCGCTCACGAACCCACAAGACATAGCTAACGCTTTCACGACATATTACCAAACCCTGTATACTATCAAAGATGATCCAGACACATCCCAACCAACAACAGTATCCATACAAAATGTACTAACCACCACGCATTTACCCCAACTTACTCCATCACAACTCACATCCATCTCGATCCCGATCTATCCCACAGAAATAGAAAAAACTATAAAAACCTTACCTCTTAATAAATCTCCAGGTAACGACGGCTTCACAAATGAATTCTACAAAACATTTACCCCTAACCTTACACCACATCTAACCAATCTCTTTAACCATGCCGCTTCTACAGGTGAATTCCCCAACAAAATGCTACAATCCATAATCACAACTATTCCAAAACCTGGCAAAGATCCTCAACTTGTACAGAAATACAGACCGATCTCAGTATTAAATACTGACATAAAACTCTACGCCAAAATAATAGCTCAAAGACTGCTTCCCCATCTTCCTACACTAATTACCCAGACCAAGTGGGATTCATTTCTGGTCGCCAAGCACCAGTCGCAACTAGAAGACTCATATCCCTCCTACACAAACTAGAAACCACCAAACAACCCTCCCTATTCCTATCCCTAGACGCTGAAAAAGCATTTGACCGAATACATTGGCAATTCATGAAACTCACACTTCAAAAATTTGGAATTACAGACTGAATGCTATCGGCAATCCTTTCCCTCTATTCCAATCCTTCAGCTAGAGAATTAACAAACGGCACACTCTCACATATCTTCCACATAACCAACGGTACCAGACAAGGTTGCCCTTTATCCCCCATAATCTTCACTTTACTTATTGAACCCTTAGCTTCAAAACTTAGAGATGACCCAACATTCACAGGAATCACTCACCTCAAAAAAGAACACAAAATTAGCCTATTTGCAGACGACATCATTCTAATGATCACCAATCTATACAAATCGCTTCAAACGATTCATACACATCTTTACAACTACTTGGAAGTTTCATATTATAAACTCAATGAGCCCAAATCCTCTATCCTAAATATCCATACTCCCACTAAGATACAGAAAATGCTGATCAAACATTTCCCGTTCTCTTGGGAACACCACATCTCTTACCTGGGAATCAAACTCACCACTACGACCGATCAACTATACACTTCAAACCACAAATTATTACTTGAATCCATCCCACAAGAACTCAAAAATCTATGCACATCAATGCTATCAAAACTAGGAAGAGTGGCTACCCTGAAAATGTGCATACTACCCAAAATCCTTTACATATTTTGCACACTCCCCATACCTGTACCCAATACCTTCTTCTCCAAATTACAAGCAGTACTTGCCAAATTCCAGAGGAGGAGCAGGGCTCCCACATTTAAAATCATACTATAATGCTACACTTCTAGACCAAATATATTTTTTGGTGGCACCCAACTAACAGAAAATCATGGACTACCATGGAAACATTCCTGCATCTCCCGCCTACATCACATAACATACTCTTCTTACTCTTCTTACCGCAAACACCTCACTCCAAAATTCTACCCAAACACCCATGCATCCAAGCTTCCCTACAAGCCTGGTATGATCTCTTAGCATCTAACTCGACAGATACCAAACTAATTCCTACTCCAATTACCACTTTATTATCCCCTCTCTAAAAATTCAATGTTGGGAAAATCGAGTCATATCTCTTATACAAGACCTCTATACAAACCACAAATTAGACTAATTTTCGACTCTCCAGGAAAAATTTCACTTCCCAGACAATGAAAACGTCACCTACATAAGAATAGCTCATTCCCTACAAAATATAAACGTTCCACATTTTTTGGAAATTCCTACTACAGCGCATCAATTTTTTAATAAAACACAATACCCAAAGAAAGGGATTTCGACTTTGTACGCACTCATAACCAACTCACAGTTCACCCTACAAACTACTTCTCTATCCAACTTGGAGAAACTTCTCCCACTACCAATACAACCGCACATCTGGGAAAAAACCTTCAACATTACTTACAAAGCATCCAGATGTAGCTCCCATTGGGAATCATACAGTATATGAAAATTCTACACCAATGGTACTTAACCCCTGTTAAACTCTCCTTATATTACTCTCAACACTCATCCTCCTGTTGGAGACAATGTGGAGAAACAGGTTCAACTCTACATATATTCTGGACATGTAATTCTCTCAGATCTTACTGGAACAGCGTTTTCCATTTGATCTCAACAGTCACTGACACCTCAGTGACCCCAAACCCGGCTCTAGCACTCCTCCACATAGGAATCGATAAATTCCCTAAAGACTCACGCACCATAATTATCCACACATTGGCAGCTGCTAAAACCAACATTACTAAACTATGGAAATCTCCCAAGATCCCTTCTCTCTCTGCCCTTATAACATACCTTAACCTTCAACGTGATATGGAAAGAAGATCAGCCCTCAACAATTTTTCCCATCACAAATTCAAATACCATTGGTCTCGATGGATACAGAATCCTAATTGCTCCATAAAATTATAATATTTCTATAAATATCAAACAATTAGACTGATACACTAGACTGGTGCTCACGTCACCCCCCCTCCCCCTTCCCCGCTCCCCTGTTCCTTACCCACCTTATACAAGATCTCTACCCTTTCTTTTGGTTCACACTATTCTGAGCATACCTCTCAAGTAACTACGACTCACATTTAACAGTCCCCAGCCAATTGGTGGGGAATCTACTTTACGCAAAACTATTATTGTACTTAACTATGAACCATGTTAATGTACCCTGTTATGTTTTTTGTATGAAAATCTTTCAATAAAAATATTTGAACTTAAAAATGTCTGATGGTGGAATTATTCAAATTGAGACTGGAGCGCAAATAAATTAAAACTTGGAACATGCTCACTAAACTACTACATTGTACACTACTACAATGTTTGATGTTTTTTTCTAGGAATAAATGATACTGTAATGTTTGTTTTCCTGCATTACAAATAGCTGTTGAGGGTCTTATTAAATGTGGACTTTAACAAAAATAAATTATTGCTGGAATGTACTTGCCACAATATTTGGGGTGTTTTTCCTGGGAATAAATGATATTGTAATGTTAATTTCAATTTAATTTCTAAAACAAAATATTGGTAGTCCTATTCTAGATGGAGCTTGAAAACAAATACATAAATACTAGGGAAAACTCACTGCAATATTTGGGTATTTTTTCTGAGAATAAATGATATTGTAAATGTAAATCTATAGATTTAAAAATGGCTATATGGTTGGTACTATTTAATTTTTTGCTGGATCGCAAACAAACTAATATTTCTGTGAATGTAACTAAAATGTTTGTTTTTTTCCTAAAATTTAATGATGCCCTCAATCAAGATCAGTGATGAGGGATCAGGGGGTTGGCAGGTGTAGCTGTCCCGATGTCTGTGTCAAAGGTTTGTAAAAACCTGTTTGGCATTAAAAAAAAATTGCATTTACAATTACTTAAATTTTGGTGTTTTTTTTTTAAATTAGGGCTGGAACGCAAATAAATTACAAATGGGAACATACACACTTCAATATTGGACTGTTTTTTGTCTAGAAATAAATACCACTTTATTGTTTATTTCAGTACTTACACATGCCTGTCAGGGATCCTATTTAAATTGGGTCTTGAACACAAATTAATTAATACCCCGCACTCACTACATTATTTGGGGTGTTTTTTCTGGGAATAAATGATACTGTAATATTGATTTCTACAGTTACAAATGACTGTTATGGTACTGCTCTGCAAACAACTGAAAATGTAACAGGCATTTTTAGATTTAGAAATAGATGTTGGTGATTACATTCAGATTGGGGTTAGACAGATTACAATATTTAATGTTTTTTCTAGGAATGATACTGTAATATTTATTGCCTACGTTAAAACTGACTGTTAAGGAGCTCATTCAAACTGGCCCTTGAGCATAGATAAATTTTTTACTGGGAATATACTCACTTCACTATTTAGGGTGTTTTTCGTGGAAATAAATTATATTGTAATGTTGATTTCAAATACTGGAAATGTACTCACTGCAATATCTTGGTATTTTATCTGAGAAGAAATAATATTGAAATGTTAATTTCTAGATGTAAAAATGGATGTTGGGGGTCCTTTTTTAAATTGGGGTTTGAGTGCAATAAAATTTATGCTGGGAATTTACTCACTGCAGAATTTCTGGAAACAATTGATACTGTAATGTTATTTCTAGATTATAAAATGGTCTTATTCAAGTCGGGCTTGGTGTGCAAATAAATCTAAATTGGCAACATACTCCCTAAAATGTTAGAGATGTTTTTTCTGGGGATAAATTATAGTAATATTTATTTCCTCAGTTATAAATGGCTATTGGAGGTCCTATTCAAATTGACTCTGAAGTGCAAATACAGTATATTTATGCTAGTAATGTACTCACTATAATATGTAGGGTAGTGTTACTGGAAACGGTTACTGTAATGTTAATTTCTAGATTTAAAAATGCCTGTTGGTGGCCTTATTCAAATTTGGGCTTGAGTACAAATTAATTAAAACTAGGAACATACTACAATATATGGGGTGTTGTTGTGAAATTTATTGATGCTGTAATTTTGATTTATAGTTTAAAAATTGACTGTAGATTGTCCTATTCAAATTGAGGCTTAAACGCAATACAATAAAATTGGGAATGTAACCCACTGCGATATCTGGATGGTATTTCTTGAAACAATTAATGCTGTAATGTCAATATCTAGATTTAAAAATGGCTGTAAAATGGTGTTATTGAAACTGGCTGAAAAAAAAAAACTGGGAACATATTTGACATGTTTTTTTGGGGGAATAAATGATACTGAAATGTTTATGTTCACAGTTACAAATGGCTGTTGGAGGTCCTATTCAAACTTAGCCTGGAGTGCAAATAAAATTATATTGGGAACATACACACTTTATGTTTCTAGAAATAAATGATACTTTAATGTTTATTTCTATAACTACAAATGGCTGTCGGTTGTCCTAATCAAATTGTGGCTTAAACATAAATAAGTTAATAGTATGATTGCACTCACTATAATAATTGGGGTCTTTTGGGGGGAATAAATTAAACTGTCTTAAGCCATCTTGATTAGCTGGTATGCGATGACGTCATTCATATGCATGCGTGAGAGTGCAGTCATTCCAGCACACTGGCAGTGTGCTAGAAATGTAAACAGGGCTGTGCATGCTGAAAATTGCAGTTGAATTTTGCAGAGAATCGTGAACAGGCAGGTAAGTGTATTTTATTGCTAGAATGAACCTGCAATGTAAAATGTCACTTCCAGTTTCTGGTGACACTTTCCCATTAGCTTCAATGGAAACAGGTAAGACATCAGGGGTCTAAAAGAGAGACAATTTTTGTCTACTATTTGATATAAATAAAGTGTTAGTGAAAGTTAAAAAAAAGTATAAAAGTTAAACCCAGGCAGTTAAACCCCCCAAAATGTTTGAGCCCTCCCACATGCATGGACACACAAACATAAATGCACCTATCAGAGGAGGCTATATATGAAAAAGCCATGAAAAACATGTTACATATTGTTGGGTATCCTGGGGTGAGAGCAATCCTAGGGCTAATATTTACAGTTAACTTACCTATAGGGGCTTTTAAAGCATTGTCTATGGAAAGATAGAGTAACATATTTCATTGTCATTTTGTGGATGCACGCAGATTTAAATCTCTTAATGCCCTAGAATTGCCATTAACGTGTTTATGTGTGCCTTGAAAAATTGGAGCTGCCAATATTTTATTTTACAGGGTCTCTACTTTCAGAAAATAGAAAATATTTGGGAGTTTTAACTGATCTTCAGGACTAAAATGTTTTAAAAGGATAAGTTCACCTTTAAGACAAAAATGATAAATGCACATTTTTTTGCAGGCAAAAAAAGTGCATTTATTATTTTTTTCCAAAGGAGCCTGGAAAGCATTGCACCAGTGATCATGTACGGCCAAGCAGATATTCTTACAGGAAGCTTCAATGAACTATCACGGAGCTCCACAGAGTCGTGGTAGTTCACTGAAAACTACAAGCTCACAGCCGCTAAGGCTGCCGGGATTTTTTATTATTATTATTATTATAAAGAATTTATATAGCGCCAACAGTTTGCTCAGCACTTTACAATATAACGAGAGACAATACAGCAACAATACAGTTCAATACAAGAGGGTTAGGAGGGTCCTGCTCCTTGGAGCTTACAATCTAGGAGGGAGGGGCTAGTGGTACAAAAGGTAGTAACTGTGGAGGAGGGACTGGTTGGAAGAGTAGAAGATTCCATTATTAGCTGAGGGCAGGATAGGCTTCCCTGAAGAGATAGGTTTTCAGAGATCGCCTAAAAGTGAGCAGAGTAGGCGATAGTCTGATAAATTGGGGTAGAGAGTTCCAGAGGATGGGGGAAGCTCTGGAGAAGTCCTGGAGACGAGCATGGGAGGAGGAGACAAGGGAGCTAGAGAGTAGGAGGTCTTGAGAGGAGCGGAGAGTGCGGTTTGGGTGATATGTAGAGACAAGATCGGTGATGTAATTTGGGGCAGAGTTATAAATGGCTTTATATGTTATTGTTAATGTTTTATATTTTATCCGTTGGGCAATGGGAAGCCAGTGGAGGGATTGGCAGAGAGGGGTGGCAGATACAGAATGGTTAGTAAGGTGGATGAGTCTGGCAGCAGCATTCATGATAGACTGAAGAGGGGATAGCCTGCGATGAGGTAGGCCAATGAGGAGGGAGTTACAATAGTCAAGGCGAGATATAACAAGGGAGTGAATAAGTTGCTTCGTGGTTTCAGAGCTTAGGAACGGGCGTATCTTGGAGATGTTACGGAGGTGAAGTCTACAAGATTTGGACAGTGAATGGATTTGGGACTGAAAGGACAGATGGGAGTCTAGGATTACACCTAGTACCCTGGCATGAGGGGAGGGACTGATGATTGTGTTATTGATCTTGATGGAGAAGTCAGGGGAGGGGGCACGGGCTGGGGGGAATACTAAGAGCTCAGTTTTGGAAAGATTGAGTTTGAGGAAGTGGAGTAACATCCATGCCAAGATGTCGCTTAGTAGGATAGTAATGCGAGAGGAGACTGAAGGGGTGAGGTGAGGGGTAGAAAGATAGATTTGTGTGTCATCAGCATAGAAATGGTATTTAAAGCCATGGGAGTTTATCAAGTAACCAAGGGAGGAGGTGTAGATGGAGAAGAGAAGGGGTCCAAGGACAGAACCTTGAGGGACCCCTACAGAAAGAGGGAGTGAAGAGGAGGAGGCAGAGTTATAGGTAGCGCTGAAGGAGCGCTGCGATAAGTAGGAGGAAAACCAGGAGAGAGCAGAGTCTCTGATGCCAAGAGAGTGGAGCTTTTTGAGGAGGAGGGGATGGTCAACCGTATCAAAAGCCGCAGTAGATCATTAGTGAGTTTTAGTAGGGCAGTTTCAGTGGAGTGTAGTGAGCAAAAGTCAGACTGTAAAGGGTCAAGAAGGTTGTTGTCGGTGAGGTGGGAGATCAGGCGATTGTAGACTAAGCGTTCTAGGAGTTTAGAGGTAAATGGCAGCAGAGAGATGGGTCTTAAGTTGTTCAGGTTGGTGGGGTCCAGGGAGGGCTTTTTAAGTATGGGAGTGATGTGTGCATGCTTTAAAGGAGAGGGCAGGGCACCAGTAGAGAGGGAAAGATTGAAGATGTGAGTGAGGGAGCATAGGATGGAAGAAGAGGGTGACCGTAGTAGTTGTGAGGGGACAGGATACAGGGGTCAGGTAGTGAGACGGGCTTCTGAGAAAACCTTAGTGACCTCTTCGGTAGTAGCAAAGTCAAAAGAGGAAAGTGTTGAGGGAGGTTTAGTATAAGGTATGCTAAGTGGGATGGATGTCTGTGCATTGGCGATTCCCCTACGAATTGTGTCAATCTTGCTTTTGAAATGATTTGCAATCTTGTGAGCAGTGAGTAAGGTACTGGTTGGAGGTGGAGAAAGTAGAGAGTTAAAAGTAGAGAAGAGACGACGAGGACTGGATGACAAGGTATTAATAAGAGTGACAAAGTAGGCTTGTTTGGCATCATGAAGGGAGGAATTGTATGTTAAGAAAGCAAATTTATATAAGGTGAATGCTTGTTGAGATTTGGTTTTACTCCACAATCGCTCCAGCACACGAGTATGTTGTTTAAGATTTCTGGTGTTGTCAGTCTGCCAAGGTTGTAATGGTTGGGGCCTGATGCTTCGTGTTGTTAGAGGAGCAAGTGAGTCTAATGCGGATGAAAGTGAACTGTTGTAGACAGCAGTGGCCAGGTCAGGGTAGGACAGGGGAGAGATTCTGTCATAGAGTTGGTCAGTTGCAGAGTGGAAAGGAGCAGGGTTCAAGTTGTGAAGGCTTCTGTGGGTAATTGTTTGCTGCTTTGAGGGATAGGTGTGTGAAGACGAGGACACTGTGAAGGTAATGAGATTGTGATCACAGAGAGGAAAAGGGGTGTTTGTGAGGTTGTAGGAAGTGCAAAGATGAGAGAAAACAAGGTCTAATGTATTCCCATCAGAGTGAGTGGAGGACTGTATAAATTGTGCTAATGAAAAAGATGAGGTTAAGTTG
This sequence comes from Staurois parvus, assembly GCF_062004578.1. Taxonomy (NCBI): domain Eukaryota; kingdom Metazoa; phylum Chordata; class Amphibia; order Anura; family Ranidae; genus Staurois; species Staurois parvus. The sequence goes on from NW_028317882.1 coordinate 2,951,863, forward strand.
AAGAGTTGGGATGTAGCCGGGTTGTTGACATTAATAGGGATATTAAAATCTCCGAGAATGATAGTGGGTAGTTCAGAGGAGAGAAAGTAGGGTAGCCAGGCATAGAAATCATCAAGAAAGCACATACAGCATTCCAGAGCGCACATGAAAAAGGGAGGGTGGTTTTTGGGAGCACGGGGACCGATATTAAATTGAGGGGATTGCGGCTATTCCCAGAAGAAAGAGGATGCCTGGTGTGGGGGTGAGATACTGGAGGACCAGGGTTTGGGGAGATATCCCCAGAGGTTAGGAGAAGAAGGGTGAGGAAAGTAAGATGGGAGTGGGATGTACTCGAGCACACATGCCTTCCAGTCCTGGTGTTTGGGTCAGCAGGAGAGTAAAGTATCAGCAGGAGGTGATGAGAGCAGTAGTAGGGAGATGGTAGCAGTGCGGGTGAGATGTACAAGTTTAGGGGTGGAGCAGAGGGTTAAAGAAGTGAGATTTTGGGAACGCAGGATAGTAATATGAAAAGGAGGAGTAGAGGGGACATATTAAAAGGTACACGGAGCGGGACACAAACTTGTAAGAGATGTTTCCCAGGGTGTTTGCTTGCAGTCTGTCCAGCGTGCAGTAGAGTTTCTTGCTGTTGTTGTATCTTCCTGCTGCTTGAGTTATCCTGCTTTAGTTAAACTGCTGTGTTCAACTGCTCCTTAGCACTCTATCACAAACAGCACTCATGCAGAAACAGCACCCCATCTGTGACTATGCCCCCCAATCTGTGATCGCCCCCCATGAGCTGATCTAAATTTATAGGGAGATGGTCAAATGAGCACTCTTCCCTGCCCCAATTAAGAACTGATAAGGATCACATGAATAGGGGGGACGTTTCTCAAACACAGACAAGAAACAGGCCTCAGTCATAAAAAGAGTGCAACAGGAGGTGAGAACTAATCAACATAGACAAAATATATATATATATATATATATATATATATATATATATATATATATATATATACACTATTTGCTCTTAAATTACCAGGAGTCTATGCGTTGTTGTAGTTTAGAGTGGAAAAGCATTTACCTGTGAAAAGCAGGGAAGCCATGATTAGTCTGCTGTGTTCAACTGCTCCTTAGCACTCTATCACAAACAGCAATCATGCAGAAACAGCATCCCATCTGTGACTATGTCCCCCGATCTGTGACTTGCAGTTCGTGAATGAATGATGTGGCCGTGTAGGCCATGCTATTTTCAAATTTAACAGATAGTAGGGGGAAATTGCTCCTCGTATTGTTTGTCAGAGTGAGGGGGGCAGCGGCTGCAGCTATGGGAACATGTTACATGTCCCACCCGAAAAACGGGTGAAACATGTAACATGTTCCCAAAGGTGAACTTATCCTTTAAATATGTTTTCAAAAAAATGCTATGGCATTGAAAGGGTTACAGGCATCTCCCAAGCATGTAATTGAGAGAACTGGTGTTTTCCCAACAAACAGAAATAAAAACTAATCACAGCACCACATCCTAAATCCCTATGATCCCTACTGGGGAGTGGGGTACATGCAGCTGTAAACACTAATTTATAAACCATTGGTGCTAGAACCCCAGTGATAAAAAGTTCATGGAAATGCCCACATGTAAGTTCATATCGGGTCCATATGTATGGACTAGCACTAATGATTTACAGGGACCCTGAACTGAACTTCCACAGCCAGCATTTGTGTAGAGCCAAGCAAGAACTGCACAATCTGCGTGAATAGAAGTAAAACTGTGTGCACCTTTGGAGAGTATGTCAGATAGGTGGCACCAATCCAACTCCTGGCCAGGGAGATAGAGGGGAAATCCAATTTTCAGGACCACTGGAGAATGCTCCACTGCAGCCGATACCAAGCACAGAACATTATTTTTATTATACAGGAATTATATAGTGCCAACAGTTTGCTCTGCACTTTACAATATAAAGGGAGACAATACAGCAATAATACAATTCAATACAAGAGGGTTAGGAGGGCTCTGCTCCTTGGAGTCTACAATCTAAGAGGGAGGGGCTGGTGGTACAAAAGGTAATAACTGGAGGGGATGAACTGATAGGAGGAATAGAAGATACTGTTATCAGCTGAAGGCAGGATAGGTTTCCCTGAAGAGATAGGTTTTCAGAGGTCGCCTAAAAGTGGGCAGAGTAGGCAATATTCGGATAGATTGGGGTAGAGAATTCCAGAGGATGGGGGAGGCTCTGGAGAAGTCCTGGAGAAGAGCATGGGAGGAGGAGACAAGGGAGCTAGAGAGCAGGATGTCCTGCAAGGAGCAGAGAGGATGGCTTGGGTGATATTTGGAGACCAGAGTGGTGATGTAACCAATCTGGTCTCCAAGAACACCACCAGACTTCACCCACCGGCTCATAGAATGCAACCACCGCTACATCTGTACAGTAACAAGCATCACTCGGTCTCCATGGCAATGATGAGTTTTCAGGCTCTTTGTCAAGACCTAGGCTTCAATTCACTAAATGATATTGCATGAGATGTTTGGGTCACATGACACATTTTTTCCAAATATTACATGCGATATTGAAAATGTCAATTCACTATCTCTTAATGCGTTACGTACCTCAAAAAGCAAAAACACTTTTGTAAAGTAAATAAATGCATGCATTAAATAATGCAATATTTAAGGAATGTATGACATTTCTTTGGTAAGAAGACACCACACCCCAATATTCAGGGAATGGAAATGTTTCAAAAAAGCACCGTTTGTTCTACAAGATCCAGGACATTGGACTTTTGCTCTGGAATCTCCGCCATCGTTTCTTCTGTGAAGTCCTCAGAAGTGCCCACGGGAAAAGAAGTAACAGCCACTGCATAAGACATCATGAGACCAAATACTGAACAGTTTCATGAGATAAATACCGTACGCTCTACAGGAATAACACATGCTTTATTTTGCAAATGTTTTTGATGAAATGCAAAAGATTTTGGAAAAAACTGTGCATTATTTTACCACAAAATCTGAAGTGAATCATTAATTGAACCCAGTGATGCTAATTTACTAAAATTGAGAATATTCACATTCAAATTTGTGAAGATTAATTTCAATTCTCTTCAGTTCCCTTTGGGCAGAATTATGTCCTGTGGGACTAGGCTTCTAGGTTTGGGTCCCAACCAGAACACTACCTACATGGAATTTGCAAGTTCTTGAGTGGCTTTCCTCCCACACTCCAAAGACTTTCTGATAGGTTAATGGCTCCTGTCCAAAATTGACCTAGTATGTATGCATATGAGATAGGGACCTTAGATTGTAGGTTCCTTGAGGACATGGATTGATATGAATGTACAATATGTTAGAGTGTTACTAAACCCAGGACCCTGCATTCACTATATCTGGTCTTCTACAGTACACAGACCATGGAAGTGCAATTATTTTAGTAAATATAAACTGCTAAATACCTTTTCTCATCAGCAGTATACACCCTGTTCCAAATTATTATGCAAAGGATATTTTTCTCATTTACCTAAATAATTGATGTAAATAACAGTCAGCATAATTCTCATGATATCAACTATTAAGAGTACAATTCAAATTTTATTGAACAAACCTCCTAATGATATCAGTATTTTTTTTAAACATAAAAAACTTACAATGCACTGTTCCAAATTATTACGCACAGTAAGTTTCAAAACACTTTATAGGTTGTAAAGAACTGAAAATTGACATTTGTTGTGTTTGCAGCATATTTACTGAAATCAAAAGCTATTTCAATCAAACTTTTAACAACATTTTAACTTTTTAAACATTCTAACAGGTCACGTTACATTTTAACATAGGACCCCTTATTTGATAGCAGCTTCACAAGTCTTGCATCCATTAAACTTGTGAGTTTTTGGACAGTTTCTGCTTGAATTTGTTTGAAAGATGTCAGAATAACCTCCCAGAGCTGCTATTTGGATATAAACTGCCTCCCACCCTCATAGATCTTTTGCTTGAGGATGCTCCAAAGGTTCTCAATAGGATTGAGGTCAGGAGAGGATGGAGGCCACACCATGACTTTCCTTTTATCTCCATAGCAGCCATTGATGCAGAGGTATTCTTTGCAGCATGAGATGGTGCATTGTCATGCATGAGGATGATTTTATTACAGAAAGCATACTTCTTCCTTCTGTACCAGGGAAGAAAGTGGTCAGTCATAAACTCCACATACTTTGCAGAGGTCATCTTTACACCTTCGGGGACCCTAAAGGGGCCGACCAGCTCTGTTCCCATGATTCCGGCCCAAAACATGACTCCACCACCGCCTTGCTGACATCGCAGCCTTGTTGGAACAGGGTGGCCGTCCACCAACCATCCACTACTCCATCCATCTGTACCATCCAGGGTTGCATGGCACTCATCAGTGAACAGGACTGTTTGAAAATTAGTCTTCATGTATTTTTCTGCCCAATGCAGCCGTTTCTGCTTGTGAGCATTGGTTAGTGGTGGCTGAATGGAAGGTTTATGCACAGTTGCAAGACTCTGGAGGACTCTACACCTTGATGTCCGTGAGACTCCAGAGGCACCAGCAGCTTCAAATATCTGTTTGCTGCTATGTAATGGTATTTTAGCAGCTGCTCTCTTGATCCAATGCATGGATCTAGCAGAAATCTTCCTCAATGTACCTTGATCTGCACGAACCCGTCTGTGCTCTGAATCAGCCACAAATCTCTTAATAGTGTGATGATCACGCTTAAGTTTTTTCGTGAAATATCTAATGTTTTCATACCTCGTCCAAGGCATTGAACTATTTCACTCTTTTCGGCAGCAGAGAGATCCTTTTTCTTCCCCATATTGCTTGAAAATGGTGCTCTGCTTAATAATGTGGAACCCCCTCCTTTTAGTAGTTTTTAAATTAAATTGGGCTCACCTGCCAATCTAATTATCACAGGTATCCGAGGTTGTTTTTAGTGATCAAAAGAGCCCTGAGACACAATGCCATCTATGAGTTAAACTGAAAAACTAAATATTTAATCTTTGTGACACTTAAATAGAATTTGCATAATAATTTGGAACAGGGTATATAGCAAGCTTGTGACTTATACTTATCAGTATCCAGCAGAGCACTGGCTAAAGCTTGTAGGAGGAGTTTTCATTCTCCCTTGATTGTTCTATGAGGCTGCAGGACCCCTGACCCTCTGTCTTGATTAGCCCTGTGCTAATCACATGCACTCTCCCAAGAAAAATAAACTCTCTAGGAATACACACCAAACTGAGCATGTGCAGCTTGCCCCCAAGGCTCTGTGCCATATTGATTGGGGACAGTAGAAAGAGGGAAGGATCACAGAAGACAGGATCAAACATCCTTTTTACACAATGCAGTAGATCAACCCCTTAGGTTCCACAGTGAGTATAACAAGCATGCTTTGCTGAATATACAGACTGATTTTACGGTTGTGGGGTTTATTAAAAATTTAAGCTCTGCAGAAATTGACAAAATACCTGTTACAATTAATGTCCAAACAGGAAATTCCTGTTTTACTTTGTTCAACTGGATAATTGAAGTCAATCTTCACACATTTTTTGTGCAGAAATTCTTTAGTGATTCATCTTCAATATGTATACAGAAAAACATGGGCATTTTAGAATTCTTGTGCCCTCTGAACATATGGATTGGATAACTGAAGTGAATCCTTACATATTTTATTGTGGGAATAAGATGAAATCCTTAAGTGGATCAGCCTCAATGTGTATACAGGAAATACAGAAGCATTTTAAAAGTCTTGTACCCCTTCAATACGTGATAGATGATTTAACTATGAGTTTAGCTGATACTGTAACCATTGATCCGGTACTTCTTCCAGAGCAAGTTCAAACATGAGGAGCACATGTGTCAGTATTTGAGCTCAATGGGGAGGTACAGTATTTATTCACCTTACAGGAGACAGAGATCATAGTGAGAAACAGGGCATAAGTACACCACATTCACTGGCATGGCTCGTCAAGGTGGGTACTTCCAGTACTATTTGTACTTAAAAGAGAAGTTCCGGAATCAAATAAAAAAAAATGCAAAAACATTCATAATCACCTAAATGGTTGCAGCACTGATCCCAGGTGCAGTTGTCACTTGCCACCTCGGAGAATGAGAACTGAGTGATCAAACACCATTGATTGCTCAGCTCTCGATCTTCAGCCTGCAGAGAGCCTGTGACTGTCAGTGTCAGAGCTCACTGGAATGCCAGGCTGTGGAGGGGGCGGGAGTGACTGTCTCACACTCTCAGCAACTGGCTGAGAGGTTGAGCCAGTTGCTGGTCCAGGCATCTAGATGGATCCTGACTTGAAAGTCAAAATCTCTCCAGATTATATTAAAAATGTATAGAGCAATAAATTATCTGTCCGTCAACTCACACTCGGGGTAGATTTACTAAAACTGGTGCACTCTGGTGCAGCTGTGCATAGTAACCAATCAACTTCTAACTTCGGCTTGTTCAATTAAGCTATGGCAATAAAACCTGGAAGCTGATTGGTTTCTATGAAGAGTTGCATCAAATTTTGCACTTTCCAGCATTAGTAAATAACCCCCTCACCGAGCAGGCTCATGTAACCTGATATATATAACTAAATAATAAAAGGAGTGAAAAGGTCACACCTAAAAAGTGGTTATCTTATAGAGGCTACATGGAATGAAACAGATCAATAAATCCAATAAACATCGGTTTATTAACACATGTCTAAATTGACAATAACTCAAAACCAAATGAGTAACATCAAAGTGTAAAAACAAGCCCCTCATCACCACAAAAAAAAACCACAACATTGTCTGAACCACATAATTAAAAGAGTGACATCAGTGTGTAGTCACAAGACGCTACAATATGTATATATGTTATGGTGTTACTGAATGCTGTTACAGTAACAGTAAAACATGCATATTTTAGTGTCTTGTGACTACGCATTGATGTCACTCTTTTATGTGGTTAAGACATTGTTGTGTTTTTGGTGGTGATGAGAGGTTTGTTTTTTTTACTTTGTTACTGATCTGGATTGGACTTATTGTCATTTTAGGCATGTATTAAAAAAATATTATTTATCAGATTTATTGATCTGTGTCATGCCATGTAGCCTCTATAAGGTAACTACTTTTTAGGTGTGATCTTTTCATATCCTTTAGGGATCTCTCCAGAGCCTAGACTGACTGAGTGATGTCAGCCGACAGCAGAGTGTATCCTGTTGTTGGCTGAAAACACTCATGCGATCCATTGGAGAAGTAGGGCCAAAAGAACTTCAGTCCTACTTCTCCTTTAAATTCTTCAGGGCATGATCATTAAAATTGTAAAATAGGTGCACAAATCTTTTTTGTAAGCAGTCTTCTACACCGCACACCCCCTATGGTGAACACTATGCCTCTGACTGTATCTAAAACAATGCTACGAGGGGCTTTCAAGTCAAACCGGGACTTTTGAGTTTATACAATAAAAGAACACATTTCAAGGAGTGGAAACTGCATTTTTATTTTTCTACATACTCACCTGCTACATTTATACACGTATCCCAGTGTTTAACTAATACCTGGAAAGCTTTGGCATAGAAAGATTTGTCAGTACGCCTGAACCATCCTAGGACAGCCTGCTTCACTCATCATCAATGATGAATAATGCCACGTTTGTCCCAGAAAACACTTGCCATCCCTTTACCTGCAGACCCAATTGTTCAAAATGTTTTTGGTAATGATGAGTCCACATGCTTCCCTTGTTTTGCTGCTCATTTTGATTCTGGAGTGAAATGATGTGCCCAGATTTCATCACATGTACTGATGAGATCCAGAAAATCCTGCCCTTCCCTGTCAAAATAATCCTTCAATGCAGTGCAGACTTCAACTCTTCTGTGGCGGTCAAAAATGCAAATGTTTGTTCACCGTTCCCACAAAAAGATTTCAGGATGGGTTATGCATCGATTATCCAGGATCAGGCATTCCACACACTGAATTTTCACAGGATTGATTGCTATGGGCTGGGAAGCACCACAACCTGGCTTGTCACTGATGGACGTACAGCAATTCAAATGTCATCACTGTAGTGTGCTTGAAGTCTTCTGTAGATTCCCCAGTAATAGAGGAATTTCCTGATTTTACAACATATTGGTGCCTTTTATAAATTGTCACATATGGTAAAATGGGAAAAAGAATTTGGTAAGACATTTTCTGATGTGGAATGGCAACACACACTGTCCAATAATATTAATGTCACCCACTGCTTTACCCTTAAAACATTGTATAGGAGGTATATGACCCCATATAAACTGTCTAAGTTACACCTTGATGCTACCCTTCTATATTGGAGGCACTTGGTAATTTGCTTCATGTCCTTTGGGAATGCAAATCCCTTTACAGTCTTTGGAGTGCAATTTTCTCCCTTATATCATTTTAGATGGATGTACTTACCTCTCCATCGCCATATCCATGTCTCACAATGGATGCTTTCCTAGTTCAGTACAGTAGCCTCCCATACATTGTTAGTAGCTCATATAACCACAGCAGATTGGAAATCCACTAACGTACTTAATATCTTGCATGTTATGTGTAAAGTACATACCCATTATATTTATAAGACATTTTTAGCATTCAGTAACCAAGGCCTCAAAGCATTTTATGCCAAGTGGAAATATTGGGATCAGATCTGTGATAACGATTATGTATGCCATTTCAAGAGGGTATAATAGGAACCTAGGGTATTGCTGCTCATTGATATTGTTTGTCTGTCTGTTATAAGCAGGATCTCTGCCTTGGACTGTGACTATATTCAAAACAATCTCTTTTTTCATACCGTCAGTTACTGTATGTGTGCAATTTTAAGTTTTGCTTTTTTTTCCTTTGGAAGTTGACCTGTATGTGGGAAACCATACATTAATAATACTATGTGTATGGATGGCTATGCCTAATGTTTTGAAAATTGTATGCTTGCATAAACATGGCTGTATTTCTATCTTAGCAAAAATTATTTAAAAGAAAAAAAACAGGTCCCCTAGCCTGCCAAACAGTGGTGTGCTGTATGGCAAAAGCTGTCTAAGTCTCAGGACTGGATGAACAGAAATACAAATCATTTGGAGTAAAACAGTTCCCCCTATATGTATTTTGTTTGTGTAAATAGCTGTCTGACTGAAGTTAGGCTTTAAATAAAAAGGTGCCAAACACATACAGAAGAAGCTTGTTTTAAATCTTCTATGCAGACAGTTGGCACATATAAACCAATATTGACTTTACCACTTGTTTTTATAAGAATACAAATTGTTTGGGTGCCCTTGCATGTACAGTTGTTCAAGGACCACATGCAGCATGTAAGCAGCTTTCTATACTACCTTTTACTGTCCCAGAGTGGTCAGTTCTAGGGCTGAATGAACCATTCAAAGTTTGTTTTTCAGGAAGGTCGGCAAACACCAGATGCCAAACCTAATGTCCTTTGAAGTCAAATCTTTCTATTTTTTTCTGGCCTTTTTCAAGGCTAATTTGCAAGCTATTAGAAAGTCATGGGTAGCTGGACACTGCCATGGGGGGCATGTACCAATGCAAAAATGTTTTTTTTTTTTTTTTACAAAATACCCTTTGAAATGGTCTTTTTATGTGACTTAAAAGGTAATACAACATTTTTTAAATAATATGCTTGGGGGAAGACTTAAAGCAGCACATGAAGTTACAGACCATATGATGTAGTGACATTAAAAATTCAAACCAGACCTTTATCCAGGTATGCAGCCTAAATGACCAGAATAGGGAGTGTAGTGTGTGTGGCTTTCCTTTCCTGAACCATACCAGGCCACATACCATTCACACACCACTACTTTTATTGCAAATTACAGAATCCCATGCACTGAAAGAATGTCAATAAAACAATTAAAGGCTCCTATGTGATGTCACACAAGGTTCATTTTATCATCGGGGATTTGGGTGAGTGAAAAGGGTTCTCATGCCTAGTCAATACCCACCTAGAATCCTCATACTGTATCTGTAATATATGGCTAACAGGGGTGGCAAGGAGGGAAAAAAAAATCTCTTTTTCATTATTTATATGTTTGGCATACAAACTCGTCTCCTATCAAAATCAAAGATCCAAGCCTGAATCAAATCAATGCTGCACACAATTTATTATATCAAAATGTAATTTAATTCAACCATTGATCAACAGACGGTACAAACATAAAGTTTTGCCTCATTATTTTATCAACTTTAGATTCTACATTTGAAAATGAAGTAGCTTGTCTTTTCAAACTTCACAGTATCAAATTATATTCCAAAGAAAAACTTCTAATCTTAGGTGAGCCTTGAAATAATATGTTTAGATTTTAATATACACTCCAAAGTTTAAAAAGAGCTTTAATACAGTGTAATATGACACAAGTGAGATTGGTGTTCATTGATTTGCAGAGGATAATTTCTGCTGATTCCGTTAAAACGTCTTTTCAGATAACTCTGGGTGAGATGTGAAAATCAATGCTGGTTCCCAATTTCTGCAAAGGCCTAGATTATTCTGCCATCATTGATCTACTCATATTAGCTGTCTTCACACTGATGTTCTGCAAAGTCTGTTACACAGTCCATCAAATCTATTTAATGCAGAATTTTAAAAGCAGCATTAACACCAAATTCAGAACACTTTTAGAGAATAATTTGCTTTGCATGATTCAGCTTCATTATATATTCAAGTACTATGGAAACATTGGGGCGTTGTAACAAGTTATTGCTTGTATATTTTGGAGCTCTAGTGAGAAAAACAACACTTGTAACTGTTAGATCATTGTTCTCAGGGCCACCACTATTTTGTGCTGCTTAAAAGATAACTAAACGCAAGAACAAATATGTAATATATTGCAGCTAACCAGTCTTACGATATGGTGGATTCTCTGTTTTAGCAATTACAGAAAAATACGTGTTAATCTTGCCAGAAATCCTCACCACTTTCTGTGATCTGAACTGGAAACAAAAACAATGTTATCTAATGGAAACTACTAATCTCCCCACCATCCTTTTATATATACACCTTCCATATATTCCTTCTATAGATACTGTACTATGCTGAAGTGAGCGTAGCCATCCATAGGAAGGAAGTGTGTTATTTACAGGGTTACTTGGTGAAAATAAAAAAAATAACTAAAGACTAGGAACAAAAACTAATGCAACTCCAAAAAGAACTTGTGAGGTGTAATACAGTAAGTTTTTGTTTATATACAGCTGTGCTCAAAAGTTTGCTTCCCCTGGCAGAAATTGTGAAATTTTGGCATTTATTTTGAAAATATGACTTATCATGCCAAAAAACTGTCTTTTATTTGATTATATGAAGCCACTTATTATAATAAATGGCTTTGTATGATCAAATAAAAGACAGTTTTTAGGGAGCCAAACAACTATGTTATAACATAGTTTGGCTCCCTTTTAAATCATAATGATAACAGAAATCACCCTGATCAAAAGTTTACATATCCTGGAATGTTTGGCCTTGGTGACACAAATGGGTTAAAATGGCAATTAAAAGGTTCATTCCCCACATTTGTGACTCTTAAACTGCTATTAGTGTCTGTGTATAATAAGTCAGTGAGTTTTTAGCTTTTATATGGCGGCACTGAGCAGGCTAGATACCAAGCCATGGAGCTGTCAAAAGACCTGTGTAACAAGGTAATGGAACTTTTTTAAAATGGAAAAGGACATAAAAAGATATGCTTGAATATGCCAATCAGTACTGTTCAATCACTTATTAAGGATTCGAAAATTTTGGGATCTCTTGATACCAAGCCAAGATCAGGTAGACCAGGAAAGATAGCAGCCACAACTGCCAGAAGAATTGTTCAGGATACATAGAAAAACCTACAGATAATCTCAGGAGAAATACAGGCTGCTCTGGAAAAAGTGCGTTTTTTTTAAGGAGCATAATACAATGATACTTGAAAAAAAAATGAGTTGCATAGTCGAGTTGGCAGAAAGAAGCCTTTACTGTGCCAATGCCAAAGAAAAGCCCAAGGAGGCATGTCAAGGAGTTGTTGAGCATATTGTAACCGGGCTTTTTTGTGGCATTGGCACACTAAAGTCTTCTTTCTGCCAACTTGACCATGAGTCAAGAGATCAAAAGATTCCATAACTTTCCACTTCTTAATAAGTGATTGAACAGTATTGACAGGCATATTCAAGGCTTTGGATATCTTTTTTTATCCTTATGCATCTTTATAAAGTTCCATTACCTTTTTATGTAGGTCTTTTGACAGTTCTTTTCTTCTCCCCATGACTCGGTATTTAGCCTGCTAAGTGCATCCGCATGAGAGCTAACGAACACACAATTTCTTACACAGACACTAATTGCAGATGTGGGAAATTAACCTTTAATTGCCATTTTACCCCATGTGTCACCTTGTGTACCAAGGTCAAACTTTTTAGGGTATGTAAACTTTTGATCAGGGCTATTTGAGTGATTTCATAATAATTTAAAAAGGAGCCAAACAACTATCTGATAATAAATGGATTCATATGATCACTATTCTTAAATAAAACAGTTTTTCTTGGCATGATCAGTAGTATTTTCAATATAAATGCCAAAATTTCATGATTTCTGATGATGATGGCAAAAAAGGGTAAATAAGGAAAATATAACGAAGACAGTTTGTAATAAGGACCTCTCATAATAATAATATTATTATGTGAGAATAAAGAGAAATGTATTGTTCATGAAAATGAATGTAAGCACTGGGTGTAATGTAGGGCTATAAGGGTATTGAATAAGGGGAGTAACAATGTTGTTTTAAATATGAAAAATGAGAGATCACATAATAGAGTGGAACTGGTAATGTATTGCTGGTGGAGGTAACAGTAGGGGATGAATAGAATATAGAGGGTTTAATGCAATTGGGTAAGCCTGGAAGGGAGGGGAAGAAAAAAAATAAAAGATGAATAAAGGAATAAGTAGAGGTTGAAGGAAAGAGGGTAAAACCAACCATCACATTACATAGTTGTAGGGGATCCTAACGGAATTTGTACAGAGACTGTACAATTGGATTGTAACATGTGTAGCCAGATTAAGTTTTGTTCTCTGAATCTTTTCCCTACAGAAAAGGGAATGATCAGCTCGCTTGTGATAATGAGTGCTTTGGAAGAGCTTGCTACTATCCTCTTGGGAACCCCTAATCAAGGCTCAATAATTGGAAACAATGATTACATTTTTGAACATAGCCCCTTTGAGACTTAGCATAATATTGTTGGTGGCAATAGAAATATTAAACTAAACCAATTACAAGTTTTTGTGGACTCTGGATTTTTTTATAGATCAGTTTTGGACAAGCTTAACTTTAAAATACCAACAACTATTTTCAGATATACAGTACTTCAAATATTACCGCCTTCAATATTAGTGATCAATAGCGGCGCATTACGTATCTATAACACATTAAATCTTAATTGTCAATCCTAGTGCATAATTCCTTGTCTTCATTGTAAATTGTGGTGCTGCGCTAATAAACTATATGTGAAACCCAATACTTAATATACAATAAATAGGTGAACAATATCCCCTTATAATCAATAATAGATGACTAAGTCAAATAAAACATAAACCCCACAACCTCTCCACCCCTTCTCCTAAGTAAGATAATCCACAAATATACACAATATTAATACACATATTAAATGCTGTGAAACTGAGAAAACTCCTGAACGACAATACCAGTGAAAAAATATAGTGACATAAACGCATGTAATCTTTACATGCCCTGGATGAACTGGTGTGAAAGAAATAATAGCGATCCCACTGGGGGATAAAAACAAAGTGAATCAGTGAAACCACTCCTTGTGGTAAACCTACGAAAAAAGGAAAGATGAATCAACTGAATAAACGCATGTATAAGCTCAAAATAACTTGTGAAAGAAAACAATACCAGTGATCCCAATATGAGATAAATAAAGTGAATCCGTGAAACCACAAATGTGGTCATTAAGAAAGAAAGAAAAAAATCAGGCTCAACACCTGTAAATCACAAACAATCACTGTATACACAATAGTGACCCGCTACTAGGGATGGGTGAATACCACAAAAAAAAAAAATAGGCTAAATGCCTATAGACGTGACACGTAACCCCAAACGGGGGTTCTAAATAAGCGTGAAAATAAGTGACTTCAAACAATGCTTCACACTTTCCATATATCCACAAACATATATATAAGGACAGTGGATAATCCACCCACTAACATATACAAAAAACCAAACCCAAAAAATATTAATTACCGTGTCCTAAAAAGTAAACAAATTTCAGTGTCCAATCTATAGAAAGTGTCCAGAACCATCCAAATGGTGGAGGTGTTCTGTAGTCCTGTAATCACCAAAATGTGCAACAGAATACTATGAATCCCACTCTAGGTGCAATGGCCTCTCACCTCCATGCGGTGACCCTGCAAGGTCAAAACGCTTTAAACAATCAAACACCACCGGTCTGGAACCCAGACTCCGTCCAACGGATGTCAGGTCCACCGCCGTGTCAGTTCCCTCTCTGGTAACCAAGGTCCCGCATACAGCCTTCTCTCAGTAGTCCTAGAAGTGTTAGCTCCTCGGTCGCCCAGAAAGAGAATACAAAATGCTCCCATAGTGTATTACCGTTTAATAACTCAAATGGATAAAAATGTTACAAATCCCACTCACATTTGACTAGAAATTAGACCTATCCACATGCTGTGGGTGTACTAATACATTGACCTCAATAGGAGTTCCAAGATGGCGTCCGCACCAGAAGTTGCATCAGCACGCTGGAAGTTGTCACCACGAGCCCATGTGTATCGTCACAATGTCACGGGGGATGTCTGGCTATGACAAAACGCGTCAGTGTGTGATGGTGCGGCAGACTGGAAGTGACGCAGATCCGTAACTGGAAGTGACTTGACGGCGTTCTGTCCAGCAGATCCGGAGGTTGTGAGAGCACCAGCGGTATCTGATTAGGCTTACCTAATTTTTAATTGCTGTAAGTGCAATATTTGGCTTATTAAAGTTGTTTACCTTGGGTTATACACGATTGGAGCAAATTTTTTCTCTTTCTATGTAACTATGGAGAGGAGTATATATTATGATCCTGGCTACCATTCATATTATGGGTGATCATTGGAGGAACCTCCTGGTCTCAACATTTGGAATCTATGTAAAAAGGCAGAATAAAGGCTGTGATCTGGTGGTCCCAGCATTTGAAATCTATGTAACAAGGCTAATTAAATGCTATGTTCTGGTGAGTGCATACCTGAGAGGGGGTGTATGGCAGGCACAGCACGTGGTTTAACAGAATATTCACTGGGAATTGCAGTAACAGAGGACTCACATTGTGGAAGATTCTGTTGGACTTTTCTATATTTTTATTATTATTTTTTTCAAGGGACTTATTATTTATGGTGTTTAACCATTTGATGCCTGGCCTATGGCCAAATGGCGTCCGCAAAAATGCATTACCTTTCCGGGAGGCCGCCACATGGCGTCCTCCCGCACATGCGCAGTTCACACGCTTGCAGAGCTGCGCAGAGGCGCGATCTGTCACCGGCCGTGTACCTCGGACACGGCCAATGACAGATCTGAGTACCGGCCCCCGTTTCCGGTACCATGTGACCAATCAAAGCAGGTCACATGACAGTTGTATACAATGGATGGCTTCATTCATGCCACCCATTGTATACTAGTGTCTAGTTGTGAATGGTCACAGCTAATCACATGCACATGACATGTGATTAGCTGTGGCCAAATCACAGCTAAGCACAAAAAAAGAAAACCCTGAATGAATCAATGTCATTCAGGTAAATGCTTGCTTATAGCAAAGTAATTCTTTGCTATAAGCAAATTGTGTAAAAAAAAAAAAAAAAAATACTGATCACTTCCCAAAAGTAGTACAATGTTACTATGATAACATTGTACTACTTTGGACATAGTGAAATATGAAAAAAAAATCTTAAAAAAAATAAAAAAAAATGTAATAAAAAATTTAAAATAAAAAAAAAAAAATATATATATATTTTTTTCACACTGTCACCAGTCAGTGTCCCTGATCACTGCCATGCCAGTTATATGATGACGCTGTACTGCACTGGTGACAGTATGTAAAAAAAAAATAGTGAAAATAATTTTTTTTATTTTTTCATTTTCCGAAAAATTATGACAAAAAAATACAACTTCAAAAAACTCGCCATGCCTCTTATGAAGTACGTCGGACTGTCTACTTTGCAAAAAGGGGTAATTTTGGGGATATCTGTACTGTTCTGACATTCTTGGACCTCAAGAAATTAGATTGGCTGTCAGTACTTCAGGATTGATCAATATTCAGATCTATTCCATAGTTTGTGAACTCTATAACTTTCCTACAAACTAAAAAATACATCCTAATTTGGGTTATTTTCTCCAAAGACATGTAGTAGAATACATCTCGGCCTAAATTTATGAAGAACAATTATTTATTTGCAAACTTTTATAACAGAAACAAAGAAAGTGGGTTTTTTTCAAAATGTTCGGTCTTTTTTTGTCAATTTAGCAAAAAAATAAAAACCCCAGAGATGATTAAATGCCACCAAAAGAAAGCTCTAGTTGTGTGAAGAAAATGATAAAATTTTAGTTTGGGTACAATGTTGTATGACTGCGCAATTGTCATTCAAAGTGTGAGAGCGCTGAAACCTGAAAAATGGCCTGGGCAGGAAGGTGTAAAATTGCCCGGTATTGAATTGGTTAATTTGGGCACTATAATTTGATGTCACATATACTTTGTTGTAATATTTTTTTAGAGTTTTATAATATTTTGTGCACAATATATTTGCATTGCAGGAGCAGCAATGAAATAATGCGCTGCTATTGATCACTAATATTGAAGGTGGTAATATTTGAAGCACGTTAGACATAGCATTTAAAGTGGCAGCTAATTGGATTTAATAATACTTAAAGAGAATAATTTGGCACAATTTAGTGATCAAATAATTATACATTCTTGGGTCACTTTAATTAATATTTTCAGATATAACTGGAAAATGAGGTGCTATCCAAAAATATAAATATAGTATATATGAGGTGATTCAACAAACTGGCACATACCTCAATTTTTAACTTTACGTAAATAGATATTAAACACTATTTTTATTCTCTGTATCCTATGGTGGGCACTCTTGCATGTAGGGACTAGAGATTTGTTTACCTACACTGTGTGCATCAATAGAAACAAACAGCCCCATAGCCTGGCCTGCTCCTCCCTCCTTGTCTCCGTTCCCTTCTCCAAGCTAGAAGACTAGCTGGTGACTGCACTGTTCCCTATTAGCGCTTTCCTGTGAAAACCAGAAGTTTAGGGACTCAGCACTAAGAGATCAAAAGCCATCATCATTGAAAGTTGTACATTGCAACTGTTGGGGTAAGAATTTTGACAAATAATTTACTCAAGAAAGTTTATTTTATTATGTTTGGTGTGTTAAGCTAAAAAAAACACTGAAAGTTTAATATTACTTTAACTTGTCCTAACTTCAAATTCACTAAACCCTTTCCTTAATGTAATGTCAGTGGAATGAATAGCTTACAAAATAGGAAAACACTATTTTGCAACCTTTACAGAAAAGCATACATATAACCTCTTTCATTTTGAAGAAGCAGTATAATTTATTGAACTGACATCAGCAACCTTTTGTTAACCATGTTTTTGTTAAAATGACAACGTCTTCAAAAAAACATTAAAATGATGAAATTGTCTGAAATAGTCTCACTTTAAAAAACTTTTCTTCTTAATCAATTTCCAACACTTACTCGATCATCCTGCCAACAGTGACCTTTTTATTTAATTCTCAAACAGTATTATCTTTTTTATCTCTTCCGAATACACCATGCATGTTCCTTTTCAACAAAAAAACAGTAGGAAAACGTTGTGTACTTAAATGAAACTGAAATGTTTCTGTCTTGTTTGTATGTAAGACTGAGATAACAAAATCAGGAAGAAAAATTTGAAGCCATTCAATTTGAGATAACAGTAAATGCAATAAAAACCAATATCATGACATAATTGGCAGAAGAGTAGAGATACCAATTATCTGCAACTTTTAAGACTTTAAACATGAAAACTTTTCCAGAAGGATCATGTTACTTTAACTTTAATTTTTTTTGCTACACTTTCTTTTGTTCAACCCTAGGTATGTGTATGCACAGTGTTACGTACCTGGTCAGAGACCGAAGTGACGAGAGGGCTCCCCTGAAGGTGGGAACAGGGAGTGCTGCACCCAAAGAAGCACGGGTTGCTTGCTATGGAGTAGCCTGATGAGGGGAGTGGATCAGGCATTTGGAATGGACTCGACCTTGTGGCATTGTCAGCAGGGCAGAAGACACTCCAGATGAGCAGGTGAAGTCTTGCTTGTGCTGTAGTACCAGCAGGATAGGTGGAACTCCAGATGCCTAGGTGGATTGTGATAAGTTTGCAGAACAGGAGGCAGAGTCAGGAACCAGAGCCAGGAATCATGCACAGTAGGTCAGTCAAAAGTAGGAGCAGAAGCGTAGTCACAGATCTAGTCGAGGTCATACACAAGAGACAGGCAATAAGCAAACTCCGTATAACAAGCCGGGGTCATTCACAGGAGGCAGGCAGTAGCAAAGTCCATGTAACAAACCAGGGTCAGAGCCAGGAGATGACCCTAGACAAGACCAGGGGCAAGCCGAGTCAGCAACGGGAATCCAGAAGTATAGCAACACAGAAGCACAGGGTAACAGGGGTGCTGACTTAAAATAGGCCACTGCGCACTTGAGCACCCGCACACATCTGAGTGCATTTCTACGCAATTTAGTGTGGCCATTCTGAGTGTTGGCAGATATGTCCTTTCCTCTGTGGTTAATATTCTGACATCCATAAACAAATTTATGGGTCTATGAAAATTGGCATAATATTTTCTTTTCATCAATTATGCGTAATATGTACATTTACATAATTTATAACTGGGAAGTTGCAGTGTTAAAAGAAAAATGATCATCCTAAGGAAAGATCAGTCTACACCCACCATCCTCCATCCTACTAATCCCCACAGGTTTAATGTGCCAAAATATCAATTCAACCTTTAATGTGTATGCCAAGTCAATCTCTATTTCCTAATTTTGGAAAGAGTGGGAAGGGTTTGAAATCCACTCAGGATTTGACTGCTATCTGAGGATCTGTAGGAGACAGATTTCCTTTCCCTTCCTGTTCTGTTAATAATGTTTTACCAAACAGACCATAAAAGCAACACTCCAGACTTTTTTTTCTTTATTATACGAGCCACGTTCAAGTCAAAGTGGGACTTTTAATTTTAAAGGTATAAAAAGGGATGCTATCTTGGCGGTACTACATGCAGTAGTAAGTGGCAAGTGTGTCCTATTACTGATATGTGGCGCACATGTCAGTGACCAGTCCAGGGACCATTAATCACGATGGCAGACAACAGTGTTAGTGTGTGAATGTAACAGTGTGGTGATGAATTTTCTTGTGAACAAAGGCATAAAACCCTTATATCTACAGAAGACTTCAAGAACAGTACAGTGATAAGAAGCTCAGCCACAGGAAGACATTTGAATGTTGTAAACATTTCAAAGATGGCCATTTGTCCCTCAATGATGATCCTGGCTGTGGTGGCTCCCAGCCGACAGCAGTCTTTCCTGTGAACATTCAGCGTGTGAATTGAACAGTTCTGAAATCTTGTATAAATCAAACACCGGGCAAAAAAAAAAAAAAAAAATTCACCACCGAATGAAATGGGTACACTCACCAGAGCTCCATGCTGACCAGTCAGCAATGATAGTGTTTTCTCTGGGAGCGATGATCAGCAGAAGTAATCCAAACTGGGAGCAATATACTGCAAGCAGCCAGTCAGCACAATATGGAATAGCCTTAACAGCAGGTAGTCATCACATCTCCATACCATAGATCATGTTCGGGGAATCAAAAAAGGAAATCATGGTGAGCTCTGATGAGTGTACCCATTTCATTCGGTGGTGGATTTTTTTCTTTTTTGCACGGTGTTTGATTTTTACAAGATTCCAGAACTGTTCAATTACTTTGTGATGGTGGATGGACTTTTATACAATATTTTTTTATCACGGACATCATTATTTTAACTAATAATTTTTGTATTGACTTATATTTAGCACACTCCTTGATTTATTCACATTTTTACTTTTTTTGGTTAGGAGTGCAGCTTTTGTTCTATTTAGTTTGTGGCGCTTTTTTTCTCTATTTCTTATATTATTTTATGTTAAGACCTGTTTAATATTTCCTTAAACTTTCTTCGAAGTTTGCTAATTAAAATAAGACAAACAAGTTGTCAAATTTTTTCTCTGCATATTATTTAGGGAATTCAATTAAAATGCAAACTAGTTTTCATAACACATCACATCTCAAAAGCCCTCTGAAAATATGGGGCGTAGAATGTGCTGTCACACACTCCTATGATTTTACAGGGTGTGATCAATGACAGAAAACTCCAGGCAAAATGTAAAAATAAGTTGAACATGTGTAAAATAAAAATCTATTTACTGCTATATTTTTTTTTTTCAAAATTTGATGAACTTGTCTGAGATAAAAATATCCTAAAACATTTAAGGGCTGAAGAAGAGCTGAAGCCTGTGACGTTTCAGTTGGTTTACTTAAAGAGTAGTGGCTGTTCGCCTAAGAAACTGAATGCTGGAAAGTAAGGTGAACCTGTTTTACTTTGAATACCCAAGCATGTGTAAGGAAAATAAAAAAGTTGTTTTTGCTAGTATATTTTATTTGAGTAAGTAGATATTTAAGTGAACATGGCTTGAACCTATTCCCCAGTATTTATTCTGCAAAGTAGACACCATTTTTGAACTGAACATTTATGTTGCTAAGTCAGTCTATAGATCAGCGGTCTCCACACTGAGGGCCAGGGGCTGGATGTGGACCTTTGCTTGCCTTTATCAGGCCCTTGGGGCACAATTCCTCCCTCTGATAAAAGGCACTGCTCCTTCTACACCAACAATGGAAAATAATTCAAGTCACAGATACCAACAATAGGACACTCTTCCAACCACTGACCCCAACAATGGGCACTATTCTTCCCACTGAAGAAGAATGTCACCGGCACACCCAGGGGTGGGCTGACAACTCATGGGGCCCCCATGCACTAGGGGTTTATGGGGCCCCTGTGTCCTCACCCACACTCAAACCACACCCAAAAAAGCATATGAAAGGTACTAGGGGCATCTCATGGGGCCCCCTACTGACCCTGGGCCCTCAGGCAGTGCCCGAGTGAAAGAATGGTCAGTCAGCCCCTGGGCACACCATGGATCTCCAAATTGGGTTCAAAAGCTTTATTAAGTGATCACATCGTTACAGCATGAGCAACATTTCTGAGCCTCACAGGACCCCTTCATCAGACATGTGACAAGCATGGGCCCTATTCTTACAACTGACACCAATGATGGAGCACTAATTCTTCCCCTAATACCAACAATAGGGCAATATTTCTCTCACTAAAACCAATAAGGGGGCATTGTTTACTCCTGTTGATACCAGGGCATTTTTCTATTCATTCTGGCTATAGTCTGGCCCTCTCAAAATGTTAAGGACAGTAAACTGGATTTTTGTTCAGAAAGTTATGAGACCCCTGCTAGAGATGATTCTTTTTTTTTTCATTAAGGGAGATTCTTCCTCATTGAGCTATTGTATTCTGACAGAGGGGAGATTTCCCTGACATAAGAATACACTGGTCAGTGCTGCTGGCTGTAGCCAGAGGCACTGACTGAGCATACATTTTTCAACAGTAGTTGGTAAATCGAATTCTGTACAACTATCCTACCCACACATGGATCAAATTTCAGTCATTCCTTGTAGAACCAGATGAATTTTGATCCATGTACGGCCAGCTTTAGTGAACAGCCTCTACCCACCCCTTAACCTGAATACCAGGGGGTTCCAACCACCTGGCAGTTCTGTAACGCAGTGGCCCCTGTATGGCTCCCTTAATAACTGATTGGAAAGCCTTAAAAAGGCATTGTACACATTCAAATGTTTTCATTGTTTTAACTAGGTATATGTGTAGTTATACCCTGTGTGGTTTGTTTGCCTTACCTTTTATACATGGGCTTACATGTTGTGGCTGCAGTTTGCATTGTCATGACTGATGTATTCCCCTATGTTCATGTATTGATGCAGCTAGCTTGTCCCTATTTACTAAAGAAAAAAGACATCTTCCTATTCCAGGTCACACAGCACAAATGCTGGAGTGTTCATGATATGAAACACTGCATGAGTGAGTTTTCTTTCAATTGCTTTGCCTGTTTGTATCTGTGTCAGGTCTAATTACTGTGCTGCTTTCACCTGCTGTGCACTACCTTGCAAGACAAAGGCAAGTATGTAGTTTGAACAAAAATGGCAGACCTAACAAACACATAAACGTTTGACACTTGAATGTGAACATTTACTCTACTATAGGCTGTGGGTACAGGACAACAAATAACACAATGTAACTACATGATCATTGCACATTTTATGTAGGTGAAACATACTAGGTGCAGGTAAGAAGGTTTATAATGCCTTTAAGCAAGAACTGCTACAGCTCACACATAAAACAAGAAACATCAAGTGCTTGTCATCCTTTGTTAGTTTAACGTTGAAATCCAGGCAAATAGCCAGTGTGATATTATGAAAGGCGAGGTGAATGAGGGACGCTATGTATCACCTCGCATGATTTCATATGTAGAGAACTAAGGTGGAAGCGGGTCCAGATTATACGGGCCACCTTAGCAGTGTTGGTTCCGAATTGGATTTTCCTTTCCACTTGTGACCACCAGCAGGTGATAGAAATAAAGCAGAACTGGAGCAAGAGGTTGATGTTGGCCTGGGACCCAGGGAGCCATACCTGAGAGAACTGTGAATGTGAAAGTTTGCTTTGTATGAGAAAGGAAAAGGTTTGCACAACGTTGTGTTTTGTTGGTGACTGGGAGAAGCCCTTCACTTGTGAGATAGGAATCTCTCCTGTTTGGTTAGTGTCTGGATGGCAAGGATTTATTTTCTGTCTTATTTTCCATGAAAACCTTTTAAATAAAACTGGCTACAAGTCAGACTTTTAAGAAAGACCTGCCGTCTGGACTACCTTTTTCCCATGGAAGGTATTCTCTATCTGAGCTAACCCCCTCACTAGATACACAGTTTAAATACACATATGTGAATTGTTTTATTTTCCAAAGGGTTTGTAATTTTGTTCAGCCACTTTGTGATTCATGTACCTCAAATGTTCTGTAGAGCCAAAAGAAAGGCATACTTTGGGCAAGATTTGCTAAAACCGATGCATTCAGAATCTGTTGCAGCTGTGAATGATAGCTAATCAGCTCTAACTTCAGCTTGATCAATTAAAGTGTTATTAAATCCACAACAGTAAAATCAGTCTGTATATGCAGTAATGCATACTTGTTATACTCACTGTGGAACCTAAGGGGTTAATTCTCTGAATTGTGTAAAAAGGCTGTTTGGTCCTGTTTTCTCTGCCCCTCCTCTTGTTTAAAAGTCCACCTGATAAAACAGACTGAACCCGTAGTCACATGCACATGCTCTGTTTAGTGTGTATTGCTAGAGAGGGTTTTTTTTTCTTCGTAGAGTGCATGTAATCTGCACAAGGGCAATCAGTACTGTCCAGACAGAGGGTCAGAGGTTTTGCATCCTCCTAGAGGAGAAAGGTCATGGTTTTATTAACACTTCCCATCCGACCCATGTATAAAAAAGGGCCGGACAGGAGCATTGCAGGAGTGGGTGGCCATTTATAAACATCCTCCCCGCTCCCCACCTGTGCTCCCTCCTCCGGAGGACACAGCGGAACACCGATCGCTGTACAGGACCAGCGATGTGAGGTTCCGATCATGTGATCACTGATTGGCCTATCAGTGATAACATGAATAGTAGTAAGCAAGATGTGACTTCCTGACATCATTGCTTACTACGTGTGAAATCTGTGAATGATCACAGAGGTCACATGGTACAAGGCTATTCACAACAGCCTTGTACAATGTGACAAGCTGTGACCAATCACAGCTCACACAGTATTTCTCAATGGCTGCAAGATTGCAGCCAGAAGAAGGAGAAATGATTGCTTTTACAGCCTTTATGGGTGTAAAAGCAATCAGTGTAAAAAAAAAAAAATCTTCATCACCCCCCACAAGTAATACAGTGTCACTATGGTGACACTGTACTACTAGGGTGACAGTATGTTAAAGAAAAAAAACATAAATAGTAATATAAAAAATGAAAATAAAAATGTCAATTTTTTTTTTGAAAAATGATAATTTTTGGTTATAAACTAATTTGGGTTATTTTTTTACTAAAAAGATAGCTGATACATTTTGGCCAAGATTTATGAAGATAGATTATTTGCAAAATTTTATAAGAAAAACACTTTTTTTTTCAAAATGTTTGGACTTTTTCATTTATATAGCAAAAAATAAAAATCCCAGTGATGAATAAATACCACCAAAATAAAGTTTTATCTGTCTCAAAAAAATGCTAAAAAATTCATATGGATACAGTGTTGCATGACTGCGCAATTGTCATTTAAAGTGTGATAGCACTGAAAGCTGAAAATTGGCCTGGACGTGAAGGGGGTAAAAGTGTCCGAACTTGAGGTGGTTAAGCTTTGACAATGAAACCTGGAAGCTGATTAGATTCTGTGCAGAGCTGCACCATCTTTTGAATTATGCAGTTTTAGTGAATAGCCACCTTTCTTTTATAGAATTAAGGAATACATTGGTACTACCACCCTGCCTGCTGAATAGAAAATAAAGGAGCAGCAATACCCAGATAATCATCATCCCTCTTCATTCTGATCTATCCCCCATCAGCACATGTGCATGGAGTAGAACCTGATTGGCATCTAGTGTGAGTGCAACCCAAACTTTTCAAAGTCTCACCCTAGGTTCACATCTGTGCGGGTGGTACCGCTGCGCATCCGCACGAAAATCCGTGCAGCCACTGTGTGCATCACGCCACCTGCACAGAGAAATGCGGACCCACGGACGGGTACCATTAATTCTAATAGCACGCCGGCCACACTGGAAAACGCAACCATACTGGGAACCGAGGTTCCTGTGCAGGCTATGTTTTCAAAAGAAGTGCAGGGACTTCTTCCCTGCGTGTCATGGGCACGGGAGTCCATTCAAATGAATGGGCTCTCGTGCCCGTGCAAAACGCGGCCCGCACGGCCGCATATATGTGAACCAGGGGTGAATGTTGCAGTACAAGAGATGACATTATGCAATTATACAGTTAACTCTTTTTAAAGGAATACACATCTGCATTTATTTGTGTTTTATATCTGGCTGGCGTTTTATTGTCCAATCTTGTTACCACTGTATTTGTACTTAGCCAGCAGTGCTGTTTCAGAATGGTGTTAAAATTTAATAACCATAAAACATTCTGCATGGAGATATTTCACTTAATTCCAAAAATTGTAGCAAGTTTCTTTTTTTATTTGCTAAACATATTTAGAAATGTTTCAGAGCTATCAAGTTAACTTACAAACACTAAATGCAATAACTGTGAGGAATTATTTCAGCAATTATTTCAAACATTTCAAAGCACTGTAATAGTTACAGCTGTGTAATACAAAATTATATTGTTTTCTTTCATTTCATGTTGCAGTTGGAGCATTATGATTGTCACATATATTTGCAAGATCTAATTTCACAATAATTCAATAAGCTGTTACTTTTCCCTATTCTAAGAAACATAAAATAACTTTATCCGAGACCATTCTCATTCTTTGAGGATATCTACAGTTGTGAGAATTACAGTGACTTTGGCAGAGCAATTTGGTTTCAATTTTCATTGACTGCAGTATATATGATTTCCTTAAACAATGTAAGGCACATAAAATACTTTCAAAATGCAAGTCCAAAAAAAGCATTGCAGGCTAAAGAATAGACAATTTTGCCA
This sequence comes from Staurois parvus, assembly GCF_062004578.1. Classification (NCBI taxonomy): domain Eukaryota; kingdom Metazoa; phylum Chordata; class Amphibia; order Anura; family Ranidae; genus Staurois; species Staurois parvus. The sequence continues at coordinate 2,977,728 of NW_028317882.1, forward strand.
GGTATAAGACTGCTGCGTTTAACAGAACCATTCCTTTTTTTGTTTTTTTAACTTTAATTCCAGACAGATATAAAAACTAACATATTCATTCCTTAAAAAATAATTAAAAGGATTTTTATATGCAGTTAATTTAGGTATTTGAATTTGATTTGATTTCGGCCTCTTGTGATCCCCCTGTCACAGTCAGGGGTCAGGTTTGGAGACCAGTAGCTACAGCAGTAGAGACGTTCCCACCAACCAGTACACAAGCAGGTCACCATGGTGGATGATGTGGGCTCACCTGAGTTGTAGGGTCTAAGCGGTACTCGCCACAGCTCCTGATGGTGGAGATGGGTTTTGCTGCTTGTTAGTAACAGGAAGTGCAAAGGCACGATTTAAACAGGAAGTTGGGAGGAGCAAGGAGTTCAAGGTTTACCAAAAGCAAGGCACAGTGCAGGATTGTCCAAAGGATCAGACAGAGTTCTGTCCAACATCTCAAGTGGCTCAGCAAGAAGAGCTGCTGCTGGATGCAGCAGAGGTCATGGGTTCAGATCCTGGTCTTGACACTCTCATAGAGTAGCGCTCAACTGGGAGAGGGGGGATCAGCACATGGAGCCAATCAGTTATGTTGCATGTGCTTACAGGAACATGCTGATAGGGGTGTAGAGCTGTGTAAAGAAAGGGGTGAACTGTTGCTGTTCCTTCTCTTTCCATTCACAGGCTATGGTAGAGTAGTAACCTAGCATTATTGCTTAAAGTGTTATTAAACCCACAACAGTAAAATCAGTCTGTATATGCAGTAAAGCATGCTTGTTATACTCACTGTGGAACCTAAGGGGTTAATCCACTGCATTGTGTGAAAAGGCTGTTTGATCCTGACTTATCTGATCCTCCCCTTCTTCCAGTGTCTCCCTCTTATCTCCTGATAAGACAAATCATGGAAATACTCTGCACATGCTCAGTTTAGCGTGTATTACTACAGAGGTTTTTTGCATGAGAGTGCATGTGATCAGTGCAGGGGCAATCAGCACTGTCCAGACAGAGGTCAGGTGTTTTGCATCCTCCTAGAGCAGAAAGAAAACTCCTCCTACAAGCTTTAACATGTGCTCTGCTGGACCTTGATAGAAGTCACAAGACTGCTATATACTGCTGATAAGAAGGTATTTAGCTGTTTATATTTACTAAAATAATTTATTTTCCATGTAGTGAGTACTATGAGAGATCAGACAGTGAATGCAGGGTCCTGGGTTTACTAACACTTTAACTGCAGCAGAAAAAAATCAGGTCACCAACCTGGCCATACACACTGCAAAGGCTATGTTAATTTCAGGACTATATTGAGAGATATACAAATCCTCTGGCTGGTAAAACAGATGCCACATATACATGAAGTTTAAAAGTCCAAACACAATCATTAAAATCTCATGTAAAATTGAATGTGTTAATGTAATTTAAGTGTTAATTTGTAAAATATTTTGTTCAGGCAGTTTTCTCAGTTGTGCACCTTCATAGTCATCCTGTCATATAGCATTCTGTCACATAGCATGCAGCTATTCCAACACACATTATACAGGCCAAAGTTGCCACCCTCAGGAAGCTAATCTTCAGTAACAATTTATAACCAATGCTGAATTAAGTCAACATAGACAAGAAGAGGCTGAACAAGATCAGCAGTGAGATGACATACAAAAAGTATTAATTAAGGGTGAAAACATTATTCTGTGAAAAACACTTGGCATTAGAAAATAAACGTGTCTAAAAGGCTATATTAATGGACAAATTATATCAATCCAAACTGAAAATGGGACTTGAATTATGCCTCTGAGAGCCACACTACCACAATATAGTATGATAAGAACAAGCTTTATTACAGGTATTCATCTTTAAAAAGTCAAACATATGAACAACATGAAAGTTTAAAAGAAATATACAAATGAAAAGAACTCTGTGAGTCATAATAATTTGGGTCAATCTCATTGATGTCAAGTTCTTGGATAAGTCATATGTCTACATGTTTCGTGGGATCCTCCACTTCATCAGGACCATGTGATATTATATAAGGCTTGTGGTTGAAAACAATATTTATGAAACTATAAAAAGCAAAAGAGAAAAAAAATCATACATTACATAACAACAATCCATCAAACAAGGTATTATCATTTTTCCCCTGATGAAGCCACGTGACCGGAGGTGTAACGCGTAGAGGAGGGGCTTTGACGTCACGACGCTCGATGATTCCATACTGACACCAGCTGGCAATTTTAGGTTTTTCACCATAAGAAAAGTTCTGGAGGACACGTTTTGTGAACACAGTAGTTTTACATACATAGTATATGTGAGTGCAATACTTTTATTGATAAAATGTTTTTTTTAAAGGATAATACATTATGATTTGATTCATTCCTCTATATTAACCACCATGGAGGGAAAGATTATTGTTTGAGTGGAGAAGGATCCCAAACAGCAAGATATCATTTCATCCACAGTTTGGCCCATTTAAAGGGACACAAGTGTTATATGACCTTACTTAACGGTTTGGTCATATACCTGAGGTGGGAGCACGTCCAGGCAAGCTTTCCGCACATAATATCTTATCTTAGAAGCACGGGTTGTTATATTTTAAAGTGAACTATGCAAGTCTAATGAATTTTCATTTATGGACTTTTCTTTTCTTTTTTTTTTTTGAGAACTATATGAACACTGCTATTGGAAATGGACACTGGTTGATTTATATATATATAATTTTTTCTTCCTTTATTTCAAACTTAATTTAATTGTTTTAGATATTTTTTTTGTGGTATGCAATATATCTAATAGCAATTGGAAGCACAATTTTAAGTGAAGCACGGCACATTGTGGTATATATTATTGATTTAGCACACTAGTATGAGTATGTGTTAGGTGCAGGCAATTCACAATTAGCACTTAAGTAGGTTTTATTATTCACATAGCAGCTCACAGGCTTCTACCTTTTATTACTTCCTATAAACAAATAAATACTCAACACTATCCTCATTAAGGTCAAAGAGCAGACTGGAAAGAAATTTTTTTTTGCTCTCAGGAGCTCAGTGAATTCAAGCGTGGTACCATGATAGGTTGCTACCTGTACAATAAGTCCATCTGTGAAATTTCCTTTCTACTATATATTCCAAGGTCAGCTATTAGTGGTGTTATAACAAACTGAAAGCAATTGGGAACAACAGTTTTTTATGTGGGAGGTCATGTAAAATGACAGAGCGGGGTCAGCGCATGCTGAAGCACACAGTGTGCAGAAGTCATCAACTGTCTGCAAAGTCAATAGCTAAAGACCTCCAAATTTCATGTGGCCTTCAGATTAGCATGACAACAGTGTGTAGAGAGCTTCATGGAATGAGTTTCCATGGGCGAGTAGCTGCATTCAAGCCTAACATCACCAAGTGCAATGCAAGGTGTCAAATGCAGTGGTATAAAGCACGCCGCCACTGGACTCTAGAGCAGTAGAGACGTGTTCTCTGGAGTAAGGAATTATGCTTCTCAATCTGGCAATCCGATTGATGTGTCTGGGTTTGGCAGTTGCCAGAAGAATGGTACTTGCCTGACTGCATTGGGGCAAGTGTAAAGTTTGGTGGAGGGGGAATGTGGTGTGGGGTTGTTTTTCAGGGATTGGGCTTAGCTCCCGAGTTCCAGTGAAGGGAAGTCTTAAGGAGTCAGCATACAAAGACATTTTGGACAATCTCATGCTCCCAACTTTGTGGGAATAGTTTGCGGATGGCTTCTTCCTGTTCCAGCATGACTGCGCCCCAGTGCACAAAGCAAGGTCCATAAAGACATGGATGAGTGAGTTTGGGGTGGAGGAACTTGACTGGCCTGCACAGAGTCCTGACCTCAACCCGATAGAACACCTTTGGGAAGAATTAGAGTGGAAACTGAGCCAGGCTTTCTCGTCTGACCTCACAATTGCCCTTCTGGAAAAATAGTCAAACATTCTCATAGACACACTCTTAAACTTTGTGGACAGCCTTTCTAGAAGAGTTGAACCTGATATAGCTGGAAAGGGTGGGCTAACTCAATATTGAACCCTATGGACTAAGACTGGGATGCCATTAAAGTTCATGTGCCTGTAAAGACTGGTGTCCCAATACTTTTGGCAATATAGTATGTGTGTGTGTATGTATATATATATATTTATTATCTTACCTCTCTCCAAAGAACAGAGGATAAACAGACATCAGGGGTGTGTATCTAAGTATGCGCCCCTTGGCCTGTGGGAAGGTCCTGGATCCATGAGACCCTAAAGTAGATACTATAGTAAAAAAATGAATATAAATATGTAGCCAATACAGTTGAAAACAAAGGTAGCAACACCACACCACACCACAGAAGGATCAGGCTTACCCCATACCATGAAACCATCAAACAAAACAGAGGGCGCACCAGCCTAGAGCATTATTCTCAAAACATATATTGTATTAATAAAGCGGTGGTAGATAGATTTATATACATATATTACCCCATGCAATTGTTTAACAACCAGTTTAGAGGACAGGACCTTCTAGCTGAAAAACACTCAAAGCGAATAATGACCTCAAAGGAAATTCTTACACACAAAGCCAAAAACAAAAAAAAAGAAAGAAATCTGCCAAAATCAGTGTAAGGTATTGAGGTTATATTCTATAGGAATGAAAAGTATATCCTCCATGAATAAGGCACCATTTACCTTTCCAAGCCACATATGTCTATCCACCTGACTAAAATTTCTCCAAGCAAGCAGCATAACAAAATAACCAACTTTCTCTGGGGTTTAAATATGGCAGTCAGGCATTTTGATGGCCACCATGATGCCAGGGGTGGGTCCCAAACTTAGGTACATATGCCCTCAGCATGGTGGCAGGCCTCTCCTCTACATTCACAGGCCACCAGGGAGTACCAAGATGGTGCCAGAGGTGGACACACACAATACCAGAAGATCAGGAACAATGGAACAGGAGCCAAAACCAGGGCCAAAAGAAAAACAAGCACAAAACAGAAAGCAAACACAACAAAGCCACAAAACTATTTTTTTTTAGAACCAATCTACCAGGAAGAAATTGTACACATATCAGACAATTATTTTGTTGTTCATTCTGTTAGAACATGCAGAGCCAATCAAATTAAATCTTAGAAAAATGAGTTACTAGGGTTCTAATAAGAAATCCGATTGCAATTCTGATGGAATAAAAAAAAAAAAAGCAGTGAAAAAAGATTTTTATGAATATCACAGGTCAGGTGCAATGCTTTGGCCAATCACAGCACAGCTGGGCGGAGCTAGCAGTGACATCACCACTAGCTCCACCCAATTGTTTACATCTGATTGGCAAATGTCAGATTGTGGCGAGTGCTTGGCAGGCACGAAAGGATTGGCGGGTGTCTTTTTTTTTTTTATTTCAGCTGGATGCCGTGATTGATGATGGATTACAATGATGGAACCATATTTTTGTTTACAAACTGTTTATTGAGAAAAATACAAAATAGAGGCCAATATAGCATACAGAGGTTTTTCTGCTTTTTATGTAACAAGAAATCGGTTGACACTGGAATGAATACATAGCCAAAAAAACATAATATGGAGAAACAAGGCACACAAACTAGAACAAGAATTCAAATCCATATAATGCAATGACTGTATGACAGAAGTTTAGGCATATAAGACTGTATATCAACAAATCATAGTAAATATGTGCTGTGTTTTAAAGAGTATAGAAAATTGGGCGTATAGCCATAATTTTAGGATAATTGGTCACGGATAGCTTTCCAGGTCCCATCTACCAAAACCTGGGATTGTGTCATGCAAAGTACGGAAGACGTGTTCCATTGTCATGATGGCATCAATCCTCACCAGAATCTGTGAAAATGGGACCACAGGAGATCTCTAGTTAGCAACTATTGCCCATACACAGGCTACACAGAAGGTGTGAATCGCCTGACCTGTGATTTCAGAGGATATATCACGAATACGTTGCCAAGTGGGGTGACAAGATGTTAATAAATGCTCCTAAAATAGGACAGCCCCTAAAACATGTGCTAGGTACAGAGCGGAACATAGAATGGAGGCAGAGTGGGATGTAATACCAGCGAGTGATAAGTTTTAGAGAAGATTTTGTACATTTGCAAAGATTTGTTAGTATAACAATCCACTCCCATTCTGACAATTGCTGACTGCATTCTTCTTCCCATTTAGTGAAATTGAGAGGTTTTTTGGAAGTATAGGAGCCAAAAAGTTGTTTGTAAAGTTGAGAGATAAGACCTTTACCTCTAGGGGTATTATATATATACTGTACACTAATATTCAGTGTGAGAGAGGGCAGAGGAGCAAGCCGCTGGGAAGGTGGATATAGAATATGTTTTATCTGAAGGTATCTGAAATATGGACCACAATAGACTAGTGAGATGGTAAGGTAGAATGGATGCCGCTTCAAATTTGATCCAAGGCACTTTGGAGTCAGGAATGTTCCATTGAGACGTTTGGGCTAATCTAGTGATAGGTAATATAAACAAAAGGTAGGAAGGCCTAGGCAGCCCACTGAATGTTGGCGAAACAAGGTATTTGCACAGTATGTTGCTCTTCTGTTGCACCAGATACATTTATAATACCGGATTGTAGTGCATGATGGAACCATTTTTTGTTTTTTTGTTTTTTTTCAATAAAGAACTTGTCAAAAACCGTTGTTGTGTTTTTATTCACATTTCACACTTTTTGGTGAATGAGTAGGGGTACAACATACTCATTCACAAGGGGTGGGCAGGATCTGGGGGCCCCCTTGTTAAAGGGGGCTTCCAGATTCTGATAAGTCATCACCTGCAGACCCCCACAACCACAGCCCAGGGTTGTGGGAACGAGGCCCTTGTCCCCATCGGCATGGGGACACCGTCCCAAAGGCCTGGTAAGCTGCAGGGAGGGCCTGTCTGTGCTTTCCTGGGTTGCCAGGCCTGTACTCAGATCAAGAGCCTGGTAAGAATTTAGGTGGGAGCCCATGCTTTTTTCCCCACATTTTTGGGAGCGGGGATCCCCTTAAAAGTCCTACCAGGCCTAAAAGGCCTGATATGGCTTTTAGTGGGAACCAAACGCACTTAAAAAAAAACACTGTGGGGTCCCTCCTAAGCTTGCTACCAGACCTAGAAGGTCTGGTATGGATTTGGGGGGGGGGGAGGATTGCGCACTATTTTTTTTTTTTTTTTTTTTAAATAAAAATGTCACCCCTGTTCTATACATTGTACAGATGTACAACTTTGCAGATAGTTCAACCACTTGCCGACCTCAGATAGCCGAATGACGGCTTCACTGCAGCTGGCCAGTTCTGGGAGGGCATCATATGAGGTCCTCCCAGAATGCGCCCTCCTGCGCATCCCCGTGATGTGGTAAAAGACCAATCACGGTGGCCTTTTACCATGTGATCAGCCATGTCCATTGACACAGCAGATCACTGGTAAATGCAGAAAGTACTGCCGATAACCTGCAATTGTCAGAGGAGGGATTGGCACGGATCATCAGGACACTGATGATCAGTGTCCTGATGATTAGTGCCCAGCAGTGCCACCCACCAGTGCTGCCAACAAGTGCCCAGCAGTGCCACCCACCTGTGCCCATCAATGCCATCCACCTGTGTGCAGCAGTGCCACCCACCATTGCCCAGCAGTGCCACCCATCAGTGCTTCCCAGCAGTGCCACCCATCAGTGCTGCTCAGCAGTGCCGCCAGTCAGTGCCAAGCAGTGCCCAGCAGTGCCATCAGTCAGTGCACAGCAGTGCCACTAGTCAGTGCCGTCAGTCAGTGCCACCAGTCAGTGCCCATCAGTGTCGCCTATCAGTGCCAGCTCATCATTGCTGCCTATCAGTGCCAACGATCAGTGCTGCCTATCAGTGCTCATCAGCGCCACCTATCAGTGTCCATCATTGTTGCATATTAGTGCCAGCTCATAAGTTCCGCCTATCAGTACCACCTCATCGGTGCCACCTAGCAGTGCCCATCAGTGCTACATATCAGTGCCCATCAGTGCCCGTCAGTGCTGCCTATCAGTGCCCATCAGTGCTGCCTATCAGTGTAGCCTCATCAACGCACATCAGTGAAGGAGAAAAATGACCTGTTTGCTAAATTTTATATTAGAAACAAAGAAACACTTTTTTCAACATTTTTGCTCTTTTTTTGTTTATACCACAAAAAATAAAACACCCAGCGGCAAGTACATACTACCAAAAGAAAACTCTATTTGTGTGAAAAAATTTATAAAAATTTCATATGGGTACAGTGTTGCATGACCGCGCAATTGTCATTCAAAATGCGATAGCGCTGAAAGCTGAAAATTGGCCTGGGCAGGAAGGTGGTATGAGTGCCTGGTAGGCAAGTGGTTAAGCAGACTCCCAGGCATGATTATTAAAGACATTTTTCTTTTTCTTTTTTTACTTTAAGCAATGAAAAATGACATACCCCTTTTATGACCAAAAACGTGTATATAAGGCTTCAAAATAGGAACTTTTGACTTTACAAATTCGAGTCCCATAGACTTGCATTAAGTTCGAAGTTTGTGGTTGAACTTTCATTCAAATGTTTGACCGCAAACCAAATAGGGGGGTGTTCAGCCCATCACTATTGCAAACCTGTTGCATTGCCCTTCAAAGTCACCTCTGAGAATTTCTTCATTACTTTAAGTCATTACTTACCATTCAAAACTGAGATCTTCACCCTTGACTTAAAGCCTATGTTTACCCAAAACTAAAAACAGAGAAATCAGCACAGGGGACATAACTAAGTTAGTTCTTTGTCCTAATTCTTTGGTTTTCAGTAATAATCTTTGGGTGTGGCAGGGTTAATAGGACTATTGGGTTGTACAACAAGAGAGCTAAACTATGCATGCTGTTTCCTGCCCGGTCCGCCATTCATGGAATCCATACTACAGCTTCCATGAATGAAACATGATCTCTGAATGGGGGGACAGGTGGATCATTGATAGCTCCACCCTTCTAATCACAGATCCTGTGTGTCAATTAGTTTATCAATTACTATGTTTAGTAAATCAATGAGATCTGTGAGTGAGAAAAATGTGGGGTAGCAATTAATAAAATGTGCAAAAATAATTTGGTCATGCTGCTGTTTCTGCTATTTTTAGCTGTTACAATGATCACCAAAAGCTTCCAATAGCTGTTATCCAGGATCTTGAGTCACTATGGAGAAATCTTGCCCCGTTGCTCCATGCAGAACTGGTTGGCACAGCAAATCTTGAAGGTTTTACAACAATGGACAGTTCTGGTCAGGTCTTGACCTAACAGGGAGAATTAATAAAACAGTATCTCAGATATATATTGTTTTAACTAAAATGCAGCCAATCATATTTTACTCTTTCGTTTTCCAAATTGTATTAAAAAAAATGAAAGATAAAAGCTAATTGGCTGCTATGGGCAATGACACCAATAGAGATAGAACGTGCTACACACTAATCCCCCCACAATGTCGGCTAGATTCAGGTCAGAACTTTGACTTAGACCAGGGGTGGGCAACTGTTGCCCTCCAGCTGTTGGTCAACTACAAGCCCCATCATGCCTCTTCCTTTGGGAGTCATGCTTGTAAATGTCAGTTTTGCAATGCCTCATGGGACTTGTAGTTCTACAACAGCTGGAGGACCACAGTTGCCCACCCCTGACTTAGACCATTCAATTAATTCATTTTCAGTCTTTGTGATATTGTATCTTGTATACAGGAAATCAAATAGATTCTTTACTTTCAGGTAGACGTGTAAATTTGTATATACAGTGTATATATATATATATAGATATATCTACATATATATATATATATATATATATATATATATATATATTTAAAAACAAGACAAGACTGAGGTTTGCCAACATGTCAAAATAAATGAATTCTCCTATCAAGCCCCAATGAATGCTACCGTCTATCTTTTGAATCTTATGCTTTGCTGAGCACACAGGCTCTTTTTTTCTCTTGGATGTGTGTGCAGTGGCAACTACTGGATAATGTATATACTAGTTACTATTCAATGTCTCAACCTCCTCTTTCCTAAAGGAAACATGTTCAAGAGTTCAAAACTCTTTACATTACATAATTACATAGTAAGGTTGAATAAAGACACCAGTCCATCCAGTTCAATGTGTGTGTGTGTTGTCAAAAATCCTATCTCATATCCCTGTATATTATTCTCATTAAGATGCCCATCTAAGAGTTTTTATTAAACTATCGATACTTCCCACTAACACTGCTGATTGTGGAAGTGAGTTCCACATCCTTACCGCCGTGACAGTAAAAAAAAATCCTGCTCAGTTTAAGGTTAAACCTCTTCTCCACCAATGTCATTGAGGGGCCCTGTGTCTTCTTACACTCCCTGAGACTGAATAGTTTATTCCTTATGTTAGACTATCCATTAAGGTTTTTGTATATTTCTATCATATCTCTTCTCAAGCATCTCTTTTCCAGGAAGAATAAGTTTAATGTTTGTAGTCATTTCTCGTAAATGAGGTCATCCAGCCCTCTTATAACTTTGTTGTCTTTCTCTGGACTCTCTCCAGCTCAAGCACATCCTTCCAGAACTGGACAGCATACTCCAGATGTGGCCGAACCAGAGTTCTATAGAGTGGCAGGAATATAGTTTTATTTATTGAGTAAATACCCTTTTTTATGCATGCTAATATTCTGCTATCTTTGTTTGCTGCAGCTTGGCATTGCATGCCATTACTGAATCTGTCATCTACTAGGACCCCCAAATACTTTTCCACCCTGGATTTGCCCAGAGGTTCTCTCCCTAGTGAGTAACTTGTGTTCATATGTTTAGCCCCCAAATGCAGTACTTTTTTCAAAATTAAACCTCATTTGTCATGTACAGTAGTTGCCCACCCCTTTATTTTATTAAGGTCTTCTTGTAAAGTTTCTATATAGTGATGTGACGTTATTGGCCTGCTTAGTTTTGTATCGTCAGCAAACACTGAGATTGAGCTATTTATACTAACCTGTATATCATTTATTAATACATTAAACAGAATTGGTGCCAGGACAGAGCCCTGGGGTACCCCACTTACCACGCCAGACTGGTCTGAGTACACATTATTTATCACCAACCTCTGGATGTGCCATTGTAACCAGTTTTCTATCCATGAACAAACCCTATGGTCTAAGCCTATAGACCTCAGTTTGTAAATTAGGCAATTATGGGGGACAGTAACAAATGCTTTTGTAAAATCCACAAACACTTCCTCATAGAAAGTTAACAGGTTGATTTGGCAAGAACGACCTTTTGAAAAGCCATGCTGATTACTACTTATGATATTACATCAGCAAAATCTTGGATATAGTCCCTTATCATCCCCTCCAATAGTTTACATATTATCGGTGTTAGACTGACTGGCCTAGGGAGGTAGGTAATGGTATCCAGGTGAGTCACTGTGGAGACAACAAGTGGGTGGAAATTGACAGCTGACCAGCTTCTGAGCACGGAAAGAAAAGAGCTGCTCATTAAGTAGCAGGAGCCCAGCCCTGACACATACACAGCAAGTAAATGGATTAGTGACCAGAAGAGAGCAAAACATCAAGCTGGGGCCAGGCTGATGCAGATGCACCTGCATTGATCTCTTTGCTGTAGGTGATGCAGCTTGGACAGCAGCCTCTACTGCCTGACATCCCATGACAGCTCAGTCCTGCAGATTACACAGCAAGAGCGAGTCACTCCCTATGTAATTCACAGAGTTCAGCTGTCCGTGTGATAGCCAACACCACTAGTAGGTTTGCAAAATACAGCTGTTCATAGTCCTCATGAGCCTATACACAAAAACATATAGTGCTACAATAATCCCTGCTGGCCATGTGCAGATGACTAGGGCAATCATCTGAGCACTGCAGAAAAATTATATTGTGCACATTGTGCGCTTTTTCCCTGCAGATAACTGAACTGCTTTCATCTTACACTAAAGTATCTATGCACATAGAACCTATAATGCAAAAATAGGGGCCATAGAGGTCAGGATGCATGATATGACAATGCATTATATTCTATAAAATTCTATGTATAAGCAAAAAAATGTATATGATATCAATATTTAAATTGACAAATCAATCCAACAAATGGCCTACAACATCACGCCACACTGATGTGAGAACCTCAAATTTCGCCTCAACCTCAAATACCATAAACTGCGCTCTCAATCCTCAAATAGAATAAAAAAAATAAAATTAAAATGAAATCAAAATAACAAATATATATAAATAAATTATATATATAAATAAACATATAAGATAAAAGCTGCCACCAAATAAATAAACAAAGTGCCAAAATATTGTGCCAAAAAATCTGTGACAAAAAATTAGTGAATTATCAAAAATAATCTGAAAAAGTCCATATTAAGGTATAGTCCATATACAATTCCTTCAAATGATATATATTCGCCACAACCGTGAATTCCTTTGTGCGCAACACCCCATCAAAGTGCTAAAGAACACTCGCCATAGAATAATAACGTTTGACTATTTATTGTATCAAATTCCCCCTTTAAAATCAAACTCACAATACGTAAGCTAAAAAATCAGCATTCATTAATATATGTGCATCTGCAGTCTGCAATCAATCTCCAGCTCGCACAGTGGCGTCTCACCAGCCGCTCTCAGCAAGAGATGAAGAGGGCTAGGGTTGTAACAAAGTCATGTGATGAAACCCGTAAGGGCATGATCAAGCAGTGACGTCATTGCGTACGCCATTACCACGTGGCCGGAGCATGTGACCGCAACTATGTCATCTGTTGCTGAGAGCGGCTGGTGAGACGCCACTGTGAGAGCTGGAGACTGATTGCAGACTGCAGATGCACAAATTTTAATGAATGCTGATTTTTTTAGCTTACATATTGTGAGTTTGATTTTAAGGGGGAATCTGATACAATAAATAGTCAAACATTATTATGCTATGGTGAGTGTTGTTTATTTATCCACATATTTACCATGACGAAGTATAATTGGATCAACCATCTTATGAATGATTTTTATCTGGAGTGATCGTTATTTGGCTGAGTTCTCTACATCTACTGATATTTTAAAAGATATGCTGATTAATCACCAGCATCTGGTGAGTTAGCACTTTGATGGGGTGTTGAGCACAAAGGAATTCACAGTTGTGGCAAATATATATCATTTGAAGGAATTGTATACATACTACACCTTAATATGGACCTCTTCTGATTATTTTAGATAATTCACTAATTTTTTGTCACTGATTTTTTGGAACAATATTTTGGAACTTTATTTATTTATTTGGTGACAGCTTTTATCTTAAATGTTTTTTATGTTTATTTATATATATTTGTTATTTTGATTCATTTTAGTTTTAGTTTTTTTAATTATGAGGATTGAGAGCGCTGTTTATGGTATTCCCATTTATTCACAATGCATTATATGCTGTTTAGAACTTTTCTGGGAAGCCCAGAGAAGGAAACAACTTATGTGCATAAGACACCACAGAGTGTACTTTTCAAAATAATTCTTCGATTTCTTTTCCTTAAGTCTATTCATCAGGTATTTTCCTGGCCTATTCCCCCACTGGTATCTTTCCTTTTAAGTATAATATTTCAAATATATCTCCATATCCTGTTTCTTTTTATGTGCCTGCTCCAAAACATATAACTCCTCCATCACCTCTTTTATTTTTCTCTCCCGTTCTTTCTTTTTTTGGCCCCTGTAGCTATCAAAATTCCCCTAATATATGCCTTATGTGTTTCCCAAATAGTGGCAACCAAGACTTCTTCGGTTTCATTTAACAGGAAAAAGTGCTCTATTTCCTCCCTCAACCTTCTTTCTACCTCAGGGTCCTGTATAAGCATCTCATTTAATCTCCACATGGCCCTTTTATTCCAATCTCCTCCAACCTTTAGTGTTGCCGTGACAGGAGCATGATGCGAGATAGACATAACCTCTATATTAGATTTAACCAATAGGTCCAATTGTCTATGTTCAATCATTATATAGTCCAACCTTGAATATGACTTATGCGCCATAGAGAAGAAGGAATAGTCTCTCTCTGGGATGTTTCACCCTCCAGGTATCTATAAGTTGGTATTGATGTAACTTCTTTTTCAACATTCTTAATTTTTTACCTCCTCTTTTCTGCGCACTCAAAGACATATCCAACCATGGATCCAAACAAAAATTTAAATCTCCTGCCAGGACATGACTACCCCTCTTAAAATCCATGATTTTCCCCAACACTCCACACATAAATACTGCTGGATTTTGATTCGGACAATAAATATTAGCCAGTGTATATTTTTGTCCCCACATTTTCCCTCTTAGGCATAGAAACCGACCCTCTGGATCCACCAGTCTCTCCTCCACACCAAAGCCCATATTTCCCAAGAACCCAATCACTACAACCCTAGCCCTCTCATTGGTGAGTCCGCGTAGTACCAAGTTGGATAGTGCCTCGAGTATAATTTAACATTAGTATCACATGATAGATGTATCATGCGAGAATGATACAATTACGGTGGTGATGGCGCTATGGTGACAAACACATATGCAATAGTCACACTTAAGCGATATAATAATATAAGTATAGTGAATCGAGTGTAGCACTAGAGGACAGTGCAATGGTGATAGTAATTAGTGAATGTAGTGAAATGAATACATAAATTATAAATGGAGGCAAATATAAAGTCCAATAATAATTTAATGCAAATGAAGATCGTGACTTCCAGTGATCAGTATACTTATTCATATTATTAGCGCTGCACCTTTTTTATACTTATTATATCAGTGGATAGTTGATGGACTTCCCTAAGTACCTTATGCCTTTTAGTAGAATTTAAGCTTTTCACATTGTATGTTGTTAGGTTAATCAAGCTCATGGCAATCTAAAGTTTCTCTTTACTTTTTGTTCACATGGGAAGAGAATAGACTCCTCAAATCATGGACCTCCTCCCTACGCCCCCCTATTCCACCACTGACATCGCTAATGTCTTCCTGATTTTCATCAGGAATTGCCGAAGTGTATCGAAATGCGTTGAGCTTTGATGACGCAACTTCCACCGACTTTACATCCACCCTGTTGAATGCACGCCGCTCTGGTGAGCGCCCAGTACAGTGACTCCATTTTGAGCAAGAAAGCTGAATACGCCAAGTGCCGGGTCTAGGCACTCTGTGAGTGTTTTTATTGATTTTACTACAATAAATACACCATACAGGTTTACACTATGGGATGTCCCTTTCTTCTTTATTTTCTTTTCATATGGTAACATATATGTATTTAATGTTCTGCATCTGTAGGAGTCTGGAGAACACTGATTTTTTTTGGCAACCACTTTACCGAGCCTTATAAATCATCTTAGGATATGAGTATAGGATCTTACATTGGAGACCCCCGGGATTCTGGGAATTACTCTGAACAAACATGTATGACCATTCTAGAGATAGATGGTCATTGATTAGTGGTGAGTGTCACTCCATGTGGGGCACGTTTGTCAAGCACAGTGGAACACTTTTTTGAAGTTAATGCATTGAGCACCAGCACCGAGTTTATATATTTTTTGGGACTTTGATGGTAAGAAACAGTGTAGATATCAGAGGAATTAAGATAGAAGAGATAGATCACAAGGTAGCAGCATACACAGACGATATGCTATTTTATACAATGCACCCTGGACTAACGTTACCTAATTTAATTGGATTATTAAAACAATATGGAGAGCTTTCAGATCTGAAGATAAACCCCTTATAGTCAGAGATCTTGAACGTCTCTAAGAAAGAGTGGCAGGCCCTACAAAATGATTTTCCATTCACATGGAGGGAGAAGGACCTGGGTTACTTAGGAATAAACTAACCCCTTCTATAAAGAACATATATCAGGTAAATTATACTCCATTAATCAACTAAATAAAGGATGAGCTAAGACTCTCAGGGGGAGGATTTCCTGGATTTGGGGTATAAACTTGGTCAAGATGGTGACAGTCCCAAAAAGTTTATATAAATTCCATATGCTTCCAGTCCACATTCCAAGATACTTTTTTGGGATAATAAAAAAACTAATACTTAAATATATAAGGGGTAACAAGAAACTGAGAATTAGTTATGAAGTTTTGTGTAATAATAAAGAGAGCGAGGGATTGAATTTGCCCAATATTAGGAATTATTATATCGCGGTGATACTGTCACGAGTGCTAGATTGGAAAGTTAATTCACAGGGGAAAAGTTGAGTTAAAATAGAGGGAATTTTAAGTAAAGCACAACTAGAGAAGGTTATTTGTGTTCCTTGAAATTTTTGCATTATAGATGATATTAGTAGCACTTCGACACAGGAGGTGTTAAAATTATGGGATGGAATGCACAAACAAATAGGTTGGAAGTATAATTCATTATTGATTCCCCTGGTGGGCACAGAGTTTTTCCCACCAGGGAAAGACAATACCTCGCATAACTGGTTTAAAGACGGGGACACACGATTAAGAGATATAGTAGTTAAGGGGAAGTTGTGTACTTTTCAAGATTTAAAAAGTAAAGAAGAGTTATTTGTAGTATTAGATGAATTTAGATACTATCAATTAAGACATTTTGTTTCAGAGTTGCCTCAACCGCTGAGGATGCTGGAGGACATGGTCCCATTTGAAATAATGCTGGGTGCGGATACAGCTCCAAAACATGTCGCCTCTAGGATACATAAGACTCTTATTGAATTGAAGGGGACAGGCCCTCCGTCATTCTTAGAGAAATGGGAAGGGTAACTAGAAACAAAAATGAGTGAACAACAGAAAAATAAAATGTTTAAATTAACACATGGGGCGACAAATATGAACACAGTTGAATGAATTATAAATGTTTAACGAGATGGTATCTAACATTGAGTGTTGCACATAGACAGCGAGTGGAAGTATCACAGCTATGCTGGAGAGGATGTGGATTTAAGGGAACAATGGCACATATCTGGTGGGATTGTCCAAAAATACAGGATTTTTGGCAAGATATAATACAACTAATACAGGGGATTTGGGGGAATAATATACGGAAAGAGTGGTGTGCTTATTTTATAAGTCAGAGTCATCAGTGAAACAGTATAAAAACAGTGTATCATCTGATACCAAAAAACTAATTCCCAAATTCTGGCAGAGACAGGAGCCCCCAAAAATGAGGGATTGGATAGACAGGGTCGAATATATAAATAAGATGGAGGAGCTCTACCACATAGATGAAGACAAAATGGAAAAGTATGGAGAGGAATGGGGTAGATGGTACGACTTTAAGACCTCTGATAAATATTTGGAAATAGTGAGGAGTTCCAGTGGCCTGAGGTAGAAGAGTTGAATGGAACAGGAAAAGATGAACGGAAAGAAGAGGAAGAGTAGAAAGAGATGATTAGAGAGAAGTGAAATAGATGTAGACTGGAATGATAGAAAGAAACAGGAGGAGGTATATGGACTAGGGTTAGTTGAGGAGTGGGTGGGTGTGGGGGGAGGTGCGGAGAAGGGAGCGGGAGATGTGAAATGTTTGTGTTTTTTTTGAATATGCTATACTGTTTTCCTATGTTTTTCCTCTGTAATGAAAAATGTAATAAAAGATTTAATATAAAAGACACCACAGAGTGTTCACTTTACCTTAGTCACAGAACTTCTGGCTTTGGGAGAAAACATTACAAACGTACATATAAGTAGAGCAATGTGTTGTGTTGTAACTCATAAAGATCAAATAGATTCTAGCTTGCTGTAGTAAAATGTGGAAAACGTCTGACTGGTTGCTATGAAATACTGAATTTGCATACATCCACTGCCCTTGCCTCTATTTTAATAAATCAGCCTGTATATGTTGTTAAAGAAATGTAAATGTAGAATATATTTTAAAGAATTTAAATAAAATAAATCCTACATAAAGATCTTGCTCACTTTTTATAAGCGACTGGAAAAAAGTAATTGCCACTGCAAATCATTTAGGAAAGCTCTCAGCATAGGGGTCCCAGGAAATTAACAGCAATACACTTTAACATTGCAGGAATGGTAAGCTGGAGGTAGGAGGAATGTTCAACTTATATGTTTTAATTATATTGTTGATTTGCATGATTCTATATATAGAAACAAAAGGAACATAGAATAAAAGAGTGACTGCATAAAAACACTAAGGGGTCCACTAGGTCCGCTCCTTTATGTCTGTGCCAAAATAATTTTTCTAAATTAATTTGGATCTGTTGTGGAATTGCTAAATAATTGTTAAAATGTACCAGTAATGGTGTACATTAATGATAAAAAAATCACTGCAGACTGTTTATTTTATTGTTGGTTATATGTCTTTGACGGTTTTGAGCAGTTGCAGCTGGCAGCTCTTCGAGCTTCTAATAAGCGGAGCAATGTGAACAGTTGCCACACAATGACAGAGGAGCTTTGCTCATTACTCGGAGGAACCCCTTATTACCTTTTAGCTAACCCTAATTAGTTAATTTATTAACAAGTTCACCCCTTTCATCACTTGCCTTTTTTGAATAATTTTCTTTATTTTTCTAGTATTCACATAATGTTTTTGCTTTTAGTGAGTTTTAAACCACTTTATTTCCTACATGAAAGAACAAATTTTGGTTATGATTATTAATATCAACTTGTCTATGTTGTGACGAAATTCCACTAGTTTACCAATATTGCAAAATGTATCCCCATCACAATTGGTTTTCCATTAACCAAAAGGTGACAACCTAGGATTGTAAAACAGAAAACTTCTTGCAGCAATGGATTTTTTAGAGATAACATGTGGATGTTGTATTGAAATAAGATGGTGCTAAATACAATTTTAATATTTGTATAATAAACCTTGTGATTTTATGAATTTACTTTGTGGTAACATTTTCTATATGCTCTGTTTTACATGTATTTTAGGATGTGGCATATAGGACAGAGAACCTATATACTTTATATTTATTGACAACTTAGGATTGGTTACTGGAAGATTTCCTGTTGATAATTCCAAAGTTTTAATTTACCCATAACTTTCTGTCTTAGTAACAGTTGTCACTAGGTAAAACAGAGGGAGTGAATCTTCCCATCAGGGCAGGAGTGTATTTATTTCATGTGCTGCCCAAGGCAACAATATAATTGGGTGCCCCTCCACCCCACAAGCAATTCCTGTCACCGCCACCACCACAGCCCATCACCATAATACCCCCCATCTAACCCGTCGCCCCCACATGCCACCTCCACCACCAGAGACTATCACTACAATCCCTCCGCCACCTCCCACATTGCCCCCTCGCCGCCCATCACTGCAATGCCCTGCTGCCCCCACTCTCCGCCACCATTGACCAACACACATTCGTCACCACAATCCCCCCCGCCTGCTGTGACCACCCAGTTTATGCACTTACCTTAACAATGACAGAAGCAGCTGGCCATCTCCGCACCCTGCAGCAGCGCTCACCCTCCTCCATATCTCATGGCGGAGCTGACCAGGTCACCATCCTTGCAACTTGTGTGCCTTCTTCCAGGGGGTGGTGCCGCCCCCTGAAAAGTGCTGCCCTAGGCAAACGCCTTGTTTGCCTTGCAGTAAATACACCACTGCATCAGGAACACAGATAGCAATAACAAGTTTATAGGGATCCCACCCCTTCCTCATTCCTCCTAAAGCTAAAAAGAAAGAGGTTTCACAGTGCCAGCCAATGCTTTGGCCATTTTTATGTTCAAAATAAAAGCAGAACTGATCCTATGGTTTCAATTTTTAAATAATTTCCACTTGAAAAAAACACAAAAGAGCCTTTTTCTATAAAATCTTGAGAAATAAAAATAGTGACTAGTTCAGTGAAGTGTAATAATGGCCTGACAAGCCCCACCAGCTTCACCATTCTCTAATGATCAATGAGCGAACATTCTCAAAGAATCAGCAGCTATTCTTGCCACCTGGAGCAATGTATTTATTAAAACAAAAATCTTATATGAGGAACTGCAAACAGGGAGACTTATGACATGAAATACATAAGATGCTTTTTTGTGATTTGATGCTATTTTAATATAGCAAACAAACACTTTTTTTTTTCTTATCTGTACACATTCTGCCATACAATAACCTAGTTTGCTACATAAAAGCTTATTGTTCTTTTAGTGTTCTCTCTTTGGCATAGGAAATGTTTGATATTTTAACATATATTTTCACAAATATGAGCAATATTAAACACAAACAAAAAAAGCCACACAAAGCCAAAGAAACCTAATCAATTAACCACTTGCCGACTGCCCACAGTACTTTTATTGCGGGCGGGTGACACGGGCAGGCCAGATCACGTACATGTATGTGATCCAGCCTACTCCAGGTTAGGGCACACAGCCCATCACATGATCACAGTGTCAACAAAGCTGTTATGAATGAATTCATTCATAACAGCTGTGTTTCCTAGGCTATGATTGGCCCAAAGCTGTCACATGGTACCTGGGCCAATCACAGCACCCTGTACCATGTGATTAGCTGTAGACAATCACAGATCTCCAGTGATCACAGCTGTCATGAATGTAACCCATTAACCTCCCTGGCAGTATGATTATTTCAGATTTTTGGTGCTGAAAGCGGTACCATTATTTTGCATGGAAATATGTAGTTTTTTTATTGTAGGCCTGTCATTTTTAGGAATAACTCACTGAAATCTGTCCGAACAAGAGTCTATTAAACATCCTGGGTATGATAAAACTTGAAACACGAAATCATAAATTATAATTTAATAAATAATCATAAAAAATAATAATATAATAATAATACATTTAATTCAATAATATAATCAAACCAAAAACACTGAAATTTGAAATATAGCGCCAAGTTCGCACATCGCTGAGCAAAGTCGCAGAATCGTTTTCAGTGTCTGATGACGAATTTCCCCACAAATCATTATCACTCAATTCTGCAAGTGGTTCTGATTTACTATCGCTGTTCTCTAGCTGGTCTAAAACCGATTTTGACCTAAAGGGACGCTTTTTGGACGCCATGGACTTTTCCCAGTTTCCAGGCAGAAAGAACAGTCAAAATGCAGGCAGGGCACAGGACAAAGTAGTAGGGACAAAATGTTTGTGAAATGCTTTGAAACAGCAATGTTTTGCTATGTAATAATCGTTTTAAAAAAAATGACATTTTTTAAAACTTTCAAATTTGCCGTCGGTTCCGGCGCCCGTACGTCCGTCCCGACATCACAGGGACCGGAACATGGCAGCCGGATGCCGGCATTGGCCGGAGGAGATGGCCGGGGACGCTTCAGGGGACACATCGCTAAGGACAAGGTAAGCGCTGCAGGGAATCCCTGAGCAACGCCGCATGATAAGCCCGAGTGTAGCTCGGGGTTACTGCTTTTGGCACTGAAACTTTACCCCGAGCTACACTCGGGAATACCGCTAGGGAGGTTAAGAACTGGTAAGCTGCAATATATTACATTTTTGTTCTTGGATTTAGATACACTTTAAGAATCTATACCTTTCTATATAATTGCACAACTCATCGGATATTTAATGACAGTTTAAAGCTTTGCTGTTACAATGATCTTCATTGTAACAGCAAAGTAGTAAAAAAAATCCCTTGATTCACCCCCTCAGAGTAGTACAATGTTACTATGGTAACATGGAACTACTCTGATGAAAGTATGTAAAAAATAATTAGGAAAAAATGGAAAAAAAATGTTTATTAAATTGTTTTTTTTTTAAATATACTTTCACCAGTCAGTGTCCCTGATCACTACTAAACCAGTCATATGATGATGCTGTACTGCAGTGGTGACAGTATGTGGAAAAAAATTTTCAAAAAAGAAACATTTCATTTAATTTAATCTTTAAAAAATTACAACTTCAAAAAACTCACCATGCCTCTTACTAAATGTCTACTTTCCAAAAAGGGGACATTTTGGGGGGTTTGTACTGTCTTGGTATTTTAGGGCTTCAAGAAATGAGATAGGCCATCAGTACATCAGAATTAATCAATTTTCTAATTTATATACCATAGTTTGTGGTCCCTATGGGTGAGATTTACTAAAGCTGGTTCACAGCTTGCTGTGCATGGTAGCCAATCAGCATCTAACCTCAGCTTGTTCAATTAAGCTTTAGCAACAAAATCTGGAAGCTGATTGGTTTCCATGCAGAAGTGCATGAGATTCTGAGTGAACCAGCTTTAGTAAATAAACCCCTATACCTTTCACGCAAACCAATTAATATATACTTATTGGGATTTTTTTTTCAAAGACATGTAGCAGAATACATTTTGGCCTAAATTTATGATGAAATTTGATTTTATTGGATAAGCTTTACAACAGAAAGTAGAAAATATAGTTTTTTTTTCAAAATTTTTAGTCTAGTGGTAATCAAATACCACCAAAAGAAAGCTCTATTTGTGTGAAAAAAAATATAAAAATTTCATTTGCATATAGTTTTGCATGACAGTGCAATTGCCAATTAAAGTAGCACAGTGTTGAATAACATAAAATGCCCTGGTCATGAAGGGGGCAAAAACTTCCAAAGTGGTTAAAAAATGCATTTTATAAAAAGTTATTTCACCTTAAAGTGTATTTAAACCCAAGAATGATTTTTTGGGGGCATTTTCCCTGTATTTTTATTCGAAGATCCTGCCAAAAACACACTTCCTGTCCAAGAGTGATAATGCACTCCTACTGTACTGTATTTATAGAGGATGAGCATTGTCACCCTAGAACAGGAAGTGTTCTGGCAAGATGGCGGCGGGAGCAGACATGCGATAGGAGCTCCTGCGCTCCTAGCCCCAATCCGCTGCCATCCGGCCCGCAGCGGACCCCAGCGGGGCCCCTAAGACACTCCCGGCCCAGCCCGACCACCAGGGTAAGCTCCTGGACCTTTTCCCGGAGCTCCGGGAATCGCGGCCTACCCGCGCACCCGAAGCCGGGGCCTCAATTTTTGCCGCGACCGGACCGCATCGCCGGACACCCGCCCGGACCGTCTCCGCTCTGAATACCGGGTACCACCGACCTGCCTGCCTGCCCAGGGCCCTCCCCATCAGCCCTGGGTCCTCATTGACTACCCTAGACCACCAGGAACAGCAAGCAAGGACCACCAAGCTGACAGCAGCCCAGGACCACCCCCGGATACCTGCATGGCAGCATCACCAGAACGGGTAAGCTGCCAGCACCGATCCCCACAGACCTGCCAGCCTTCGCAGGGCCCTCCCCACTAGCCCTGTGTCCATCCCTGACCACCAGGAATCAGCTCAGGCCCACTGATCGCTGCTCCGCTGCCCAACCCATACGTCGGTTCTGGGCCCACCCCTGGTCACCCTGCACCCAGCTACCGGGCACCCAGCTACCGCCCCTGGACACCCACCGCCCAGCTACCGGGCACCCAGCTACCACCCAGCTACCGGGCACCCAGCTACCACCCCTGGTCACCCAGCTACCGGGCACCCTGCTACCACCCCTGGACACCCAGCACCCAGCTACCGGGCACCCAGCTACCACCCCTGGACACCCAACACCCAGCTACCGGGCACCCAGCTATCACCTCTGGTCACCCAACACCCGGACCACCCAGCGAATCAAGATGTCGCCCAGCGAATCTCCCGGACCACCCAGCGAATCTCCAGCCACCGAGCCGCCAACATCACCAGACGCTGTGCCTACCAACACCCCCAGACATCGCACCCTACGACCCCTCCACTCGCCGATCCACTGGACCCACTGAAGACCCCTCGGACGCCAGCATACTGCACTCACAGATTGCAGCTACAGAAGGACTCTAATGGACTTCACGGTGATACAGACTCTCCACATCACCTCGCCCTGACCCGTATCCCTTCACCTCCCCCGACCCGAACAGCACTGCACTCACCCCAGCATGCCACCTGCACTTCTCCTCCTCGTCTTCCTCTCCTCCATCCCAAAAATCGCCTCCCTCTACCCGCCCACCCCCCCAAAACAGCTCTACATTGCCCCTTCACTTCTGCCCTCTCCACACTACGGCACTCACCACCTCCTCCTGGTACTCCACTCCCCGGTCGACCCACGTGCCACCACTACCAGACCCACACGCTCCTACACCTCCCATTCCCATGCCACCCTCCTCACCCTTCTCCTTCTCCTATCCGCTGGGGACATCTCCCCGAACCCTGGCCCCTCACCACCTCTCCCCCCCTCCAGGGACCCCCCTGCCCCCGCCAGCCGCCGCAACCCCCTCAACCTCATACCTGTGCGCCTCCTCCCCGCATCCATCCCCCCTCTCTCGGTTGCACTTCTGAACGCCCGTTCGGTTTGCAACAAACTAACTGCCATCCATGACCTCTTTATCTCCCGCTCCCTCAACCTCCTAGCCATCACCGAAACCTGGATACAGGCCACTGACACTACCTCCCCTGCGGCACTCTCCCATGGAGGTCTCATCTGGTCCCATTCACCAAGACTGAGCGGTCACAAAGGTGGTGGTGTCGGCCTGCTCTTATCACCGCTGAGCACCTTCCAGGTCCTCCCTAACCCCCCCTCCCTAACCTTCTCCTCCTTCGAAGCTCACTGCATCCGGCTCTTCTCACCCACCCCCCTAAGGATCGCAGTGATCTACAGGCCCCCTGGATCCATAGCCCGCTTCCTGGATGACTTCGCCGCCTGGCTTCCCTTCTTCCTCTCCTCTGAGCTACCGACCATCATCCTCGGGGACTTCAACATCCCCATCAATGACAACACCCCAGCTACCTCCCAACTCCTCCACCTAACCTCCTCCTTCGCGCTCACACAACACACCCAATCCTCCACCCACATCAATGGGAACACCCTGGACCTCGTCTTCTCCCACCTCTGTACCCTCAACCAGTTCTCTAACACACCCTTCCCTCTCTCCGACCACCACCTCCTCACGTTCTCCACCTCCCCTTCCCCCAACTCCCCCCCCCCAGTGCGCCAAACCATCACCAGCCGCAACCTCCGCAACCTGAACCCGGCCCCCCTCCACTCGGCTGCCGACCGCCTACACGACAGCATCCTTCCACTGTCATGTCCTGACCTAGCCACCTCCACGTACAACGACTCACTATCAGCTACACTAGACTCTCTGGCACCCCTAACCACACGCAACATCAAACCCAGACCACTCCAACCCTGGCAGAACGACCACACTAAACGCCTCAAACGCCGCAGTCGTGCGCTGGAGAGACTATGGCGCAAAACCAGGTCCCCTCATACATTCTCCCTCTACAAATCTGCCTTCCTCACCTACACCTCCTCCCTCCACGCCGCCAAGCAGGCCTACTTTGTTAACCTGATTAACACCCTCTCCACCTGCCCTCGCCGACTCTTCTCCACCTTCAACTCCCTGCTCTCTCCCCCCCTTCCTCCACTCAGTACCTCACTTACCGCCCGCGAGATTGCCACTCACCTCCACAGCAAGATTGACGCTATCCGCAAGGACATAGTCAACTTGCAATCTACCTCCCCATCTAGCCTCCCCCCTTCTATCACCCCCTCATCTCTCCCCTCCTCTGACCTCGCAACGGCACTGCCCCCCACCACACCCAAGGCCCTGCCTACCGTAACCCCCCCATCACTGCACTCCTTCAGCCCTACTACCACTGAGGAAGTCAGCAGAGTCTTCTCAGAAGCCCGTCTCCCTACCTGCCCCCTGGACCCTATCCCCTCTCAACTCCTCCGGTCACCCCCCTCTTCCCTCATCCGCTCCCTTACCCACATCTTTAATCTCTCCCTCTCTACTGGCGTATTCCCCTCCCCCCTAAAACATGCGCACATCACCCCCATACTCAAAAAGCCCTCTCTGGACCCCACTGACCTCAACAACCTCAGACCAATTTCCCTGCTGCCACTCACTTCCAAGCTCCTTGAGCGCTTGGTCTTCGATCGCCTAAGCGCCCACCTAGATGACAACAACCTCCTTGACCCACTACAGTCCGGCTTCCGTCCCCTACACTCCACCGAAACTGCCCTCCTCAAAATCACCAACGATCTACTAATCGCCAAAGCCAAAGGCGACTACTCTGTCCTCCTCCTCCTAGACCTCTCTGCGGCCTTTGACACAGTCGACCACCCCCTCCTCCTTAATAAACTACTCTCCCTTGACATCAGAGACACCGCTCTCTCCTGGTTCTCGTCCTATCTATCCCAACGCTCCTTCAGTGTCACCTACAATGGTGCCACCTCCCCTTCTCTCCCCCTCTCTGTTGGGGTCCCCCAGGGCTCTGTCCTTGGACCCCTTCTCTTCTCCATCTACACCTCCTCCCTTGGCAAACTCATACACTCCCACGGCTTCAATTACCACCTCTATGCTGATGATACTCAAATCTACCTATCCACCCCTCACCTCACCCCCTCATTCTCCGCCCGCATCACTCACCTCCTAAACGACATCTCTGACTGGATGTCGCTCAATTTCCTCAAACTCAACCTCTCCAAAACCGAGCTTCTCATCTTCCCCCCAGCCCGCGCCCCCCCCCCATCCTTTCCATCACTACCAACAACACCACCATCAATCCCGCCCAGCAAGCCAAGGTCCTTGGCGTCATTCTGGACTCAAACCTTTCCTTTCAACCTCATATCAAATCTCTCACAAACACATGCAGGCTCCACCTCCGGAACATCGCCAGGATACGTTCCTTCCTTACCCCAGACACCACTAAACTACTAGTACACTCCCTGATTATCTCACGCCTGGACTACTGCAACTCCCTCCTCACCGGCCTACCCCAGTGCAGGCTCTCCCCGCTTCAGACCATCCTGAACTCAGCGGCCAGACTCATCCACCTCACCAGCCGCTCCACCTCTGCCACCCCCCTCTGCCTCTCCCTCCACTGGCTCCCCATTGCCCAACGCATTAAATTCAAATTGCTCACCCTGACCTATAAGGCCATTCACAACACTGCCCCTAACTACCTCACCGATCTGATCCCCAGGTACCACCCTACCCGTACCCTTCGCTCTTCACAGGACCTTCTTCTATCTTGCTCCCTGGTCTCCTCCTCCCACGCACGACTGCAAGACTTCTCCAGGTCCTCCCCCATCCTCTGGAACTCACTACCCCAATCCATCAGACTGTCACCGTCCCTCCTCACCTTCAGGCGCTCCCTGAAAACCCACCTCTTCAGGGAAGCCTACCCCACCCTCACCTAACAGCCGCTGCCCTTCCCTCCTCCTACCACTTCATCCCCCACAGCCGCTTCCTCCGGTGCCTCTACCCCCTCCCTCCTAGATTGTAAGCTCGAAAGAGTAGGGCCCTCTAACCCCTTGTGTACTGTTTGCTGTTACTGTTCTGTTTCATGTATTGTCCCCCCCATTGTACAGCGCTGAGCAAACCCTTTGGCGCTATATAAACACGATAAATAAATAAATAAATAAATAAATAAGTGTATTAAGACCATGGAACATCTCATCTTTTCTTATCTGTGTGGAACACTGTCCTGTTGTTTACCTGAGTAGTATTTAAATGACTCCTATCAGGATCAACATATATTTTTTACCACCTATCAAAATGCTTTCTACTGTATGTTTAACATGGATCAAATAAGAGAAGGTAATTCATAAAGTTTACAAGCATGGTATAATGACAGTGTCTCTGCAAAGGGCCATATCGTAATCACCATGCCAATGGGTCCTTACTGTTACAGTACAAAAATGGCCACTGCCCCAGTCTATAACTGGCCTTCACAGCAAGGGACACATGGAAGGGTGACGCATGTCAAATAACAAAAGAGAAAAGTTCCCAGCTCAACTAGCCAGCTAGCTTGCAAACAACCAAATTAACCTGTCTAACAGTATGCGTTAAAAACAGGGGTTTAGTTAGCACACATTTGCAAATACATATGTAAGCCACAGAGCCTCATCACGGCACCCCGATATTCTGTAGTCCTAACTCTACAAATTTTGAGAGCCCCCATAGTAGAGGCACATGTATTTAACCTATACGGTATTCCCGAGTGTAGCTCGGGGTAAAATGTCAGTACCAAAAGCGGTAACCCCGAGCTACACTCGGGCTTACCATGCGGCGCTGCATAGGGAGTCCCTGCAGAGCTTACCTTGTCCTTCGCTCCCGCGATGTGTCCCCTGCAGTGTTCCTGGCCATCTCCTCTGGCCGATGCCGGCATCCGGCTTCTGTGTTCCGGTTCCTGTGACGTCGGGACGTACGGGCGCCGCTGGCGGTGGGAAATTTGAAAATTTTAAAAAATGTCATTTTTTTCCAAACAAATTTTACATAGCAAAACATTGCTGTTTCAACCCATTTCACATACATTTGTCCCTAGTGCTTTGTCCTGTGCCCTGCATTTTGTCTGTTCTTTCTGCCTGGAAACTGAGAAAAGTCCATGGCATCCAAAAAGTGTCCCTTTAGGTCAAAAGCAGTTTTAGACCAGCTAGAGAACAGCGATAGTAAATCAGAACCACTTGCAGAAATGAGTGATAATGATTCGTGGGGAAATTCGTCATCAGACACTGAAAACGATTTTGCGACTTTGCTTAGCAATGTGCGAACTTGGCGCTCTATTTCAAATTTCAGTGTTTTTGGTTTGATTATATTATTGAATTAAATGTAATATTAATATATTATTATTTTTTATGATTATTTATTAAATTATAATTTATGATTTCGTGTTTCAAATTTTATCATACCCAGGATGTTTAATAGACTCTTGTTCAGACAGATTTCAGTGAGTTATTCCTAAAAATGACAGGCCTACAATAAAAAAACTACATATTTCCATGCAAAATAATGGTACCGCTTTCAGCACCAAAAATCTGAAATAATCAGACCGCTAGGGAGGTTAATGGATAGACCAAGGGCAGATGGACTTGAGGGAGCTAACCCCTCCTTAAAGGTACAGGAGTGCACTGGACACCCAGCATGTAGCACAATTGCAGCTAGGGTGTCCAGTGCGCCCCCCCACCAACAATTCAACAGTACAAAAAATGGCCACTGCCCCAGTCTATAACTGGCCTTCACAGCAAGGAACACATGGATGGGCAACGCATGTCAAACAACAAAAGAGAAAAGTTCCCAGCTCAACTTGCCAGCCAGCTTACAAACAAACCGAATTAACCTGTCTAACAGTATGCGTTAAAAACAGGGGTTTAGTTAGCACATATTTGCAAATACATACGTAAGCTACAGAGCTAAGTCATGGCACCCTGATATTCTGTAGTCCTAACTCTACTAATTTTGAGAGCCCCCTTACTTTTACAAAGGTCTGGGCTTCAACTTTATTTTTTTGAAAAGTTCAATTTGCTGTAGCTATTAGACCATTTGTGGTTGCCTGCCAAGCCAGATATTCTGGCTAAAGATATCAGATGTCGCATCGACAACTACCTAAAAAAGCATTTTTTCCCTAGTTATAAGAATGAATCAGATTGGGGTGCTGCAGATGCTATATTAAAGCACACAATAATATACAATTAAAAATGTATTACACGCGCAAAGTATGTGATGCTATCATGTGGTGTCGCTGACGCTGTTTGTGAAAAAATGTACTGTTCTGCAACGACGCATGCAGCTTAAAGGCATATCCCATACATGTAATTAAAAGCATTTTATTTTCCCAATGCTGCTCTTAAATTTGGCCCCTCTCCCCACTAAATGTCACTTTTGAAAATTATTATTTTGCCTTAGTACATGTCTACCAAGGCAATGCCAAGTTCCCTTGCTTTGTCAACTCATTACCTTAACCTTGCAAAGGGTTAGAACTGATTCTCCAGATTCACCCCCCCCCCCCACCCCATTGACTTCCGTAGGGTTTGGATTAAAGAGCACATTCACTCATCACTACTTAAGATAAAAACTTTTTATTGGGGGGGGGGGGGCAACAAGGTTTTTTTTGGTAATACTGTCTTGTAAAAATGATTTTGTTTTCTATGTAATCTTTGGAAAAAGATAAAAACATGGTTTGTTTGTTTTTTTTTCATTTTGACTAGTGTTTGTTGTGTTAATTTTAATGCACAGTCATTTTATTGTAAATACAAAGTACACATTTTATTCTATAATTTGTCCTGTGTAAAATAACACTAAAATTATGTTTCTGGTAAAAAGCATCACAAATATAAGTACTAAAGAAATCCACATTTATTTCTAGAATTTGCACAATATCTTACGACTCTGAAAAATATTTTTAAATTATTTAAAATAAAAAAACAACAAAACTTAACTGATGTCATATGCATATGAAGGGCCACACTATTGATCAACATTTGAATGAAATAGTAAATACAATGTAAAAAATACATTGTTACAGTGATATTGAACCCTCATTTTTGTTCAGCACTTTAATCAGCTGATTTAATCATTTATTAACCTCTTGGCGCTCGTAGAACGCAAATGCGCGGCCTCCCGGCGTCTGGGCCTAGACGCCGAGCGGCTGTACATTTGCGTTCTATTAAAAAAAAACATGCCCTGCACGCTCCCAGCACACGTCCGGTACTTACGGAAAGGTCCATATCTCCTCTTTCGATCGGGACCTTTCCCGATCAAGTGACCGCTGTGACGGTGCGTCGTAGCGGTCACATGACCCTAAACCCCACTTCTTCTGAAATCCTTAAAGGGCCTGGAGGCGCCGGCGCCAATAGGTTAAGTTTGCAGCTTTTTTTATCTTTTAATCTTTGCTATGTTCCTTTTCAGGGTAGTGCCATGACTGCTGATCCAGGTTTCCTGTTTCTAGGTGACTCATTTTTCATCAGACATCTTATGGAGCCACCCTTGAATGCAGGGTTTAGAGTTGTGTCTCCCCACACTGTGTACATCAATAGAGGCATTCATCCCCATAGCCAAGGATAGTAAGGCACTCCCCTGCTCCTTCTCCTTTTGCCAGGCAAAAACAACAATGTCCATAATTACCTTTTTCCTGTGAAGACAAACTGTTCAGCACTGGGAGCAGGATTGAGCAGCACTGAAAATGTAAACTGCAAATGCTGGAGTTTTACATAATAGTTTACTGATGAATGCTTATAATGTTAAATGTGTTAAGCTAAAAAAAAACTAAAATAAAAACCACAGGTTTTAACACTGCTTTAAACTACAATTCTCACTGGCCCTTACAGCAATTTGCATGTCATTTTTCATTGGCGCTATTGCATTTTGACAGCTGCTCCTGCTATGTAATATATAGCAATTTCCAGCTATCAATTAACAGCCACTAATTGTCAGTAATAGCAGAGGGGGAAGCAATGACAGGTGGAGAGAAGATGAACATGGTAGATACTCCCTACAAAGTTTGATGAAGTGGAGTTGCTACTTAAAAATCTAAACAGTGGTCAGAGATGAAGTAATGAATTTAAATCTGCATTCATTTTTGTACTTTTGTCTGCCTGGAGTTTCGCTTTGAAGTGTATGTGAAGGCAACATTTTTTTATTTTAGACTTGGATAAGGCTGGGAAGGGTTCAACCCTCTGCTAAGTTTTCATTGGGGGCCTGTGTTCCCACTGGGGGGATTCAACCCTTTATTTGTCCTGGTGATCATTTAAAAAATGTCATAAGTGAAGCACTACCCGCTAAGGAGCCACT
The DNA here is from genome assembly GCF_062004578.1 of Staurois parvus. Lineage (NCBI taxonomy): Eukaryota > Metazoa > Chordata > Amphibia > Anura > Ranidae > Staurois > Staurois parvus. Next base: position 3,009,134 of record NW_028317882.1, read on the forward strand.
GGATTTTGGGTCCCCTTATTTTCTGCACAGCCAGGCAACACGCATGTTCGGCAAATACACATAGTCTGGAATCCAGTCCATGAGCTTGTTTTTATTGTTTTACTTAGGGTAAAACAACTTGGATAGAGAGTAGAGGTTATGGGATGCCCAACTTGACTAGAAAGAACAGTTTGAGGACAAAACATCCCTCATTTATATACAAGAAAAATGGATCTTGGGCAATACTCCACCCGAAGTGGTATCGGTACCTTTAAGAAGCATTAGCAATATTGCTTTAAGGAGCACTAGGCCCCCTTGTGTGAACTCTCACAAATTCCCATTACTTGTGAGAAAATACCAGCCCACCTGGCTGCTTTGAATATGAGTCCCAGAGCAAGGGATTAGACTAACTGTGACACTGACCCCATGAGAGCATGCTGGATATTGCATCTGGCAGCCTTGTCCCTTATAGGCCCTGGGGGTGTAGAGGTACTCACTCTGTTCCTTATATCCTGCTGCTTTGGATAAGACTGCTTGTTCAGGCCTTTTAGCTGTGCTAGTCTTCCCATGCTGGGCAGGGAGCCTCCTGGAAAGGACCTTTCGTGAAGTTCCCTCTTTCTAGCTTCTTCTCTTTCCTTCCTCCTGAGCTCCAGCCTAGAGACAGAGCCCCCCCCCCCCCCTCCACAGGGTCCCCTCCCAGGCCTCATCGCCCTCAGCATTCCGTCTTCCACTCGATCACCAGACTTCCCTGTTGGCTAGGCTCTTTCCTGCATGGGATTGGTCAGACTCCCATGAATATGTAGATCTTGGTCTCCACCCCTCCACCCACAGGCTTCTCGAATCTTCTGGAAGACTCTAGAACCAGGGGACCTGTGGAGCCCTCCAGCTTGACCTAAAATAAACCCAAATAAAAATTTCCCAGACTCACCACACTACCGTGAGCCACTAAATGTTCTTCAGTCTAACTGTACACTAGAGGATGCTACATAAGAGCAAGAGGTTAGGGGAAATCTTCCAAATAGGGCAAATGTTCTGGCAACAACTGTCTAAAATATAAATAATTTTTTGGTTGATTCAGTCTCACTTCCTGTTACATCTCCAAAGCGCTAAGTGGACACATCCTGACATCCTGGCATGGGTTTTAACTCTTCCCTACTCAGTTTAAAAAAATATTTGGGTTATATTAAACACATTGCTAACAATTAAATAAAATTAAACATAATTTTGTTAAAAATTTACATGCAAATCAATCCGGCTTGTTTATCAATTAAACTTTTGAACTTTTCTTTTTAAAAAAAATAAGCAGCATGTAACTTGTTTACAACAGTTGGCATACAGCTTTTCTGAGACTTACTAGAAGCTCCAAAGTGGCTTTAAGAGCCTAACACTGGATAAACACAAGTGAGCACGTTAGCTTGTCAATAAATGTGATGTGAAAGGAAATTCATTAATATGTACATGCTATTAAAAATCTGTGCATATATTCTCCAGTACATGACAACGGCAGCCAATGAACCCAAATCTAAAGAGTGCATAATCTTCTACCATCTGCTGTAATCAGATGCTATCTTTTCTTTCATCCATTTCACTTCTTTGTCTCTTATGAATTAGCTAAATCAACAAAGTTATGTTCTTTGTGTTTTGACTTTGCTTGCTTCATTCGTGGTGATGAAGTGGGCCACGCTATGACACATGAGCGATCTTTTCATTGGAAACAAGTATATGATTATGCACCATATGTTACATTGTATATGCGGATGGCATAGCTTATATTTGTACACAATTTAAGAAATGACAGCAATTAACATGTTTAATGACAAGGAGACCTTAGAGCACCATCATACACCTCTTGCCACATCTGGAACATTCCACTAACCATTAATCAAGCATCCAGGATTTAATTAATTTCTTTTTGGTTTCAAAAAAATTGTTATTATTAGTGGAGTTATGATAGAGTCTACACAATATTTCTTGGGTAAGCCAAATCATATTTTATCTTGATGGCTGTGAAGCCATGTATACTGTTATAGTAATACTTAAAAAGAAAATATATGCTCTCTTAACATAGCATGGCCTAATGCATGGTAATGTGCAATTGCATATGGGTAACACAACACATAGTTTAACCACTTAGCGACTGCCCTCCTGCCCTCCCACTAGCAATGCACTGCAGACAGCAGCCGCTGTTTGGCAAAATGACTTACCCGTACATCACTGACCACTTCTGAGTTTCAGTTGTACGCATGTGAGCCCCCCCCCCCAGCCAGCACCCACTGTGATTGTACACAGCGGGAGCCTGTCAGCAAGTCCCGGTCAATGATTCACGGCCAGGAACTGCTGATTGGCTGTGTACACTCACAGCCTAGAGCTATGTGTTGACAATCAACACAGAGCTCTCTACAGAGGGTACAATCTCTGTGTTTCTCAACTCTACAAAGCAGGGATGAGAAATTTAGAGATCTCTTAGTAAAATCAGCACGCTTTACACACATTACACATAGTTAAGCACACATTTAAGCCATTGATCACCCTATATGTTAACCCCTTTCCAGCCAGTGTCATTAGTACAGTGACAGTGTATAGTATTATCACTGATCACTATATTAATTTTACTGGGGATGGCAGTGGCAGTTAGTCAATTCCCCTCAGCGTCAGTTAGTGTCTGATTTCCACCGCACTATTGAAGTCCCATTATAAGTCGCTGAGCGCCGCCATTTGTAGTATAAAATAAAAACAAATAAAATAAAAATTCCAATATATATACTATAGTTTGTAGGCACTATATATTTCTGGCAAACCAATCAATATACACTTATTGGCTTTTTTTTTATCAAAGCCATGTAGCAGAATACATTTTGACCAAATGTTATGAAGAAATTGAATGTTTTTTACTGGATATGTTTCATAGCAGAAAGTAAATAATATTGGGTTTTTTTCATCATCTTTGGTCTTTTTTCATTTATATCTCAAAAACCCAGTAATGATCAAATACCACCAAAAGAAATCTCTATTTATGGGAAAAAAGTTTTATAAATGTCATATGGGTACAGCATTGCATGGAATTACCAGTTAAAGTCGCGCAGTTTGGTACAGCAAAAAAATGCCCTAGTCGTGAAGGGGGTAAAAATCTTCCAGAACACAAGTGTTTAGATGGGGCCTGAGTAATATTTATCATAGTCTCTGGATGGAATGTTGGTGGGCACTCCTATGCCAACATGCACATGAAGGATGAATAGCCATTGCTACTTTATCAGTACTGGCTAACAAAGATGTGACATTAATTAAAAACGGAGAAGATAGAAATATACAGTATATGTATATGGGTTAATTGTGTGAGAAATTACAAATTAAATCGCACATTTCCTTTAGCAGGTTGGTGCTATGCTGCTTGGTTAAAGGTCTGGGGCAGGGTCGGACTGACCATTTGGAAACTCGGGCACTGCCCGAGGGCCCGGGGTCAGTAGGGGGCCTTATTTGTAGGTGCAGCCTTTTGGTAATATGTCCATAAAGAGTTCGTTTTCTCATTGTACAGTGAGTTTGTAAAAAAGAAACAAAAAACAAGGCAAATAAAGCTAATTTCTAATGTTGTGGTTTAAAACTTGTGTTTTGTCCTAGGATTGCTTCCAGATTGTATGTAGGGCTATTGAAAACAATACTTATTTTACAAACACTGGAGGAGCCAATCCACAGGAAGAATTCTGCTACAACCCACAAAATTGTGCAAACGTATTAATACAATGTTATATCTATAGTTATAATATTAATTATATTAATGTTTATCAGTAGTGATCAATTTACTAAACATATAGGGCCTCAAGTGAAACCCCTGACATGTTCAGAGGGCCACACAATAGTTTAGTTCTGGAATTTGTACTATTATTATTAGACACCATGCTCAAACGCAGGCACCTTTAATTCTATTTCTCACAACTCCCTATGGTACCTGGGCATACCCACAGTGTATAAATGTCTCATATTCCCTCCCATGGAGGGTCAGACAGGCCACACCTGATTTGGCAGAGGTAGCTGGGCAACTGACTTGAAGCCAGATAAGAGGCTGTCCTCTGTCAGAACTGACGTGCGGGCAGAAGAACCGGAGCCTAATAGCACACAGCTTCTCCAGAAGACTCAGGTAATCTGGGGAGTCCCTCCCCAATTGCTACCAGAGTACTCCAGTTCCTGTTGGGTGGTCCTTTGTTCCTAGGCCTTGGACCACTCCATCTGTTCACCTGTGTTACAAGAGCAACCCTGAAATTCACTGTGAGAGATGCTGTTTATGAGGATAATGGCAAATATTGTAGCTGCGTACTTAACTGTCTTGTAGCATTGATTTTCTGCTTGATTTTCTGCTGTTATAAAGTCTTATAGAAATGATGCTCTGTAGCCACATATCCTTTGCCATCCTGATCCTTCTTTTTCTTATTTTGCAGTGTATTCATGCTCTTTGCCATTCTGCCCATTAGGGAGGAGCTGAATGTACCTGGGTTTGGTTTGAGGCAGGTTCAGGTGCCACATCGAAACTTCTGAAGTAAAACAAAAACAATGATGGCTGATTTATAGGCTAATAGACAAGGGAATGCTAAAGAAATGACAGATAATTTCCCTGGGGGCCATGTTTTAAAGTATCAAACTTTGTAAATTCTATTTGAGGGGAAGCAGTAGTTTTAATAATGCTTTAAGGTCAGAAATAAAAATGCAAAATTCCTTCAAATTACATACCTGGGGCATGCACCTGTGAAGTGGTGCATCTGTACACAACCTTCTAAAGCAAAACAGACATTACCAAAGAAATAGAAATGCCACGCATATTGTCAGCAAATAACAGATCCATATCAATCATGATGAACAAGGCCTGATACCCACCCAAAGATAAAAATACCTACAACCAATGGACACATCCAATCCTGATGCCAACTGACTACTCCTGGGCCCTGCCACTAAAAGTAAACAAAGGGGCAGAAGTCTCCCAAGCGACATAATTGACCAAATATGGCGACGGCCAATGACATACTATCCCTGCCCTGCCAGTAACTAAATGGGGCCATGTGATGTCACTGGATTTAAGGATGCAGCTGATGTCAGCACCTGCTACTTTCTTAGAAACCATTGACAGATGGGGCGCTGTTATGGATTGCAGTGGTAGAAATACTGCTTCTGTAGCTTTGAGGCGGACATCCAAAGTTGAATTCAACCTTCTGTTTGGATCAAATTTTGAGACTATTCCTACTACCCATGCTTTACATAACTGCTTCTAAATTTCCACCTAACTTTGCACCCTGTCTGCTCATTCTACCACTTCAAAAAACAAAAACTCCCAGCTCACTTACCAGCCAGAATGCAACAAACTGAATTACCCTATCTAACAGTTCACATTTAAAGGACTGCAGATATACTGGGGTGCCGTGAAGTGGCCTCTGCAGCTTATGCATATATTTGCAATTGTGTGCAAATTAAACCCCCTTATTTTTACGTGAACTGTTAGACAGGGTAATTCAGTTTGTTGCAGGCTGGCTGAGCTGGGATGGTTGCCATTTGTTTTATCTACCACTTGTATATATTTTGTTAAATTATTTGTTAGGCTGGTATTAGGAAAAGAGTAAAATTAATGTATTGTACCTTTATTAGACATGTGCCCCAAAAAATTAAAGGAACACTTTTTAATCACAGAATAGCAACCAGTCATTTAAACTCCTGGGATATTGATCTGGTCAGTTAAGTAGCAGAGGGGGTTGTTAATCAGTTTCAGCTGCTTTGGTGTTAATGAAAATAACAACAGGTGCACTAGATGGGCAACAATGAGATGACCACAAAACAGGAATGGTTTTACAGGTGGAGGACACTGACATTTTTTCCCTACTCATCTGTTCTGACTGTTTTTCACTAGTTTTGCATTTGGCTAGGGTCAGTGTCACTACTGGCAGCATGAGGTAATACCTGGACCCTATAGAGGTTGCACAGACATTCCAACTTCTCCAGGATGGCACATCAATAAGTGCCATTGCCAGAAGTTTGCAGCACAGTCTCAAGAGCATTGAGGAGATTCCAGGAGAAAGGCAGTTACTCTAGGAGAGCTGGACAGGGTCGTAGAGGGTCCTTAACCCATCAGCACCTGTGCTCACTGCACCATAGTGCTCGACTGGTATTTGCCATTGAACACCAGAATTGGCAGGTTTGCCACTGGCGCCCTGTGCTTTTCACAGATGAGTTGCAGGTTTACCCTGAGCACATGCGACACACGTGAAAGGGTCTGGAGAAGCCATGGAGAACATTATGCTGCCTGTAACGTCATTCAGCATGACCGTTTTGGTGGTGGGTCAGTGATGGTCTGGGGAGGCATATCCATGGAGGGACGCAGAGACCTCTACAAGCTAGACAATGGCACCCTGACTGCCATTAGGTATTGGGATGAAATCCTTGGACCCATTGTCAGACTGTGTAGTGGGTCCTGGGTTCCTCCTGGTGCACAACAATGCCAGGCCTCATGTGGTGAGAGTATGCAGGCAGTTCCTAGAGGATGAAGGAATTGATACCACTGAATAGCCCCCACACTTGACCCCAATAGCAACAAATGTCAAATAATCAAAAACAAATATAACAAAATAAACAAAATATATTTGTCTCATTCGGATGTTTGAAGCATCTGAATAAAACAAATGATCCAAATTCATTGATAATAATTAATTGTCAAGGAGCCGGAAGCCATCCGGCTGCTACGTCCTTAACAACCACGACTCATCTGCTGTTAGAGGGATTCTCCACTGTCAAAAGAATGTAGTTAATACAAATGCCGGTTTAAAAAAAAAAGCATGTGAGTTCCCCCCTATCCGCCCCAGGTACGTTAGGTCTGGTATAGATTTAAAGGGAAACCCCATGTCAAAATTTAAAAACATGGCGTGGGGTTCCCCCCAAAATCCATACTAGACCCTTATCCTAGCATGCAGCCCAGCAGGCCAGGAAAGCGAGGGGACAAGTGAGCTCCCCCCTCCTGAACCATACCAGGTCACATGCCCTCAACATGGGGGGTTTGTTTGGGTCAGGGGAGCTTCTCCCCTGTAGCATCTTGTCCCCATATTGATGGAGACAAGGGTTTTTTCCCCACATCCCTTGTCCAATGGTTGTGGGGGTCTGTGGGCCCCCAGATCCCGGTTCCCATGAGAACAGGGTACATAGTACCCCTATTGATTCACCAAAAAAGTGGTCAAAGTTACTAAAGAACACACAGTTTTTGACAAGTCCTTTATTTACAAAAAAAACCCCACTGAAAAGCACAAGAAAAAAAACTTGCCACCCACCAAACGCGACGTCTCCATCCAGGGACTCATGCCCAATGACAGCTAGAGGGGGGGGGGGGGGTCACCCGGTGAAGCCTGGTCTGGATTAGGGGGTCCCCCACACTTTTTAAAAAAAAATTTTAAACCGGCATTTGTTTTGCTTACATTCTGCTGAAAGTGGATGAGTCATAGTTGTTAAGGATGCAAAGACCAGCTTGCCAGCCCACTCCTTAATAGCAAGCTATTCTTCAAACAGAATTTGGATTGGATTGATATTTTTGATTTGACTGCTAATGCTTCTGAAAATTTTTAATCCTTTTGAAAATGAATAAATGATACTAAACTAAATTAATTCCGAAAACAAATCATCTGAATGTAATGAATGCAAATAAATTAAAATGGTAACATAACAAATCTATCCGAAACAATGAAGACAAATTTCCTCAGTGGTACAATGATGGCAAAAAGCTGACCCTCCCTTACTCTATCCAAAAATGGAAAAAAAAAAAAGGAGGGTATGCCTTTAGTTACAGAGTGATGATCACACAGTGAAAACAAATGTCATCCAAAGTTTCTTTGTTGGGGCCTAGAACCACACATAACTCATTGACTCTGGGTTTAGTGATGGGCTGTGGCTGTCACTGGCAGACAGTGGTTCCAACAATGCAGCCCACTGTAGCCACTGGCACCAGATTGCAGCCTTCTGTATTCCAGACCCAAACTTCTGGCCACTTGTTGAGCTCCCCAGTTGTTGATCTTTCCTTGCTGTTTCTATGTTTAGTTTTTGACCAAACTACAGGAAAATTACAACAGGGTAAATGGGTGATTAGGATGACAATAAATGGCCTAATCTCTCCCTAATTTGAAGACTGACCCAAGGTTCAGCTCTTTTTGGGTGCACTATGAGGGGAAAAACTTTTGCATATCTTCTAAGAATTTTTTTTTGGCAAAAAAAAGTTCCTAGTTTGTTGGTAAATGTCACCCAGCTGAGGAATGATGAACCAACAGTCATCATAGAAACCTGGTGCAATCGAAGATTGGCAGATATTTTTCTCCTGAAAAAGGTTACATAAAAGGTTACATATTATTAATATTATTATACAGTATTTACTGTATATAGTGCCAACATTTTGTGCAGTGTTTTACAGAATTAAGGGAGACAGTACAGGTGCAGTACCATTCATGGAAAGAGGGTAAGGAGGGCCCTGCTTGTGAGAGCTTACAAGTTAGAGGGATGGGCAAGTGATACAAAAGGCGGTAAAGTTTTTAGGTGGGAACAGGAATAGGCTTCCTTGAAGAGATGAGTTTTGAGGCATCAATGTATAGAGTTCCAGAGGATGGGAGGGGCTCTGGAGAAATCCTGGAGCATGGAAGGAGGTGACTGAGGGCTAGAAAGCAGGAGCTCTTGGGAGGAGTGAAGGAGATAATGTGGGTGATATTTTGATATATAAGTATATACAGTATATGCATATATATATATATATATGTTATACTCATATAAATATTTATTTATATTTATTAATATGTATTTATACCTGATATATGTCTTGTTGACCCCTTTATTTTTTTATAAAGGTGATTATGCTTTACAGTATAGAATTCTAGATTTTTATAGTGGCATTAATCCCAAAAACAAAAAGTTATTATATTACAGCTTAACAAGTCTTAGATGTGATGGCTTCATTCATTTTCTTTTTTAGGTTTTCTTCTATTTTCATCTGATGATTCGACCAGCAAGTCCATTGTTTTTAAAAAGCATTAAGCTCTCTAGCAGGATGGATCAGTTTACATGGATAAGACAAACCACTGAACACTGATAGGGGTGATTAAAATGATCAGCTGTTATTCATGGAAAAACTCTCCCAAAAGGAAAACAACTGTGGGTTATCACTAATATGGGAAGTGTGCTACTGGACAGATCACCAGTTGCAAAGAGAGGGAAAAACCTAATACAAGAAAACTGATGCAGCCAATGCATCTAAGAATTTGTAAGCAGCATCATCAACATTTCTGTTTTTGGATTTAATAGCAATTTAAGTACTATGAAAAGTTTATATACATATTATATAGAGTGTCAGGAATGGGCTCAGCACAGGTGGTGCTGGGGCTCACCTGCCTTATGGGCTGCAGTACCAGTGCTGGCCAGCGGGTGCTCTCAGCAGCCAGAATCTCACTCCTGCAATCAAGCCATCACCTGAGACTGATTGCAGGAGGTGTATTTAAGCAATGGCCAGGCCTGCAGTCAGTGCCTTGGTGTTGTTTCCCATGAGTCCCTGTACCTGGTATCCTGTGTTCCTGATTTGTTGCTGACCCTGCTTTGATCCTGACCTCTGCTGACTTCTCCTGCCCTGATCCCTGGCCTGTCTGACTTCTCTTTGGATACCCTCATTGGATCTAATCTCCTGTTACTGACCCGGCGAGTTACCCGACTATTCTGTGCCTGCTGCCTTATACCGCGCTGTCCCCACGGTTACTGACCTGGCCTGTCTGACCACGCTTCTGCTCAGCCATCCATCCATCCGCCCTGCATGGACCCATCCGCCTCTTCACGTCAGGCTCTCCTCCAGAATATACCTCTGGCGGATCCCTCTACCACGGGTGGGTGTACTCAGGGGCCGCGACCTGGTCTCTGTCTGCTCCAAGTCCATCCCCACCATCAGGGGCACTGGTGAACAAGCAGACTGGGACTTAGACTCCGCACTCTGGGGAATCCTATTCCGTGGGTTGCTAGAGGTACCACCAGGCGGTGCATTACAGACCCATACGGCCTGCCTGACCATTCCACCTCTCCAGCCCTGACTACGCATGTGTTCCCACACATTTCTGGTCCGGATACCCGGATCCCTGACATAGAAATTAAACATATACTGTATATGCATAAAAAAAAGTATAGGTACTGACCAATAAATACCCGAGGAAACAGCATAAAAATTATTTTTAATCATTAGCTTTTATGAAACTACTACTTAGTCCTGTTGCTTTAAATAAAACTATCTTTAATCGTGCAATTTGTACAAATGCAGGCCAATACTCAAAAAGAAATCATAAGAGAACAAGTAATTTACATGAATGCTCACAGAGAATATGCTCACAGAATGGACACCATTCTAGGTATGGAATCTCCAGTGTGGGCACCTGGCTGTGACAGCTTGCGGCTTCACAGCCGGGTGCCCATTGCACATGTGCCTGTAGCGCTGTGCTTTGTGAATAGTCCAGTAGTTTTCTGGGACCTGTCACATGTCCCAGAAGACTATGGGAGGGGAGGGGGGGGGACAACTTCTACTTCTGATCGCCTAGGCGATCGCAGCGGAAGTGGGAGCAAGTACCAGTCAAATTCGGGTACCCTCCCCCCCACACACACACTCCCCAAAGGTGCCAATTCTTAATGGGGAGCAAAAGACAAAGCCTTACAGTGGAATTTTCCCTTTTGGGTGGAGCTCCACTTTAATATTTTGTAAAATTAGATTTACTACTGGTAGTACAGTTTAACATATCTGTTAGCCATGTGTGCACAAAAATAAAATAAACTTTTTTTTTAAAAAAAGCACAAGCCAGTTTAATTTAAATAAGTTTGTATTCCTGTAACAAGTAATCTATTATGAAAAGACCAAGAAATACATAATGCAACCAATTTGAAACTGGCACAATAGCTACATTATTAATATTAATCATTGGTTCTATTAGAATTAGCTTTTTTTTTTCAAATAAATATTCAAGTCCTAGTATTCAATGACCAAGGGTAAAATAGAGGTAACAGGTAATTTCTATCTGCTGTAAATTGGGTATTATCATACAAGAAATGGCATATACATATAAATGATGAAAATGCTATTTGCTGTAAATCATTTAGCACCAAAATGTCAAATAAAAAGTCTCCAAACTTCAGATCATTCTATTTTTTCCATTGAAAGGGTAGCAGCCCTAATGCATTGTCACCCGAGTCAAATAAATAGGCTTACAGGTCTAGCAGTCATGGGATCCTGACTTTTTGAACTAAATTCTTGCTCATCATGTCTCCTCATCTATTTCCTCTTAACCAATGTAGTGCAGAGCCATTTTTCTTTCAAGCACAAAGAGCACCAACACACAAGAACTAAAGGATCATTTTGGAATCCAGAGAGCAGAAATTCAAAATTATATTTCAACCTCTAAATTACAGAGAATCAAATCTGAATGAAGAATTGTGCATTAGAATGCCAAGCAACAGAGTACAGCTGGAGAATAGGGGAGTGCAGTCTACCAGGGAAGTGAAGGAATGGGTAAGAAAATTTGCTTTTGCCTTCCCCTAGACTTAACAAGCATTTAACCCTTACAGCCCCACTGCATTGGAGCATTTTGACTCTTCCTGGAGTTGGGATTTGAAGTGTTAAGTCGTCTTTTCAGAAAAAATGTAAAGGTAAACTACACCCTTCCCACCTTCTTGGTTTGCACCGTACTTACCTCCAAGGGATGCTGAGCTGTTAGTGCCCACACAGCAGTCCATGGATTTGAAATCACCTCTCTTTTCCCTCTTCTCTGTGCAATCAGGAGGGCTCTAATTCATCCTAGAAGCACTGCACAGAGAAGAGGGAGACGAGCAAGGATTTCAAATCCCTGGACCACTGGACAAGCTGCCTGGGCACTGACAGTTCAGTGTCCCCGGAGGTAAGTACAGTGAGGACTGGTGGGGAAGGCATGGGCAGGGCGTATGGTGTTTGTTTACCTCTACATTTTTTCTGTAATATGTCATGATCTACTTGATTAACCATCTGTTTCTCCAGCATTATAGAGTTGTCATGCTGCAGTACCACACCGGACCTCAACCTGTCTGTCTAATACCTTCAGATTGCTCCTTGTTTTCATGTGGATGAAATTCGATTTTCATTGAATTTTGCCTTTTCCATCTGCCTGCACTGACTTCCCCCTTGCTCCAGGACCACACTTGCCTGCCACCTTTTCTGTCCACTAACCTGTCCAACCTTGTTCCTGCCTTACAACTCAATACTATGTTCAGTTTTGTCTGCAAATCTTTTGTCACCTGCTGGGCAATTCCAAGTGTTGCGCTCTGGTGTTGCCTGATGCTCAAGATTTGTACTTTCAGAGGCTCTAGGGATGACTTGACATACCAGAGCCGGTCTGTTAATTCTAATGTTTGATTAAAAAGTAATGACACGGAGAAATAAGGTACTGCATTCTGTGACATAACTTTTTTTTTATCAAACATTAGATCTAAGCATACAAATTTGAAGTCAGAAGAATTTTACCATTAGCAAATGTTTCCTATGCTTTAAAGTTAAACTCTAGGCAATATTTAAGACATAAAGGGAGGGGAGGGGGTACTAAAACCGGTGCACTCAGAATCTTGTGCAGCTCTCTATATTAACCAAGCAGCTTCTAACTTCAGCTTGTTCAATAAAGGTTTGGCAATACAACCTGGAAGTTGGTTTCTCTGCAGAGGTGCACCAGATTTTGCACTCCCCGGTTTTAATAAATATCCCCCATATTAATGCAGCTTTGCATTTGTTAAAACATTCTTAAATGTATTTATCTAAACATAAGATATATTTTGCTGAAGTTGATTTGCAGTGATTGCTCCTGGGGGAGGGAAATGCAACACAAGGTGCCAATCAGTTGTTCTACAGTGAAAGGGGTAATTTGATAGGTGGAGAGAGCAGAGTGACAGGGAGATTAGCTAATTAGTCTGCTGACACAGTGTGGAGGTAGGAAGGAGACCTACTGAGATGCAGCAGAGCAAAAATTAGGTCTTTTCTTTCTACTAGACATGGCTGTGTGGCACAGTTGTATTTATCTTGGGAATAATGCAGAAAGCAGGTAAAACAGCCTCCTGTACATATTTAATGTGTTTATTTAACTGTTTGCCTGGAGTTCCTTTTAATACACAAGGAATATTGTCACTGCAGCCAATGTAAATTAAGACATATTGTTACTGCAAATGATGTAAATCACTTATTTCATGGCTAACAGCAAGTGGTATTATTGCATTGCCTGTGGCATTTAAGCCCTGATATGCAACCACATTCATTAGTAATTGAAATATTTTATGGCATAGTGTAAATTAGTGAGTTTAGATGAATGTCAATATTTTTAGAATTATACAATTCACTTAAGCCCAATAAAAGTATATCGATAAGCAACATTTCTGTGATAATTACTGAATGGTAATATAAGCACTAGTTTGTGGCAAATACTTCTGGTGTTATTCACACTACAGTATATAAGTGATATAAGTTCCCTTATGTGGACTTTCTATGTTTTAAGGCATTAGTACGGACTATTAACATAATGATGACCAATCTAGTTGTATTTCCCAGTAGTTAAAGAGCAGTCTCTCGCAAGTTCAGCCTTGGGTCCTATTTCTTGTAAAAGATTCATGAGAAATAATAGTACCTCTCAGGCCCATCTGTGCTGTCTAAGACATCTGGGCTCCCTTGGCCCTATACCCATGTCAGTGTAAAGCGTTGCAGATTTGTTTTGTCAACTGTTCACAGTCCATTGATCCAAGAAATCAGATCCACAGCAAGATACCTTCTTTGCAGACAATTAGACTAGAATTAACAAACTCCGACAGCCTTTTTTTGTTATAAGGGACTTTTTAGAAGATATCATTCTTTGAAAAATATAAGCATTGACCTATGAAAAATCAATAGACATCCAAACATCTGTAATTAAAAAGCAAGCTCTGTTAATGACGTACATGTTTAAGGCTTTGTCTAAAATAAAGAAAACCAAGGCATCTGGTACAAATATTTCATTAAATAATATGTTGACCTTGATCTAGTGGCAAATATTAACCCATTCATACTTACAAATAGTACAAAAAAATTACTTCAGTTCAGTAATAGACAAGCAAAACATCTGCTCATTAAAGTTTTACATCCTTAGGTACAGAAAATATATTTAAAGCCCAACTCTAGTAAAAAAAATCTTCCACACTGCAAAGGTTAAATTCTTGTTAAGGTCTAGGAAACAGAAAAATAATTTTTACATACCTGATCCCCACTGTCTTGGAAGATGGTGCTCCACAATGCAACATAACCAGTCGATAGTGCTGAAGAATATTCAGCAGATGGTTGAGCATGAAAAACATGCACATTTAAAGCCCAACTCCAGGAAAAGTAAGACTGCTCCTTGCGGAGGGGCTGCCCCCACACTGCAAGAGTTAATACTAATTTAGGACTAAGGGATGAGAAAATCAGTTTTACTTACCTGATCTTCCAGTCCTCCAACAGACAGCGCTCCCCCATGCTTTTGCTGTGGGCTGTCCCCCGCTGATTTTCCAGGTCTCTAGGTGTAAATCGGTTTTTACAGTTTTCTTTGCAGTGTGGGGGACAACCCCTCTGCAAGAGATAATTATAACTCTCCTCCCAAGTTATTATTATTATACAGGATTTATATAGCGCCAATAGCTTGCTCAGCGCTGTACATTATAATGGGAGACAGTACACGAGACAGTAGAGTAACAATACGATTCAATACACGAGGGGTTCGAGGCCCTGCTCCTTGGAGCTTACAATCTAGGAGGGAGGGGATAGTGGTACAGGAGGAAATAGCTGTGGGGGATGGAGTGGTAGGAAGAGTGGAGGAGTTCAGTAATTAGCTGAGGGTGGGGTAGGCTTCCCTGAAGAGATAGGTTTTCAGGGTGCACCTAAAGGTGAGGAGGGTAGGTGACAGTCTGATGGATTGGGGTAGGGAGTTCCAGAGGATGGGGGAAGCCCTGGACAAGTCCTGGAGACGGGCATGGGAGGAGGAGACCAGGGAACTAGAGAGTAGGAGGTCTTGTGAGGAGCAGAGAGTATGTTTTGGGTGGTATTTGGATACCAGATCGGTGATGTAGTTTGGGGCAGTATTATGAACAGCTTTATACGTCAATGCTAGCATTTTGAATTTTATCCGTTGGGCAATCGGAAGCCAGTGGAGGGATTGGCAGAGGGGGTGGCGGATACGGAGCGGTTAGTAAGGTGGATGAGTCTGGCCGCAGCATTCAAGATAGACTGAAGCAAGAATAGTCTGTGGTGAGGTAAGCCGATGAGGAGGGAGTTACAGTAGTCAAGTCGTGAAATAATAAGGGAGTGAATGAGCTGTTTAGTAGTTTCCGGGGTTAGGAACGGACGTATTTTAGAGATGTTGCGTAGGTGAAGTCTACATGAGTTTGTCAGCTATGGGGCCTGGGGCTGGAAGGACAGATTGGAGTCTAGGATGACACCTAGTACTCTAGCTTGAGGAGTGGGACTGATGGTGGTGTTGTTGGTCTTGATGGAGAAGTCGGGGGCGCGGGCTGGGGGGAAGACTAGGAACTCTGTTTTGGAAAGATTTAGTTTGAGGAAGTGGAGTGACATCCAATCCGATATGTTTCTCAGTAGGCTTGTGATACGGGCGGAGACTGAAGGGGTGAGGTGAAGTTCAGCTTTTAAAATGTTTTCATTAACTTAGCGGTAACCTGTACTGAAAGAAATATGTTGGTTTCCTTCACTGACCCCTTTGTAACATGCTACTGGTCTGGCTGTGTTTGACTTTAATGTTTTCCAAGAAAATGACCAACAACAATTAATCCAGTTACGTATTACCTATAAATCATTAAAAATCATGTAATGTATTTTTTAATACAGCTACTGTATTAACCCAATTGTATTGCTTTGCTGAGTACTGTCAATCTAGCATTGCGGCATGCAGACAGAAGAATCTTGATACCCTCATGCAGTGATGAAGTTGTCTAATCGGGAAGCTGGTGGGTCATTGTCCAAACTGGATTTCTTAACTGCAGGGAAGAAATCTAGTCAGGGACTTAACTGCAATTGATCAACATCTTCACCAAGTAATTAGAGACCTGTTAGTTTAACTTCTATAGTCAGGAAAATTCATTTTGTAAAGCGCTGCGCAAACTGTTGGTGCTATATAAATCCTGTATAATAATAATACTTGAGAGTTTGCTAAAAGACCACAAAGAAAAAGTTTTTCCTAGAAAACAATATATCAGAAATAGACAGCATGGATTCATGAAAGACAGAAATTATCAAACAAATCTGAATTCTTTTTCTGACAAAGAGGGCAAAAATATAGACAAAGGAGTAGATGTAGATATAGTATACTTGGACTTTTCAAAAGTGTTTGACACAGTTCTCCACACACAGCTAATGTGTAAGGTAAAGTCTACAGGCTTGGAAAAATCAGTTTGTAAATGGGTAGAAAACTGGTTAAAAGATCGCATTCAGAGAGTAGTTCTTATGGAGTAAGGGTCTAAGGTTATCACTGATGTATCCCTAGATTCAGTGTTGGCACCCTTTCTATTTAATATATTTATACATGATATAGAGTTTGGGATTAAATGTACCAGTTTCAGTGTTTACAGATGACACCAAGCTATGCAGTGGAACAACATGCTTACAGAATGTCTTGGACTTTCAGGAAGACCTTAGTGTACTGTTTGATTGGGCAACTATGTGGCAAATGAGGTTTAATGTTGATAAATGTAAAGTTATGCACTTGGAAGATAAAAACATGCATGCATTTTATGTTGTACATACGAAGAGAAGAACAGCTGGGGGAGTCAGTGGTGGAGAAGGATCTGGGTGTTCTGGCAGATCATAGACTTAACTGTTTCCCGTCCGCCCTATAGCAGACGCACTGCTACAGGGTGGCACGGGTGCTCAAAATCACATGTATATATACGTGATTTTGCCATTCGTGGCTGTCAATCACCGAGTGTCGGCCGGTGATTACTCGCTGGCGCCCGGTGATTGCCGAGCATCCCCGATGCGGGGTAGTAAACAAAACAATTCTCTCCCCTGTCAGCTCCTGCACACTGCTTTGCATGGCTGTGTGCTCACAGTGAAACACACAGACACAGTCCCAAGTAAAACAGCACACAGCACACTGTTATCTCTTTGATCGCCCCACATGTTAAGCCCTTCCTGCCCAGTGCCATCAGTATAGTGTCAGTGCTTTATATGAGCACTGATCTCTGTATTGGTGTCACTGGGGATGTCAGTGACACCAAATCAGTTCCCCCCAGTGTCAGAATGCCCGCCGCAGTCCTGCTATAAGTAGCTGATCACCGCCATTACTAGTAAAAATAAAAAATCAAATTAAAAAAATCCCAGTATATGTCGCCATTTGTAAATGCTATAACTTTCACATACAGTAAACCAATTAATTTACACGTATTAGGATTTTTTTTAGCAAAGACATGTAGCAGAATACATTTTGGCCTAAATGTATGATGAAATTTGATTTTTTAATTTTTTTTACTGGACATATTTAATAGCAAAAAGTCAAAAATATAGATTTTTTTCTCAATATTGCCGGTCTTTTTTTTATAGCGCAAAAAATAAAAAAGCGACAGGTGATCAAATACCACCAAAAGAAAGCTCTATTCGTGGGAAAACAGGATGTAAATTTAATTTGGGTGCAGCATTGCATGACCGCGCAGGTCAGGAAGGGGGTAAATCCTCTGGAGGACAAGTGGTTAATTAGTATGCAATGCCAAGCTATGGTTTCTAAAGCTAGCAAAATCCTTTCTTGTAGTAAAAGAGGTATAGACTCCAAAGACAGACATATCATTTTAACCCTGTACAAATCATCAATAAAATCCTATCTGGAATATGTAGTTCAAATTTGGGCACAATTCACAAAAAAGATATGAGAGGACTGACGCCTCACAGAACTGGGCTTTTTTCCGTGGGGCCACATATTTGCGTACCTGTCTTTCTGCTCCCAGCACAAAGACTGGGGTGTCACTGAGAGCCCCTGGGTCCCATTCTAATGATTGGAACCCAGGACTCCCGATTCCGGGTCACATGATCGCTGTGAAAGCCTTTGATTGGCTATCACAGTGATCAGTCACTGTATAGCACGCCCCCCCTTGTTTTTTTTTCTCTATGAATGGAGGAGAGAGATAAATTGTATCTCTCTAACTCCTGGCATAGAGTAAAAAAAATGTTTGTTTAAAAAAAAAAAAAGATAAATAAATATATAAATATTAAAAAAGAAAAGAAAAAATACCTAGATCAAGGTTTGATCTAGTTCAGTGCCAGGGTAAATGTTTGGGTCAAGGTCAGCGTCAAAGGTAAAGGTCAGGGTCAAAGGTCAGGATTTATTTATTTACAAACTCGTGCAGACTCCACCTCCGCAACATCGCCAAAATCCGCACGTTCCTAACCCCAGAAACCACTAAACAGCTCATCCACTCCCTCATCATATCACGACTCGACTACTGCAACTCCCTCCTCACTGGCCTGCCTCGCCGCTGGCTATCCCCTCTTCAGTCCATCCTGAACACGGCTGCCAGACTCATTCACCTTTCCAACCGCTCTGTCTCCGCCACCCCCCTCTGCCAATCCCTCCACTGGCTTCCGATTGCGCAACGGATCAAATTCAAAATCCTAACGCTGACGTACAAAGCTGTCCACCATACTGCCCCGAACTACATCACTGACCTAATATCCAAGTACCGCCCAGCACGCACACTCCGCTCCTCACAGGACCTCCTTCTCTCTAGTTCCCTGGTCTCCTCCTCCCATGCCCGCCTCCAGGACTTCTCCAGGGTGTCACCCATCCTCTGGAACTCCCTGCCCCAACCCATCAGATTATCACCTACTCTCCTCTCCTTTAGGCGCACCCTGAAAACCCATCTCTTCAGGGAAGCCTACCCCACCCCCTGCTAACTTGCCTCCCTCCTCCACTCTTCCTACCACTCCATCCCCCACAGCTATCTCCTCCTGTGCCACCACCCCCTCCCTCCTAGATTGTAAGCTCGAAAGAGCAGGGCCCTTGATCCCCTCATGTTTTGCATTGTATTGGTATTGTTCTGTCACATGTTCTGTCTCCCTTTGTAATGTACAGCGCTGAGCGAACTATTGGCGCTTTATAAATACTGTATAATAATAATAATAATAATATTTAAATTGGTATCAATGTGAGTTAGTGTCAGTGTGTTTTAGGTAAAACAAAAAAACAAAATGCGCACTATTGTTTCTGAGCTGTACTACGGGTACAAACAACAAATAGCATACACATATATGGTATCACTGCAATCGCCAATAGCTGGAAAATTTATTTTGGGTTGTTCTTTGGCGGTAGGTTATGGTAGTAACAAGAAACACACAGCTAAATTTGAAAAAATGATTTTTTTAAAACTATTTTAGGCCAGTTTTCCTTGGATAATAAAAACAAATCAGGAGATATCCATTACCATTTACCAATAAATGAATGACCAATTTGTCCTGAAAAAAAACAAGGTATAATCCACCTGGATGCACAAAGTAGTTGTGATGATATGGTTTTACTAACCCATGTGAATGTTGGAAAAGTGTGCTTAGACATTAAGATTTGTTGTACCCTTAGGCATGAAATGGTGAAAACCCTACAAAAGAACCAGTTGAACAATGATGAAAAACTCACTCCTGTTTAAATTTCTCCTTGCAATTCAGTTTGCAACTTGATTGTATTTAAGTACTGGGGATATTTGGAGTTTAAGAAGGTAATGGTAAAACATATTTTTTTTTATAGAAAAAGGATTATTTGTAGAGAGTTATTTTAACAGAAGTGGAAGAAGCCAAATGAGCAAATTGGGGAGGAGTTTGTTTGACATAAATGAGAACCTATGGCAGGCAGATGTTAAACATGGGTAGGTAGTATTGATGGTGATCTATTCATTTGTATGAGGATAAAATAGCTGAAAATTGTCCCTTCTAAAGGATTAATTCTTTAAAATAAAATGTAAAAAAAAGCAAGGTATAGTTCACCTGGATGCACAAAGTAGTTTGTTTGACATACATGAGAACCTATGGCAAGCAGATGTTAAACATGGGTAGGTAGCATTGATGGTGATCTATTTATTTGTATGAGGATAAAATAGCTGAAATTGTCCCTTCTATAGGATTAATTCTTTAAAATAAAATGTAAAAATGTATTCTCTAAACTGATAATGCCACATGTGACCCATACAAACAAAAGTGCAGTTATATATACTGTATATATATATATATATATATATATATATATATATATATATAAAACTCTAAACACTACCAGGTGCTGATTTCTGCAGGGACTGCCTGATACAGCAATCAAATAAAAGAGCATGGAAGCGTACACTGGGAGACTGCCCAGTCTATTGTGTAGCAGATCAGCTTCAGGATGTGTCCCAAGCCCCCCCCCCCCCCCAATAACACTTATCACTTGTTCAATTGTAACACTTTCTTTCAGTTCTTGGTGGTGATAAAATATGTAATGGCCCTTACTTTTTTTTTTGGTTAAGTTTGTCCTGGAGTATCATCTCACTTACACTGTTACACTTTTCTTAAGATGACAATAGCATTTTGACATGGCCTTCTGCTTGTCAAAAATAATACCTATTTTTTTCTTTGAACTGACAGCATGTAAGGGTTGGTTGACTGAGACACTTAAGGTTGTCATTGTATGGTTAAAACTGACATAAAAATATTGTTGTCACTTCAGCCTGAAAGTCAGGTTATATGTGTGTCATTTAGTGTGCATTTACTCATGTGTTAGAACTGTGAGTAGAGTGAAAAAAACAGACACGACACAAATGGAATTTGTCAGCCAATGACCGTAAGTTAATAGGAGTGGTTAATCTATCAATATACAAATGAAAAGTAAAGTAAAAGCAGTGAAAGCTGAAATACATAGATACATACTGTATATATTTTTATTATTATTCAGGATTTACATAGCGCCAACAGTTTGCTCAGCGCTTTACAATATAATGGGAGACAATACAGCAACAATACAGTTCAATACAAGAGGGATAGGAGGGCCTGCTCCTTGGATATATATATATATAGGCAATAATGGAAACACTACATGATTTGCAGGTGTGAAAGTGATGATATGTTTTGCATTGAAAGCGGAAGTGATGTAACATTCTTTTGCTTCCGCTGTGTGATGAGACAACTAGCTAACCCGTGGGAAGCCTCACTTTTGTCATTCACTGCGTGCGCTGCTAGTAAAACGGAGTCATGTCAGAGCTTACTGAGCTTCAAAGGGGGCAAATTGTTGGTGCCCGCTTAGCAGTTGTCTCAGCAGTTGTGAGGCTTCCCACCTGATACACTGTATATATATATATATACATATATATATATATATATATATATATATACAGTACATGTATATATATATATGTATGTATATATGTATGTGTGTGTATGTATGTATGTATGTATGTGTACCTGGGATCTGGCACATATCATTTGTGGTTTTTAGGGATGTAGCCATATAGCAGAGGAAATCCTTCAGTAGGTAAAGATCACACTATGGCAGAGTGGGTATTTCCCAAGACCTCCTGTTCTCTAGCTCCCTTGCCTCCTCTTTCCATGCTTATCTCCATGACTTCTCCCTATCCTCTCCCATCCTCTGGAAATTCCTACCCCAATCTGTCTGAATATCTCAGACTCTGTCCACTTTTAGATGATCCCTGAAAACCCTTTTCAGCAAAGAAGTCTATCCCGCCTCCACCTAACAACTGTACATTTTTGATGGGGGAAATACAGAAATACAGAGAGGGCAGGCCCCATAGGCAACTCCTTAAAGCTGGACAGCAGTTCCTCACTCTTCTAGTAGCTAGTGCTTCCTTCTCTCTCTGACTCTCCTGGTATGTTTGCCACTGTTTCTATATTGTATATGATGTAATGTCGTAAGAGAGGCTGTTATCAATCAAATGACGAAGAAGTGAAGCTTTGGGGGAATAGTTGGAGAAGATTGGTGAAGAGAGGAATAAGGTAAGTATTTAACATTATTCATTACTCTCCTAAACAAAATAATAAACAATTGCAGTAAAGGAGGGGGTGAGGGCACTCTCTTCTTAACTTTTTCAGCTGACTGGTGTTCAGCTTTAAGGGAGAATCTCCGGCCAGGACCCGTTGATTGACATCCCTAGCCGCCAATGGCAGCTGGAGTAGGGCGGTGTGCACGCGCTCCCTACCCGGAAATGCAAGTCTCTTATATATACGTGATTTTGCACAGCCCTGCTGCCCTGTAGCAGTAGTTCTACTATATGGCGGTGAGAAAGAGGTTTGTCATAATCGTGACACCTCAGCTGTGCTCACACAAGGTATTGAAAAGAATTGTAGTTCCAAGAAGAGAGGGTGACAAGTTTAGACTATTATGTAAAAGAGAGGTGTTTTGTATTCTTTGTTTGGATACCAGAAAGCCTTGCAGACTTAATCATGAATGGGATGTGTCACATTTTTATGAATAAGTACATGTCTTTTCAATAGGGACACTAGAAGAAAATTATATCTTTTTTCCATTTCATGATTAGTCACTGAGACTTTTGACACGTGGTGACTTTTTTTCTTTGTTTTTTTTTTCCTTTTTTCTTTTTTTTTCTGTTTGCTGTGGATTATTATATTAGTATATGTTTTTAATTGATTTGCATACCATTTCTTTTTAAATGTTATATGTATGTTTAATATGGCCATGTAATAAATAAAGTGTTTTTAAACCCACAAAAGTAAAATAAGCCTGTATATGCAGTAAAGCATGCTTGTTATACGCACTGTGGAACCTAAGGGGTTAATCCTCTGTATTGTGTAAAAAGAATGTTTGATCCTGTCTTCTCTGATCCTCTCCTTCTACTGACCCCAATCCTTCTGCTGAGAGAACAGAGCCTTGGGGGCAAGCTGCACATTCTCAGATAAGTGTGTATTGCTAGATAGTTTTTTTATTTTTTTGGGAGAGTGCATGTGATCAGCACAGGGCCAATCAGTGCTGTCCAGACAGAGGGTCAGGGGTTATTCAGTCTCACATGACAATCAAGGGAGAATAAAAACGCCTCCTACAAAATTTAACCAGTGCTTTGCTGGATACTGATAGAAGTCACAAGACTGCTCTAACTGCTGATAAAAAAAAGTATTTAGCAGTTTATATTTATTAAAATAATTGCATTTCCATGTTCTGTTTACTGTGGGAGACCAAATATAGTGAATGCAGGGTTCAGGGTTTAGTAACACTTTAATTGCTAATTACTATTGACTGCAGGATAATTGCTCTTCATGGGTCTCTATTAAATATATCCTATATCATATATATATGCCCATGTTGAGCAAATTATACTTGCTATGAATAAGAGCTGGACTTAGTGTGAAATGCGTTAGCTGAATCTGCTGTCTTTCCATACTGTAATTGGATGATATATTTTTGGATTTGCAACCAAACAGATTTTACCTTCGTTCTAAATCACTTGCAGTAGCAGCTTGTTCTAAAACTCTTGGCTTAGCCATAGCTGAGGCTTCCTCCTTTGTTTTCAGATGGAATTCCAGCTTTGCTTCTGCCGTGTCCTGCATTGCCTGAGCCTCTGCCCGTGCTCCTGCTTGAACAAATGATGTTTGGGCCCTACCCAAAGGAAGCCCTCCATCGGCACTCCATCATCTCTTACAACTCTCCTGTGAAGACACAGCAAAGGAAGGGAGCTTCAGACCTCGGTGTGCATGTGCGCTAGCTCATTTACAGTTGTGTCATCAATTTCCTGGCCTGAAAAGATGGAGCTGGGAAATTAAAATGGTGGATAAGTACTAAACAGTACCCAGCCGCCAGCAGAATTCTTCTAGTGGTTAATGTGTAACTTATTAAAATACACCTTATGTTCACATCTGTGTGGGTTTGTGGGCTGTGTTTGCATGGGCATGGCAGATCATTCATTTGAATGGGCTGCCATGCCTGTGTTTTCTGACAGAATAAAGGTTCCATTTTGCCCCATGCAATTTCCCTGTGATTCCTGCACTCGCAAACACAAGGAGGGTTGAGATGTGTGGGGGTGCTATTAAGAATGAATGGCAGCATCTCTACAAAACAGGTTGTAGGTGGTTGCACAACTGGGAACAACTGTGATTCCCATACCTGCAACCACCCAGCATAGTGTGAACCTAGCCTGAAGTGTAACTATGGTTAAACCGTAAAATCATATATTCTTCTTTAAATTGTATTCCAACTATTATTAGCCTACTTCTATTAATATGAATGCTCTTAAAGTTTATAAACATACTTTGTGTAGATCCCCACACATTTACTTTTTCAATTCTGACACATATTCACTATATCCTGTGAGTAGACACATGCTGTATCACACATTTCACAGAGCCTGCCTTCTGAACTACAGAGGTGGTGATAGGAGGAGTTTCAGGAGGCAGAATCAAAGCTTGCAGGCAGCAAGGTACCATGGGATATGTAGTCCTTATAAATTTAGAAGTAAACAGCAGAAGAGAAGCTAAAAAGCAAGCCAAAAACTGTCTTGATCTGAATAGTTTAGTTCTGAACCAATTGTGTCTACCAGCTGCAGTTGATAGTAGAAAACCTTCCAAACATTGAAGCTGAAGAACACCTATCCACACTTCTGAGGACACTAAGCAAAAATGAGCAGTTGGGAGATAGGAGCGGTTATGGGTTCATAGGCCTTCAGTTTTTGTTCCTAGTTTCCATCTGATACTGTAGGTGGCAATATTTAAATATTTTAATAAACGGTGTCCCCCAATGTAGAGAAAATATAACCCTAACCCTTATCCCTAAACTCAATCAATATAGAAAATGTATATAAAGTAACAACATACTCTCTTTGAATTATTAACCGTGCTGGAGCTGCAACATGCAGATGAGGAATTTTCCTTTTACCCAGAGCTGATAACTTTTTATCTAGACTCCCTTAGGGTGTTGCAAATAAGCCTATGATTTATTTATTCAATATAAAGTCTTTAATCTCCAGTCTATCTTACCAGATTTTTATAACTCATGAGTACTTTGAAAACTGCTGATATCCCTCAGATATAATGTTGGACAATGAAGTTGTTATGTTTAGTGCCACCATAAGAGGCTTTAAGTATGCTTTTTAAATGATTTCAGCTTGGAATTGAATACAACTTAAAATTCTTTTTTCTGTTATTTGAAAATTGCTTCCTGCTCAATACTCCACTCCTAAGCAGTAAGAATTTTGTTTAGTATCTTCAGTGATCAGTAACACTGAAAGAACTCCACCACTGTTATATGTTGCTGTTCAATATACTGTGCCAATTGGTGGGATACACCCCACCTCTTAGGAGGTTCCCACACTGGAGTAAAAACACTGAAATAAATGAGTTACAACTGCATTTCTCATCACAACGGTAATCCCACAGCATCAGGAGAATATGTATACGTGCACCAATATGCAAAACAAGGGTAATTTGCATCTGGTTACATGTGCGTCTTGTATTGTATAATCACACACCTAAATTTATGCAGGCTTGCTAATACACAAGGACACCCTAATGCGAGTACAAGCACCTAATCTTGGTGCCAGATGGCCTGTTTAAGGAACAGAGCTGAGTCAGGAAGTTGCTGGATGCTCTTCAGCTGTCACCCTTTGGCTTGAACCCTGAACCTGTTCCTGAAATCTGTTATCACATTTCTGAACAAGCCCTGTATTAGAGTTGTCTATGCTCTGTCCAGCCTTCCACTGACCTTGACCTTGACGATGGCCATTGCCATGGCCATCGACCATTGATGTTCCTGATTGATTCCTGGTTTGACCTCAGCTAGCTCCTGACTACAGATGTCCTCTGCTGACCTTCTGGTGTGACCTTCCACAGCTTGCCTTTTGACCATTCTACTGACTTCCCAATGTGACCTTTTCCTACCTCCTGACCATGATTCTTCTGACTTCCCAGTGTGATGTCTGCCTGTCTCCTGACCATGATGCTGCTGACTTTCCAGCATGACCTCTGCCTGCCTCTTGATGATTATTCTGCCTTACACCCTGCTTACTATCTGTCTTCCTGGTTGCCAACCTCTGCTTGTCTTAGACCACACTTCCAGTCTGTATTGGCTTCCAATGTTACTGGCAGCTGCTATTCCAGTGTGCTCTTTGTCAAAGACTTATTGATATGCATATAATGACAGGTTCAGCAAACATTTTTTATCAGCTGTCTTTATATAACTCATAGCAATCCCTTTTCTCCTTAGCTTCTTCTTTTGCTTTTGCTGCTGATTTTTTTATACCATGTGTTTAAGAACACACACACTTTGATAAAATCTAGCTTTCCCAGGCCATGATTTCTCAGGAATGTACATATGTTGACATGCACAAAGTCCTATTTTTTTTATCACACATATGATGCCTTCTGCTACTTATTCATAAGCAGTATGTTTGCAAGAATATCACAGAAATATGCCCTCTTACTTTTGTTTAGAAAACTAATTCTACAAAATAGATATATCAATTTATTGCTAATAGGGGATACCATGCGTTTAACCAGAAACCTGCTTGCTCACAGTTTACCGAACAAGGGAACTAAATAGCCAGCTTTGGCCAGTTTGCCTGCCAACTGCTCTCTGTCCACTGCCCGTTGCCTTTTAATGGCAGTAGTGATAAATCCATTAAATGATATCCTCCCATTCGCTGGCTTATTTCATATTGTAAAGAAGCCTGCCAGTGTCCTGAGATTTTTTTTATCAAAACGCCACTTTTGCTGGAGTAAATTGTACAAGCATGCAACATCACATGCAGGTTTAAGGCATCTCCCATGCATGCTATTTAAAGGAATTGAGTATTTTATTTGTTAAACTCTAAGTTGCAATAAAAGACCTACTCCCTACTAAACAGTTTTTTAAAAAAAAAAAAGGATTTTTTGCATTGGTACATATTCTTCATAGCTTTCAGGTGCCTAGTAGCAGAGCCTGAAATGATGAGGAAGGCCTCTCTTACACCTCTAACTCAGGGCCCTTGGTAGTGTGAACAGAAGAAGCAGGAGTGCAAAGTGTCACAAGTGCCTGTAAGTCTTGCTAGCAATAGAGCAGGTGTCCACGCTAGGCAGGAGAAGTTGTCAGTTATCTTCAGTGAAGCAGGCGGGCTGGTGGACAGTTAGTGGCCAGCAGACTGAAGCAGAATAGTCCTACAGTGGGCAGGCAAGGCATATATTGGTAGCAGACTGTAGATAAGCAGGTACAGCAGTATGGTAGGCAGGTACTGGTGACTGCAGGAAGAATAACAGAGTCAGGCAGGCTGGGTCATACACTGACAGGATGGAACAGGTACAGAGGCATCAACAAGAGCATGGTCAAGGTACAAGATGGGTCAGGAGCCGTTCACAGGAACAGAAACAAATGTAGCAGGCAGAAACAGTGTTCAAGGACAAGCCAAGGTCAGTGCAGGTAAAATTTAGAGAGTAGTCGGGAAAAGGCTGGGTCAGCAACTGGAGTCAGGACACAGGGTCTCAGGATACACAGGAGGCTAAAGACAAAGCAGCACTGATATGAGCACTGGCTTAGTTTAAATAGCCAACAAATGTCACAAGTGCATGTGGGCACGTCGATGTGCATGCGCACATGTATGCATACAGGTACGAGCACCATTGTGCGTAGACGCATGGGCATGTGCCTAATTCCTACATCCACCAGACGGAACATGGATTAGCCTGTGAAAATGCACAGCATTCCTCCCAGAGGTGCCATCTTGTCTACTGCCATGCCCTTCCTGACAATAGCAGTGCCCAGATACTCATTTTCTTTTTTAGCAAAAGCTTGCAAATTGGCCTGGAAAAGGCCAGAGAAAAATTACAAGATTTAGTTCCTATAGAATTCAAAGGGGTTTGGCCACTATGTTCAGGGTTACAGTCTACTTTCATCTCTATGCCCAACTGCTAATTATTACAAAATTAGGCACCTAATGTCAATAACGAATTAGCAGGGGTGGAGTCTGAGCCTGTATGCTTGAGAGAAATGTTAGAAAACAGATCACTATTATATAAATGTCCTTGCTAGCACTAACTCAAAGTCATGAGCAGTCTTTTGGGGGACTTTATGAACATAGTCAATTTTGTACAATATGCGTGCAAATCCATTAAAAAAAATCTCAAATAGATTGTGAAGTATTTTTTTATTTTTAGACAGTCTTACATCTATCATCTGCCTCTGTTAATAGCCTCCCCCAGGAACCGATACCCAAGTGATCCGGAGGTCTGTGCTAATTAATAGTAATGATCTTTCCAGGAGCTGTAAAGTATAATGTACAATATGCAAACTAATGATTGAGCACCACCCTAGTGCAATGACTATTTCAAGGCAAATCTCATTTGGAAGGAAGAAATTGATGACATGACATGGCAAAGAAATAAATGTAAGAGGAGAAACTTCAGCTAACAATAAAAAATGGGGGAAAATGAAACTTATAAACTGCATGTAATACTTATTAATAAAGTAGGCCTTGCCAACACTGAAATGTAAATTTGAGAAGTAGAGATCTGACATTTACCAAATGAAATTTTGTTATTTGACCTCTTTCTGTAAACATTGACATTGCAGTCACATTTATAATAGATTTCTGTCTGTTTTTTTCCACAGCTGAATGTTTCCATGGGGAACGCTAGCGCTTATTATAGCTAGGAATTCACCTGCACCAGCTGTGAGGCCAACACATAAAACACACGCCAGCTCCCAAATCCCGTAGTCTCTAAGCAAACCTCTGTTTTATGATTGTCATTAAGTAAGCATTCATCCTAGGATGGACTGCACAATCTCTTCCATTTGTTTTGCCTGGAAAAGACAAAATATCATTCTGTTTTATTAGAACCATTTTAAAATCAGAGAAGATTGTCTGTTGCCTACAATAGCCCACACATACTTGGATCTGTTTTTAACATGCTTTCAGATGTGTGATCTTGATCGATGTTCTCTCTCTTTAGATTTTAAAGTACACTGGAATACTGCATAAGATTTTAAAATAAGCTATACACTATTATTTATAAACTCTTGGTTATTGTCATTTGAAGTGACCTTATTGCAAAAACTAAATACCCCCCCCCAAAATAAACTAAATACCCGCCGCCCCCCAAAAAAATACTTGCAGCCAAATTCTGCTTTGATAAGGGGAAATCGTCCTCTAAAGTGTGTACAGAAACCAACACTTATGGGAGTGTAGCACTTCTGCTCCCCAACTGCTTTCAGTGGCTCCTCTCACTGACCTCTATGTCCCTACAGCACATAGTAGTGCCATGGAGTTTATTTGGAGGAACCATTGAGCATAGTGGGGGACCAAGAGATTAACACCCCTAGAAGTGTTGGTGTTTGCACAAGTTTAGGTTGCAAGTTATCTTCAACTGCAGCATTCCATAATGTGGTAAGTGGGAGAGGTGAACATTTTTGGGTGTTCAGTTTTAAGACAGACTCATTTTAAATAGTAAATAGTTATCTATAAGCATTTTCAATTCCCTGCCTCACTCTCTTCCTTCCTTTCCTTATATAAAAATATATAATTTACTTAAATGATCGTATTATAACACGCTTGTCAAAAGGTTTTGAAATAAGTTTGTGCCTGATAGTGTTCTTGTGCACAGCAAAGTTTTTTTTCCAATTATTAGAAAAATGCTGCTCTCAATCTAAAATAATGTCAACCTGTGCTCCATTTTATTCTTGTAAAAAGCGCACGTTCGGTAGACATCACAAGTTGTCTGCTATTTCCTTTATGTCTCCTTCACACGGGCAGTTAGGTGCATACAGTGGAGGCCAGCAACAAGAAAGTTGGATTCTTGTAACTGGTATATTCACAGATGTATGCAAACAACTGTGGCCACTCAGTCTGTACAAAGAAATGAGAGGCTACAAGGAGTCATCGTTGTTTGCAGGTAACCAACATTTAGTAGTTACCTGCAGTTATGGATGGATGAGCGACCTTGACACAGACAGCTACTTACAGGATCGGCCATCTGTCCTCAACTAAAGGTTACCACTGGGCATGTGGATACATGTGTACTGCAACGATTTCTCTCAGCCTGTCATTGCTATGTAAAGGCTGTTTGCCTATGCCTGTGATCCCCGCTACAATAATGCGCTGATTCTTGCCACTGGCCTCTGCTGTATGCACCTAATCACCAGTGTAAAGGAGGTCTGGCTTTGTTGCTATGGCCTGATTTTACCTGAGTTCATGGTTAACCCCTTCACGCCTAAGGGTAAAACAAATCTAAATGCCTAAGCACAATTTTGCAACGTTGACATGTGTTAGTAAAACCGTACATATCATCATAACTACTTTGTACATTCAGGTGATTTATACCGCATTTTTTTCAGGACAAATTGGGCTTTCATTTGGTGGTAAATGGTAATGGATAGCTCTTAATTTTTTTTTTTTATTATCAAAGGAAAACTGGCCCAAAATAATAAAAAGAAAAGAAAATTGTATTTAGCTGTGTGTTTCTTGTTACTACCATAACCTACCACCAAAGAACAACCCAAAATAAATTCTCCAGCTCTTGATGATCACAGTGATACCATAGATGTGTATGTTATTTGTTGTTTGTACCCAAAGTAGAGCCCAGAATCAATAGTGCGCATTTTGTTTTTGTCTTTTTTTTACTTAAAACACACTGACACTAACTGACACTGATACCAATTGTTTTTTTAAATCCTGATCTTTGACCTTGACCTTTGACCCTGACCTTGACCCAAACACTTACCCTGGCACTGAACTTGATCAAACCTTGATCTAGGTATTTTTTCTTTATTTTTTATTTTTTAATATTTATTTATTTATTTTTACAAACTTTTTTTTCTCTCTATGCCATAAGTTAGAGAGATACAATGTATCTCTCTTCTCCATTCAGAGAGAAAAAAACAAGGGGCCGGGCCATACAGTGACTGATCACTGTGATAGCCAATCAGAGGCAATCACAGAGATCATGTGACCCGGAATCGATCGTTAGAAGGGGACCCGGTGCTCTCAGTGACACCGCGGTCTTTGTTCTGGGAGCGCACCATGCGGCGCACTCCCAGCACAAAGACAGGTACGCAAATATGCGGCCCCATGGAAAAAAGCCCAGTTCTGTGAGGCCGCATATTTGTGTGATATCGGTATCAAGGGGTTAAAGTGATATTAAAGGCAGATTTGCTCACTGGCTATGATTAACAGAAGTGGAAGCCTATAGCTCCTGCTGCTGTCTCAGCCAACGAGGAGGAAGCGTCCCTGGAGAGCCGCTGCTCTTGTGCACATCGCCAGATTGAGAGGGGGCTCTAGTAAGTATTAAAGGGGGCTGATGAAGGTAAAAATCCTTGAGCCCTTACATCCACTTTAAGGAGACACTGTTACCTTGCCCATTCAGGGAAAGCTAACAGTATCAGTGCTATTCCATCACTCATTGCAGCTGGCACTAGAATCCAGCATTTTGCGATGTTTGCTCTAAGGCAGGACTTGAACTCTAAAAGGGAAAAAAATAGTGTAGCTACAAACCAGATATATACAGCACATTGTCAAATTATTTGTGCTGTTCATATAAGAAATGCCTTAGATGATGTTTAGTATTAAAAAAAAAACACAGCACATAAAACCATTAATTGAGGCAGTTGTGCTCCAAATGATATTTAGACTACTGCAACACAGCTAATCATTTCATATTATTTTTTGATGTGCATTATCCAATAGTAATTGCATAAAACTGCACAATGTACAGCATTAAAAATATGTTCTACAAAAGTAAAATTCAAACTTGTGCTTGCCTCATTTGTTCATAGGAATACAAACAGCTTTACCCACATAAAGTTTTAAAACAAACATTCAGGATGAGTGCAATCTATGCAGAAACTGCAAGTAAAGAGTCATATAAATGAGTGCTGGAGATTAAGAGCACCCAGCATGTTTTCATTTTCTTCAGTGTTGGGGCACAAGTACATGAAAACAACAAAGAACTTTTTTGTTTTTTTATACTATAGTTGGCCTTATTAAAATATATCACAATGCATGCCATTTTTAGTAGATTAGAAATATGTGTTTTCTGTTTTCTCCCATTACTTTTTAATCATTGTCTTGATAAGTTAACCAAGTACAGTCTTTCTTTAACATACATTTTCAGGTTATTATTTAGAGATAAATATCCATTATGTTAGTCAAAGCTTTTCAGTTTTGCTACCATGTTAAAAGATTTTCTTGAGAGTGAACAGCCCCATATGAAAGAAAAATATATTTGAAATATATTTTAAAAATATTCTTCCCAAATATATTGCCATATATTTTTCATATACTTTGCAATAAAAATGCATTTCAACATGCAGTGTATATATATATATATATATATATATATATATATATATATGTTTATTTATTACAGGCAGC
This sequence comes from Staurois parvus, assembly GCF_062004578.1. Lineage (NCBI taxonomy): Eukaryota > Metazoa > Chordata > Amphibia > Anura > Ranidae > Staurois > Staurois parvus. The sequence goes on from NW_028317882.1 coordinate 3,041,465, forward strand.
ACAGTGGTCAGCGGTTCTGCCTTGCAGTAATTGGGTCATGGTTCGATTCCCAACCATGGCACCTCCTGCATGGAGTTTGCATGTTCTCCCTGTGTTCGCGCGGGTTTCCTCCGGGTACTCCAGTTTCCTCCCACACTCCAAAGACATGCTAGTAGGTTAATTGGCTCCTGTCTAAATTGTCCTAGTTTCATCCCTGGCCATGCGGGATCTCCTGCATGGTAGGGGTTGGGGAAAGACCTGGCAACCTACCCTGTAGAAACAATTGCTAAGAGAATTCATGGAAAATGTCGCTTATGAGTGACGATCCATGCAATTGCCAAGGGTCGGATACGACTGAATAGATAGATAGATTTATTTATTGAAATATATTGAATATGGCCAAAATTGTAGTATTTCAAATATATGGCAATGTATTTGGGAATAATATTTTTAAAACATATTTCAAATATATTTTTCTTCCATGTAGAGGTTTTTTTTTATTTATTTTTGTTTATTTCAGTACTGCTTTGCTTATTATTTTGCAGTCAGTAAAGTTGGTAAGGGAGGTTAAACACCTTGCCTTCACTTCAGAAACAATATTTTTCTTTTGTTTATTTTAAACCTTGAAGTTCTTTCTTATACTACCTATCATGGTGTTCAAGGAACCATGAATATTAGCCTTACAGTGGAGTGTACAGAGGTTTTATCTACCCAATAATTTACTGCGTCTTTGGCACAACTGCTTTGCACTGTATGAGCATCTAACCATGCTGGGTGCTTTTTCCATAGAGATCTACCAGGTGTGATAGAGGTTTTGCATTCATGAGATAGTGGAGTGTAGTCTGAAATACCACTGGAATTTCAAGCTCACTATTTTATGCAGAAGGGAAGCTGTAAAGAATGCAAAATAATTTCTGGAAACTGTATGAGGTGATTGTAGCCATATTAGTGCATTTGCAACAGCAACAATTGAGTACTGTCCATGATACTTTTTTTATTTGCACTAACATACAACTTTTCAGGACAAGCTTTTGGTGTGTATCCCATTTTTCAAGGTCCAAGCTGTACTAATGCACAAAGTTATAGAAGAATGTTAAAATAAAAAAACACGATTTGGAGTAGGTTCAGTTCGTTCTGCACTCCTGTGAGGTCAGCGCTAAAAAAGAGAAAAGAAATGGCAGTTTGCAATAGGTAAATATACAGTACCCAAACAAAACAACAAAGGAAATAATACAGAGCCTCCAAATATAGAATATTACAAGTTTAAAGCATGTGCTAAACACAGCATCATAATGTGTAAAAAGCATCCACAATAGTCAAAAATGAAAAATAAATCAGTGTAAAGTCCAATGCAATCCAGTTCCAGACATGGAAGTGGCGGCGAGACGTCAGCGTGTAGCTCCTGCCCAAATTTCCAGTATGAGGGAAGTGATCTACAATACCATAGTATAAGGTAAAGGGATCCACACATAACTGCTAACACTTAGGAGACTGTGTCGGGTCAAATTTAAATTGCTTAAAGGGGGTAAGGTACTAGTGGTGATGTAATATTTTGTGAAGTTCCTAATGATTGGTACAGTGAGAGGCTTTATATGTATATATACATTTTTTCTGACTTTGATGATTGCATTAGCACTTTATGATATTTGCACTTTATCACGTATACTAGTTCAAGAGTTATATGAGTCTTTTTAGCGCTGCACCTATTATTTATAAGTTGTAAAATAGTGCTGTTCTTTTTTTTATGTACTTGTTGTTGAAGAAGGAACATACTGCCGTAGAGAGTTTAACATATAGAGGCAGAGGGTTTTTATGTAAGTGATGAATATGTAAATATGAGAAGTAGTCTGAGGTTGGTAGATTAAATTCCATGCATGATGTTTTCAAAGGTTTAGGAGCGTGGTGTGAAAATAATTGCTTATTAAGTGAAACCCTTGGAGTTCCACTGGTGAAGGTTTAGGTTAGGAATGAACTGATGTAAGAGGTTAATAAAGAGACTTATCCTCTGTGGAGTTGAAGGGTTGATTGATTGTAATGAAAATTGGGACCAAACTTTTTTTGATATATTAATTGTTGGGTATTCTCATCTAGGGGGAGGTAATTCTAGTTTAATAGCCATACATCTTCTGGTGATCCTGGAGTCTTCTAGAAAGAGAGTTGTGTGTGACACAGTAGTCTATTACTCCCAGAGGGAAATGCGTTGTGGGCTGGTGTATCATTTTATCAGCAATATCCTCTGGTGAGTCCATTTTAGTACATCTGGTGGTAGATACAAAGCATGGTGGTGAATTAAGGTGTTTCAGATTGGATTTTGTCCCTTAGTAAAGAGGTTTACAAGTTGGTTCACATCATCCTTGACCTCATCCAATAAACATGGTGGTGGAATATCATTTTTGAAGTGATAAGATTTTTCATGAAGAGTTATAAACTAAGGACTTTGCACATAAACTGATTTTTCACATTAGAAACATGTTTAATAGTTATATGTATAAGTGATAATGTAGAAAATGCACATACACCTGGCACTTTATGATTTTGTTATGCAGAAAATGCACAGACACATTACACTTGTCTAGAACATACAAAATGTATGTATTTATTTAATGTTTAGATATTTGAGATTGCACGTATTTTGATAGACACAATAGCACTGTCCTTTTTAACAAACGTTTTAATTGGTATAGATATCAATTAGCTGCTGTATTTCCATTCTGTGGCACAGTTCTAAATTCCCTCTGCATAATAGCCAGCATTGACAGTTTGGGGCTTTTATGTACAAAATAGGAGGCCTCCATTGAAGACCAGAGTTTCCCCAATGTTGGGTTCCACCAAAAACAAAGCTGATTTAGGACGGTAGCTTTATAATACAGCAAAATGTTTGGTAACCCCATACCTTCATACCTCCTCATAAAGTATTAGGGTGTGTGTGTGGGATAAAAATGGTTCTGAATAGGTTGAGTAATTTAGGGAGTAGTATAATTTTCAAGTCTGCTATTCAATCCGCAATTGAAAGTTCATGGGATTGCAATTGTTTACATTTGTGGGGTAGAGATATTAATAGTTAAGATCTTGTGCAATGTACTGTAGAGGCCCAAATGCAAATACCTAGAAATGTAATTGTATTATCTGCCCAAACGTACAGGAATTTCTGCTGAAGGTGTGATCTGAGAGTGGAAGATATGTGAAGACTCAATAATGCAGATTTGGTTTCATTTAATTTGCAGTAAGAGGCAGCGACAAACTGGGAAATAGTATGTTGTATTTCTTGGACAGAATAGACCAATAAGCTTATTTTGTGTTCTGTTCCGTGTAATGTTATATCTGGGATGCAAGGGTTATTCCTTATACGAGCTGCAAGAGGTTTCATGATTAAGGAAAATATTATAGGTGACAAGGGTCACCCTTGCCTAGTTCTTTTAATAACACAGAGATTGCTGGAAAGCATATCGATGTATAGACTTTGGCAGAAGAAAATTAATACAGGGACATGATTGTAAAGAGCAACCACCTGGTAAAACCAATTTTTTTCAAAACAGCCTTTGAGAATTACCAATGGACTCTGTCAAACACCTTCACTGTTTCTAAACAAAGAAGCAGGGAAGGTGTTTTCTGGAGTTCCATATTTTCAATGAGGGAAATCAATCCTCTGGTTCCTGGAGCCTGCCTACCTGAGATGAATTCCACTTGATTAGGCTTTACCATCTGCAGGAGTATGGGGTTTTAGGAAAGATTTTGAGAAAGATTTAATGTCAGCATTTAGTAGGGAGATGGTTCTAGGGTTGTTGGGAAGAGAAGGATCTTTATCTGGCCTGGGGATAGTGACAATAACAGCATCTGACATCTCTTTGGGAAAGATCCAGTGGACATGGCTAAATTGTAGATAGATACTGGATGAGGTGGTACTCGGTCAATTAAGGTTTTGTAGTATTTATTAGAGAGTTCTTCACAACCTGAGGCATTATGGTTTGGTAGTGAATTATTAATAGGTTGGATTTGTTGTGTTGTGAAATATTGAACAAGCTCCTCAATCTGTTTGGAGTTTAGTGTTGGAAAATTTGAGACATGCAAGAAGGCTTCAATTATGGGGGTAGTTAGTTGCAAATCATACAGTGATTGGTAAGTCTCCAAAAGCATTTCAATACCTTGATTTACTAGTTGGAGTAGTTTCCCTTTAATTATGTCCTAGAGACAGGAGATGAAAGTAGGAGGGAGCCCCCTGGGGTGGTGATTTTGTTTATGCCATTTGCACTATGTGAGAATTCTAGCCATACTGGGTAAAAGTTTCATCCAGGGTTTTTTGCTTATCGTGTCCAATTTTTACCATGGCTAGTCAGGATCTGCAGGAAGTCTGCTAATAATCAGACTGTGTAATGAAGGATAAAGGAAGTAAAGGTATGTGTAAAACAGAGCTCTGGCCTGACTGCATCCAGCCTTTGCAGTCAGGCCATGTCTCCATACATGCACTTTAATCTGTGGGATGAACTGTGGCACTAGGAGGCTCTAAGGGTGCACACTGTTAATTTGTTTAGTATTGTCTTTTGGTTGAACTCGATGGACATATGTCTTTTTTCAGCCCTACTATGAAGGATACTAGTATGCAGCATCTTTTTGTATTGATGATTTTGGATTGGTACTCATTGATAATTAACTAAATACTTATTTGAAAAGGCAAAGAACAATGTGTGTAATAGCATTGAAAAGCTGACTATTGGATCTTATTTCACTAATAGTTTTTTCTTTTCTGTGCATCATACAGACAATATCAAGACGGTATGTTTTTGTTTGCATATCAAGATTTCTTGACAGCCTCCTTACAAATATTTAGCATCTTAAAATGTTGGCCAGAGGCAACAGAATTCAGCCCTATATTGAAATATTTTGAACGGTGGTAAAAAGAGCCATATGGGACCTGGATCAGTGCTACACAGATATAAAATATAGTTACATATTTCAGCAAGTAATGAGTCATGTCTGTTTAAGAGTACAAGAAACAAAATGAACTGTAATTGAAACACAATATTTAATTTTCCAGCATATTGACATAAATGAAACATCCTATTTCATTCTATTACAGAACACAATAAAGTCATAAATGTATGTTTTATAACAGAGATACACAGCCAAGTCAAAATATTTGCTTCGTTTACTACAGACAGGAGACTAATGCTGGCCAACACAGTTTAGTTTATTGCTAATTTCCCTTGTATATAGAATTACTGGAGAATACGAGAACTGGAATGAGCTTGCAGTACTATACAGGTATAGAAGTTTGATTCTTTCACACTCTAATTTTTAAAGATGGGGAGAGGGGAATCAAAATATCAGAGTAAGTGAAAATTTTGCCATACTCGGCTAAAATTTCTGCTGAATTGGCCAAAGTTTGAGCTGTGGGTGGTCCCAGAAACACCACTTGATATAAAAATGAGCTGGGGGGATAATTATTAGCTGAACAGTGACTGCATCCTATTAGATGCTTTCACTGTTCAGGTATAAAGATGACCATGGGTGCTGTCATAAGTTAGGTTGTCCTGGTTCAGACAAAATCCAGGTTTAGACCAAACTTTCTGTGTTTGGATAGTTTGTATTGAGTGAAAACCTACTGCCCAGTTGAACATCCCATAATGCTTTGCAAAAAGCCATCATTGGCCCAAGACCTGCACCTGACCTCTGATCATGTACCTGAGCAGAGGTCAGGAGCAAAACTTTCAACAATAATATTTTTGGGCCAAATTCCAGCCCACGCTTGTTAAAATGCTACTTTTTCAGCAGCCCTTTGTTAGTGAGTTGTAACAGCTGACCATAAGGCAAGGGGAAAGAGGTTTATAGTGCAGTGTGCTACCCCAGAGCTATATACAGTACAGTACTATATTCATTATATATAGTTTGATGCAGTGAAAGGAGACAAGCAGGCTGTGAGATCAACATGTCTGCAGGTCTGAAGCAGGCTCAGCAGAGTCTACGTACTAGCCAGGAGGCTTAACAGCTGTTTGTTGAACCTTTGCTTTTGGACTGTGATCTTTACCCCTGTGTGGGCAATCTGTCTTATGTTGGACTTTTGCTTTACTTTTGGCTTGAATAAATGTGAGCAGGAAGCCCTTAACCTTACATGTGGCTTGACTGACCTCTCTGCAAGCTCCACTTGAAGCTGACCCCCCTCAATTGGTGTTTTGTATGCGGGCAATCCCTCTATCGATCCTCGCTAAAAGGTTATATCCTTTATCCTTAAAGCTTACACTGATCTATCCATCCATCTGGGATAAGGATACAGCCTGAAAATCACCCACAAGTCCATTTAAAAGGACACAAGCTGTTTTTGACCTCACTTAACAGTTTGATCAAAAAAATAAGGTGAGTGCACATTGGAGAAGGAGAACTTTATGAGGACATATCACAAAGTGGACTTTTTGATTGATTTTGTTTGGAATGAAGATTTAAATTTAAATTATATATAATTTTTTGTTGCTTTGAGATTGCACAAGAATTAATGGTTCACGATTATTTAGAAATAGTTTATGTTTTTTGGAGGATCATGTCATGATATATATACAGTCAGGTCCATAAATATTGGGACATCGACACAATTCTAACATTTTTGGCTCTATACACCACCACAATGGATTTGAAATGAAACGAACAAGATGTGCTTTAACTGCAGACTGTCAGCTTTAATTTGAGCGTATTTACATCCAAATCAGGTGAACGGTATAGGAATTACAACAGTTTGCGTATGTGCCTCCCACTTGTTAAGGGACCAAAAGTAATGGGACAGAATAATAATCATAAATCAAACTTTCACTTTTTAATACTTGGTTGCAAATCCTTTGCAGTCAATGACAGCCTGAAGTCTGGAACGTATAGACATCACCAGACGCTGGGTTTCATCCCTGGTGATGCTCTGCCAGGCCTCTACTGCAACTGTCTTCAGTTCCTGCTTGTTCTTGGGGCATTTTCCCTTCAGTTTTGTCTTCAGCAAGTGAAATGCATGCTCAATCGGATTCAGGTCAGGTGATTGACTTGGCCATTGCATAACATTCCACTTCTTTCCCTTAAAAAACTCTTTGGTTGCTTTTGCCGTCTGCTTTGGGTCATTGTCCATCTGCACTGTGAAGTGGCGTCCAATGAGTTCTGAAGCATTTGGCTGAATATGAGCAGATAATATTGCCCGAAACACTTCAGAATTCATCCTGCTGCTTTTTTCAGCAGTCACATCATCAATAAATACAAGAGAACCAGTTCCATTGGCAGCCTTACATGCCCACGCCATGACACTACCACCACCATGCTTCACTGATGAGGTGGTATGCTTAGGATCATGAGCAGTTCCTTTCCTTCTCCATACTCTTCTCTTCCCATCACTCTGGTACAAGTTGATCTTGGTCTCATCTGTCCATAGGATGTTGTTCCAGAACTGTGAAGGCTTTTTTACATGTCGTTTGGCAAACTCTAATCTGGCCTTCCTGTTTTTGAGGCTCACCAATGGTTTACATCTTGTGGTGAACCCTCTGTATTCACTCTGGTGAAGTCTTCTCTTGATTGTTGACTTTGACACACATACACCTACCTCCTGGAGAGTGTTCTTGATCTGGCCAACTATTGTGAAGGGTGTTTTCGTCACCAGGGAAAGAATTCTTCGGTCATCCACCACAGTTGTTTTCCGTGGTCTTCGGGGTCTTTTGGTGTTGCTGAGCTCACTGGTGCATTCCTTCTTTTTAAGAATGTTCCAAACAGTTGTTTTGGCCACGCCTAATGTTTTTGCTACCTCTCTGATGGGTTTGTTTTGTTTTTTCAGCCTAATGATGGCTTGCTTCACTGATAGTTACAGCTCTTTGGATCTCATCTTGAGAGTTGACAGCAACAGATTCCAAATGCAAATAGCACACTTGAAATGAACTCTGGACCTTTTATCTGCTCATTGTAATTGGGATAATGAGGGAATAACACACACCTGTCCATGGAACAGCTGAGAAGCCAATTGTCCCATTACTTTTGGTCCCTTAACAAGTGGGAGGCACGTATGCAAACTGTTGTAATTCCTATACCTTTCACCTGATTTGGACGTAAATACCCTCAAATTAAATCTGACAGTCTGCAGTTAAAGCACATCTTGTTCGTTTCATTTCATATCCATTGTGGTGGTGTATAGAGCCAAAAATGTTAGAATTGTGTCCATGTCCCAATATTTATGGACCTGACTGTAGTTACCATTTAAGAGATTTGGTCACATAGGATATTAACACACTTATTTAATAATTAATATTAATTGGTTATTAGTGGAGCGCGACACAAATTTCACAGTACTATATTCATAGCTGTATATCCCCACTGATCCTTTGCAGTGAATTGCAGTTTGTGAGGTTAGGAGAGTGGAATGTAAGGCCACCTACATTCACTGTGATTTCATAAGACCCAACAGTCCTTTTAGGACTAATTTTTGTGTGTGTCAGCAGAAACCTGTCATTGTTTTGCTGCCCCCCCCCCCCCTTTTCTTTGGGGGTTTTTTGTTGATTTTCTTTGTTTAATTTTACTAGCATTACTAGTACAAACCTTTATGTTTTTTTTCTGTTTAGGTTTAAAAAAAAGGGGGGGGGGTTATTTTGATGTTATTGTTTTAGGCTTCACATTTAGGGTTTTTTTTATTTAAATTTTGCGTTTGTTCTTTTTAGCTCTCTTTTTATTTGTTTTTTTTTGTAATCCAGAGAAAGTAAACACAGAGACGAGAATGGAAATGTACAATGATCACTGTCATACTCTGTCTTGTTGGTGTTCCTATCAGCCGGAATTTAGAAGTGTCAGGAGTGTGTGTGTCTAGTCTGTGTTTGGTGGGGAATCAGGGTATATGTGGCTAGTCTGTGCTTGGGGGGATCAGTGGGCAGCCTGTTGGGGGGGGGGGTCAATGTATATGGAGTCAGTCTGTAAGGGGGGGGGGGATCAGTGTATATGGGGCAGTCTCTGTGGGGGGAGGGAGATCACTCTGGGGGGTTCAATCTGTGAATTGGAGGGAATTTACATCCCACCTTACCCTGGATACACCCATCCACTACCTGCAGAGACCTGACATCAACCAACACTCCCCATTACACCCATCACACCCCAACATATCCTGCTAGCATATCTCATAGATCCCACCTTACTATACTCTGCATACAGCAATCACATAAACCCTCCTGCACCTCTCACCACCCATCACACTCCACAATTCCTGCTTACACCCATCACACCCTTCGCACAGCTATGGCTCCCCCATCACCCCCCATAATACACTGTATACACCCATTCTTTGTCACCACCTTTTACACCCTAGTTGCTACTGTCACCATGCAACCTCTCTCTCACTGAGAAAGGGGCGGGGGGGGCGCACAGTTTTTGAGTTGTCTAGGGCAGCAAAAAAACTAAATACACAACTGGGTCAGAGTAAAACATCAAGAGGTAGGCAGCATGCATGATGTACAGCCTTTATAGCCATTTAGCGTAAAGTCATCTTCAGCATCAAAAGAGTCCTGTTCTTCTTCCTCATCCACAGCCACCTCTGCCATTGCCCTGCAAGTTGGCACTGAGAAATCAACTGAATTATTTAAGCATAGTGTGAGCTACCTGCTGCAGGATGCAGAGAAATGAATTGCATCTGCTTTATGTTCCTGCAGCTGCAGCTAATTGCCAAGTTGGCTCCAGCGATGAGGAGGAGGGATGATGATGAGGTCTCTGACTGTATTGTATCAGAAGCCATAAGTGATAGGGATGACAGTGTTTCAAAGGGTGTCAGAGGTTTTACTTTTGACACTTCCAGCTCCTCCCTACCCATCTCTCTGCATTGTACAAGATTCTGTATCAGAAGCCTCAAGTGATAAGGATGACTGTGTTTCAAGGGGTGTCAGAGGTTTTTCATATGACACTTCAAGTGGGGAAGAGGATCAGAATAGAGCCACACAGACTAAGGGCAAGTGTAGACTATACTCTGATTCTGCCAACCCCATGCTGCCATTTCCAGCTTTACCACTGAACAGGTAGCTTTCTGAACCCCAGCTGCTGCAAAGTAAGAAAAAGTACATCCCCAGACACCCTCATGCCCAGCATCTCAATACCAGCTTGGCAAAATTGTGGGATTTACAGATGCTGCATTCCAGGTGGTGGACTCTGCCCTTTTTTCACCCATACGGCCATTCTCTGCCCTCAGCCATTATGTGGAAGGTAATGTTGCCACATTGCTCTACTATATACAGTAGTTACCTGCAGGATCCACCGGACTGCATACATGTGGCCCAGCAAGAATAGACAGTTATGTTTTGTTCCCTGGGCCACTTTGCTGGCAGCTGTGAAAGATGCAGGATGGGCATAATGCTGAAGCTGGTTGTGCCACCATGCATCCTGACACCTAGTGACAGTGGCAGACCAGTGAACTCTACCCCCTCCTCCTTAATACCCTCTTATTCATCCACAGTGACCAAAAGGCATGTAGAGGCTCAGGCAAAATGCTGCCATAAGTTTTCCAGCTGGTATAATTAGGGGACAGGAGCCATACTGAGACAGAGATTCTGTCACTTCTGTAGGAGCAGGTGCAAAGGTGGCTAACCCCACACCATCTTGTGCCAGTATATGCTACACTGGCACCACCTTTCTGTCTGTCCTTTTGCAGGGAAATTTCACACAAACTTTGCTGGGCACACATCCTCAAACCAGTGGTGCGGTAGTTCCTGGATTGGTACCCTGGTTTACATGATCTTCTGAGGCAGGTCATAAAATTTTGAAGCCATTCCAGGTGGTCGTACTAAGCTAGTGTACAGTTTGGCAAAATTCAGTGTGAACTCCATCTGCCCATAAGCTGCCTGATATATGATTTTCCCACCTGTACATTGCTGCCTCAGGTCCCACTCAGATTTCTTGCACACTCTCTAGCCACTGTGCCATATATTTGGCTGTTGTCTCTGAAACATAACCCTGTATTTTTTTAACAACTGCCTGATTTCTGGAATGTGGGTTTGTGGTTTTGAGATATTTTGATGTACTCTGGGTTGATATTTTATTAATTTTTTTTACACAATACAGTATGGAACTGAAAAGAAGATCACAAGCTACTGTATACTATGACTTGATATAACACTGTTTGGCAATTTGTATGAAGGTGATCCTTAAGGATATAATTTCATGGATTTTCTTATTTTTTTATGCTGACCTTTAAGCCACCTAAAAAAATGCTCTCTCTGCTGAATGATAGCTTTTTTTCTTTGCATTGTTATATTGGTACATGTTCCTCAGGGCTGAAGACCCTCTCTGACATGAAATACGCAGTAGGGAAGGCTAGTACCTCAAAAACATAATGGATCAGCTGCAGCCAGTGAAACAGCTTTTTCAAGTTTGGGGAGCTCAAAGTTCATCATTCACATTTTACTGACTATTTTGTTCTCAGAGCTGCATTATATTTGCAGTACACTGCTGGATTGTTTGATGTAATTGAGTTGGTGGCCTTTTCTTGCAAGGGAAATTTTTTTTGCATAGGAACAAAGTAATATAGGGGCCCAGGACTGTTTTCTTGCCAAAGAAGAGTACTCAAGAGTACTTGCATTGCTGTCCTTGACTATCTTTGCTTGACCAAAGCAGGGATGGACTTACAAGGAAAAGAAAAACAAAAAAAATGTAAATTGTAAAAATAAAACTTAAGACCTAAAAACCAAAAGACCTAAAATTGCAATTCAGATAGAACACCAAGACCATAAGTGTGCTGATAGGGGATAATTTGTGTGAAGAACTGTGATATTCCTGCAGCATTCCTAGTGAAAGGCACAAACTTACTAATTACACCTACTTTCCTAAAAGCTACAGAGAACTTGCTTAACAGTCTCATTCTTCACATCCTTTATCTTGTTGGAAAATATAGTGAAAGCATCACCTCAATCTCGCTTGATCACGCCTTGTCACCTCATTTACCCCAGTGAGAAATTTAATTAATTCTGCAATGAACTGTCTAGGATACCCAATATATTCAGCATTTGCTGCTTTTCAAACTGAAGTAGCTCAAAGCATGGTGCTTTTGTGGGGGGTTTTTTCAGCACAGAAAAGTGCTAATAGGTGGGATTGAGCTCTGAGAAAGGATTTTATAGACAATAATTTTTATAGAGTTTTATTTTTATCCTTTTTTATCTTTTTGCCATTTATATAAAATCTTTATTTTACCAATAAATATTTAACACAGGGTATACCTATAACTAGTGTCACGGAGCAGTATAGGTTTTGTAAAGAAAGAACACAACAGAAAGTGTGTTTCCTCAGATTCTGTCTCTTTCTAATAGTTGCGCTACCCTCTTGAGAGCTGCTAAGAAGAACCAGCAGTCTTCACAAGGAGCACTTGGTCCCCTTAAATGAACCTCTTCAGACCCCAGATGAAAATCTCCTCATCCACCTGGCTGTTGTGAAGAATATCCCAGGGCAAGGGATTCTGTGACACATGGATATGATGTCCCAGGTAGAACTCGTTGGGTATTGCAATATGCACTAGGGGGTTAAAGAATTCCCCCAAACGATAGAAGTTTAAGAGAGAACGAACAGCGGTGTAAATAAAACCAACAGGTTTATTATATTTCATAAAAATGGTAATAGACCTATTAGGCCAAAAGAGCCTCTATTCACATGAATAAAATGTATCACTTTAAAATGACCCGGGCCACACATACTATTAGTATAGACATAATACAACTACAGTATTTTCCGGCGTATAAGATGACTTTTTAGACTTAAAAATATACCTCAACAATTGGGGGTCGTCTTATACGCGGGGTATAGAATGTCAGCCTGCTGGATGTGCGGTACTACTGTACGGTAGCTTCGGCTACATACAGTATACCGTGCTGAGCCAATCACGGTGAGCGATGTATTCTATTAATGAATACAGAGCCTGCTCGGATTGGCTGAAGTTGTGACATCATCAGCCCGCCTCTCTGACGCAGCCAATCCGAGCAGGCTCTATATTCATTAATAGAATACATCACTTGCCGTGATTGGCTCATATGACGTCCTCCTATTCTCCGCGCATGCGCGGCTCAGGGAGCGCACGGCGATCGGTGGTGCGCTGTGTCCCTCGGACACAGCGGATCACCAATCATGGAAAGAGCCGAAGATGTCGGCTCGGTCATGTGATCAGCTGTGTCCAATCACAACTGATCACATGTAAACAGGGAAATGCCAGTTATCGGCATTTCTCTCCTCTCAAGCTGTCACGTTGACAGCTCGAGAGGAGAGCCGGTAATCCACTTTCCGCAGAGGGGACATGTACACTGATCATCAGGGCACTGATGATCAGTGTGCCCTGATGATCAGTGTAGCCCCAGCAGTACCACCTGTCAGTGTCCATCAGTGCCACGTGCCAGTGCCACATCAATGCCACATATCAGCGCATACTAGTGCACATCAATGCCACATATCAGTGCCCATCTGAGATGCCTTTCAGTGTCACCCATCAGTGCCAGTCAGTGCCACCTATCAATGCCAATCAATGCCACCTATCAGTGTTGCCAATCAGTGCCACCTATTAGTGCCAGTCAGTGCCGCCTATCAGTGTCATATATCAGTGCCATGTATCAGTGCTGCCTTTCAGTGCCCATCAGTGATGCCTGTCAATGCCCATCAGTGCCACCTATAAGTGCTGCCAATCAGTGCCACCTATCAGTGCCAGTCAGTGCCGCCTATCAGAGCGCATCAGTGCCACCTATCAGTGCCTGTCAGTGCCGCCTGTCAGTGCCAGTCAGTGCCGCCTATCAGTGCCAGTCAGTGCCGCCTATCAGTGCTGTCTATCAGTGCCAGTAAGTGCTGCCTAACAGTGCCAGTCAGTGCCACCTAACAGTGCCAGTCAGTGCCGCCTATCAGTGCCAGTCAGTGCCACCTATCAGTGCCATGTATCAGTGCTGCCTTTCAGTGCCCATCAGTGATGCCTATCAATGCCCATCAGTGCCACCTACCAGTGCCTCCTCATCAGTGCCCATCAGTGCCACCTATCAGTGTCCATCAGTGCAGCCTATCAGTGCCCATCACTGCAGCCTCGTTAGCGCACATCAGTGAAGGAGAAAAATCACTTATTTACAAAATTTTAGAATAAAAACTAAGAAAAAACTTTTTTTTTCCAAATTTTCAATGGTTTTTGGTTTGTTTAAGAAAAAATTAAAAAACCCAGAGTTGATTAAATTACACCAAAGTAAAGCTCTGTCACAAAAAAATGTCAAAAATGTCATATGGGTACAGTGTTGCATGACCGTGCAATTGTCATTCAAAGTGCGAAAACTGAAAGCTGAAAATTGGCCTGGGGAGGAAGTGGGTATAAGTGCCCTGTAGGCTTGTGGTTAAATGGTGTCGCCTCAGAAGGGGGGTAGTCTTATATGACGAGTATAGCCCAAAACCTATGTTTTAACTGGAAAATTAGGGGGTCGTCTTATACACCCAGTCGCCTTATACGCCGGCAAATACGGTACTTTCCGTCTTAAATGAACATTAATTGTGAGTCAATTAACCAGAGTCTCGTATAGTGGGATAACCACATTTGGCCAGCAATGCAGGATCCAAGACTCTGGAAAATAAACTCTCCAACCAAGACATAGTCCACTATTAATGAGCAACATATGGATTATCTGAAATTAGGTAAAAGGGCTCATTGAATCAGCCCAATATTAGTGTAAGGCCATAGTGGCCAATCACATCCATTGAGGGATAACTTCCCTTATTAGCCACAAATAATAGTAGAATGTGCACAATAAAGTAGAGGATCGCAGTTAGATATTGAATAATTGGAAGCTTGTTAGGTCTGTTTATCCAATAGACCCACTGAGTCTGATCACAGGTTTATGAAAATAAACATCCAGCTTCAATGGACACAAAATGATAGTATCTAAATCACATTATAGACATCAGTGTCATTGATATTCCACTTGAAGTAAAGGCTAATAGCCTAATGATGATGAAGCTTGAAGGCTAAGGAGCCAGCATAGTTAGACCAGATCAGTCCAGCTCAATCACAAGTGTACAAATATCATTGGTATTCAGCTTGGAGTGAAGGCTGACAGCCTGATATTATGGGGCTGAAGAGTTACTAAACCAGTGTAGTTAAATCAACTCAGTCCAGCTTGATCTCAAATGCAAAATGATATCCACAGTCAGTTTAGACAATTGTAAAGTCATTGTATATCAGAGTGATAGCTGTGGACCATATAGGTGAAAGGTACTGGTGTAGCATTGATACGGCAACTGCCGCTAAAAATTGTGCCCGCAGGCTCTCACCACTCTAAGAAAGATCTGGGAGTCTATTGACAGCATAGCAGACTTCACATGGTTTAACTAGATTAGCTGATGGCTTTGGGTACATCCGGATGACCAGACCGTTATAGCTTCCAAACAGCTGAGCCAAGTTGGAGTAGGTGACTCTGTGATAATGATTGTAGTTGTAGTTCAAATCGGTAATGTAATCCCGGTAGTGTAGTAGAGGCGGTGTAGGGGTAGCTGCCCTGCTCAGATCAGCATGAGGTGGATCAACACTCACCCACTCTGGCAGGCGTGGCCCAGGACCTAGCTGATGCTGCCTACGTCAACGCGTTTCACCCACGTGACCGTGTGCTACGTCGGGACGTTCAAGCTCCCGGCCTTTTGATGAGACAAATGTCCCATTCAGCCAATCAATGGGGTCGGGGGCTGTCCCAGTTTAAAGGGCAACACCTCTACATCTCAGCAAACTGTTACTTTTAAAGGTAATAGGTGGATTGAGACATAGAGCAGTTTTAACTAGTTCTAAACTATTTTAAACATCCAAGGTGTTAGTATAACTGTATATTAATACACTGTTTGTGGAGAAGTCCCAATTCTCTAATATTATTCATAAATCCTAATACAATCATCAATGGCATTAACAATGGGAGTTCACTAACAGTATAAGGAAAACTAGGATTCACATTGGGACTCAAGAAAGAGCAGTAACTATAATGATTCCAAGAAAACCTTTAGACGCATTTCATTATTTAACCCAAAGGTTACCAAAGTTTTTAATTTAAAAATGCAACTCTTTTCTTTCTTCAATAATACTGCATTAAAGTCCCTCCTCCTAGGAGATCATTTAAGAGAAAAAAATCCTTTCACTCTCAAACCAGTTATTTGGCCTCCATGATATTCAGCAAATTGTTGGACCAAAGGCGTGTCTCTATTTAATCTAATACTTTTCAAATGTTCACCAACCCTAATGCGAAGTTGGCGTTTAGTTTTCCCTACATAGTATTTTTTTACAAGGACACTCAATGATGTAGAGAACCCAAGTTGTAGCACAATTTATAAATTGTCTTATCTAATACTGTCTTTTCCTTTCAGAATCCATAAAGGTCTCTGTTTTATCCACGAATTTACATATAAATATATTTATATATGTATAATGGCCACAGGGGAACATCCCTTTTAGCTCTGGAAGGTCCGTCAGCCAAGTCCAACTTGTCATTTTAATGAACTCAGACTGTATAAGTAAATCATTCAAATTTTTGGCCCTCCTGGCAACCATCAATGGTCTTGGGCCTACAATAGATTATAATTCACGTGAATGCGTCAAAATGTGCCAATGTCTCTCAAGGATTTCCTTCACAACATTCCACTGTGTCCCAAATTGAGTAATAATCCTTACTGGGCCTTCACCTGAAGTCACCTCATTATCTATGGCTTCTCTAGATTTTATTAGATCATGTCTATCTCTAACCCGCACTTTCTTTTTGGCTTCTCTCAAAGTACGATGTGGGTAGCCTCTCTCCTTGGTACACTTGCTACACTAGTACCTTTCACTTACATGGTCCATAGCTATCACTCTGATATACAATGACTTTACAATTGTCTAAACTGACTGTGGATATCATTTTGCATTTGAGATCAAGCTGGACTGAGTTGATTTAACTACACTGGTTTAGTAACTCTTCAGCCCCATAATATTAGGCTGTCAGCCTTCACTCCAAGCTGAATACCAATGATATTTGTACACCTGTGATTGAGCTGGACTGATCTGGTCTAACTATGCTGGCTCCTTAGCCTTCAAGCTTCATCATCATTAGGCTATTAGCCTTTACTTCAAGTGGAATATCAATGACACTGATGTCTATAATATGATTTGGATACTATCATTTTCTTATACACCTGTGGTCAGGTTAAATGGGCATTAGCCCCTATTCTCAACTGTACACCATTGACACTGCTGTCTATCGATGTCCATTGAAGCTGGATGTTTATTTTCATAAACCTGTGATCAGAGTCAGTGGGTCTATTGGATGAACAGACCTAACAAGCTTCCAATTATTCAATATTTAACTGCGATCCTCTACTTTATTGTGCACATTCTAGTATTATTTGTGGCTAATAAGGGAAGTTATCCCTCAATGGATATGATTGGCCACTATGGCCTTACACTAATATTGGGCTGATTCAGTGACCTCTTTTGCCTAATTTCAAATAATCAATATGTGCTGCTCATTAATAGTGGACTATGTCCTGGTTGAAGAGTTTATTTTCCAGAGTCTTGGATCCTGAATTGCTGGCCTTAATGTGGTTATCCCACTATACGAGACTCTGGTTAATTGACTCACAATTAATGTTCATTTAAAATGGAAGGTAGTTGTATTATGTCTATACTCATAGTATGTGTGGCCCGGGTCATTTTAAAGTGATAACGTTATCCATTTTATTCATGTGAATAGAGGCTCTTTTGGCCTAATAGGTCTATTACCATTTTTGTGAAATATAATAAAGCTGTTGGTTTTATTTACACCGCTGTTGGTTCTCTTTTAAACTTCTATCCTTTGGGGGAATTTCTTTAACCCCCTAGTGCCTATTACTATGTTTTTGGTTTTGAGGACCCCACCATAATTATTGGTGAATCGGTGATGACCATAGCACTCCACCTCTGGGCTCCTAAATTGGGGAGAGGTAATAATAATATAAAAATATGCAAATTTTATTAATTGATTATTCTACATAGTTGGGTATTGCACCTGACAGCCCTCTCCCTTGTAGGCCCAGGAGGTGTAGAAGTACTCACACTGTCCTGTTTTTGTAAAGGTGAAGCTGTTTTCAGGCCTTATGCTCAGCTGGCTTCCCCCTTGCTGATCAGCTGTACTTTCCTGTAGGCTGTAGAACAGTGCCTTTTTCTAGCTCCCAGTCTGTAAGTAGACCCCTCTCTCCTGGGGTCACCTCCCAGGTGCCACACCAGCAGCACTTCCTCACTCCATCTTCCAACCGACTCTTCTACTGCCCAGGCTCTGTCATTTTTAAGGGCTGACCCAGCCACTATGCCAGGTTTCCTGCCTGGGGATTGGCCAGATTCCTCTAAGTGTGCAGATCGGTCCCTCCCCACCCCCACCCACTTTGAACAAGCCTCTAACTATACACAAAAACCTAGCCACACTGGAGAGCATTACATAATTAAAATTCAAATACATCACTGTCTGAACAGATTAGGTAGACTGGCTTGACTGGCTTCTTTAGATGTGTGCGAAATTTGAACATGGGGTATCGAGTTCTGTAAACATGGGAATGAGCAAAATAGAGTTTAACTTTAAAATCAATGACCAGGCAAAAAAAAAATCCCCTCCTGTAGCAATCATACCCACAGAGATGGATGCGGTTCAACCATTTTGCTCCAACCTCCATCTTGGCGAAGGATCATCCATCTTGTACAAACATATCTTTCCTCATTCTCCCCCTCCCTCTCTGAGAGCCACAGTGACATTTGGTGTGTGTGTGTGTGTTGGAAGTGTCACAGGCAGGCCAGAGCACAGCCGTAAGCTCCGAGCTATAAAACATCTCTGAGGTGGGTGCTGGGCTGTCTGGGAAGCTGTGCAATCTGGCGCCTCATAAAAGGATAACCCAAGCCTTCACCTGAGTTCAAAGACATTCCAGAGGAGTAAGAAACTAGATAACACTTTTAAAATCCATTTTTCCCCTATGTCTCATATCTTGGAATATGAGAGACTTACATAAAAACCAGGCATATCTTCAGATTGCTCACGATCAGACAAATCGTTTGATAGGTCACACTCCCTGGCTGAAGTACATAGGAAAGCAGAAAATTACATCTCTCGAACCATTCAAGTATGTATTTCATGTTTCATATCTAACCGTTCCTCAGATGCGTCTGCATATTAATCTACTCGCGGGTGGAATGTTACTTGTGCCTAGGAAAAGTTATGAGCCAAAATATGAGCTAGGAGAGATTTTGGTTCTAGTTTGGGTCTCAGCCCAGGCAACCCCTCCCCAAATGAGGCATTGGTCCTTGGCTTCAGAGACAACCCCTGCTGGGGGACTACAAAATCAGTCAGCTGTCAGGTCTAAGAGTGAAGTTGAATAATTCTCCTGTTTAACATGAGAACCAACTTGGGAGACGGTGCCCTTTTGCTCTGAAACTTGATCTGCTTAACCGAAGGCTGATTGGCAAGTACTTTAACCCTTTAACCTCCTTTCTGTTACATCTTTGCTGTGCTATTGTTCTCTGTATATTTATATATGTATGGGTTACATCTTTTTTCTGTAAATAATTTTATTGCAACCTTTTGACCTTTTAGTAATAAATCCTACTTTCTGAAAGTGTTGAACTGTTTCTACAGCTCTTTATTGCACCTTACGAATTCCTGCCTCTAAAAGAGCACTACTGTGTGTGTTTAACCCTCTGTATAACCTGTCTGCAGTGATAGTGCTATACAGACAATTATCTCAACCATCATAGTGTTATTGCTGATATTGCCGAGTTTCCTCTTTCTCTGTACAAAAAGGAGGTGGTGGCAGTGTGAAGGGTTAATTGCGTAATTAACCTGACCCAGTAACAATCGTATTCAGGCTGCCGGTACATCGATTTGTGGTCCATTAACTGGAAAATCGTTGTGCAGGGTGCAGCTGGGCATGGCATTGTTACGCACATGACATCGCGGTTTTAGATTGGCTAGTCCTTCGGTCACGAGTTTGGTGAGAAGAGCTAGGGTCTGACGTGCGATCGTCACACCTCCCACACCTAGCTGATCAGGCTTTAAAACAATGCTTCTTAACCTTAAAATTACTGTGTACAACATAAACCTATGTGGTGCCTTTTCCTATTGTAGAGACCGAGTGAGTGGTGATTTCTTGTTGTTCTCTGCTGGTCATTTTCTAACCTTTCTTATTACTGCACTTTCCTGATGTCTTAACACCAGTACTTTTAGACTGTGAGGACCCAGACAATGAACAACTTAAGCCATCAATAGGAAGTGCCTACATTGCCAGAAAGGTATGTTCACTACAAGAAGGACCCTCCAATTCTGGAAAAGAAATAAGGAAGACTCAGACCTGGCCTATCATGTGACCTCTGTTTCAGGCATGTATTTAAGGTGTTTAGTTTTGGGGGTTTTTTTGTTAATAAAAAAAAGTGTCCAGCTAGGGGTGGGTAGGGAGGAATGACAGAATATTTTTTTTTCTTTAGGACCATAGATGAGTTTTAAAGCAGACCTTTATAAAAGTTCTTTATAATGTACCCATCCCCAGCAACCTACTGTAAGCTCAAATTTTCTTCAATCCCCTGTTGCTTTGTTCAGATGTGAGGAGTGAAGAAAATGCCTGGTACTTCTAGGTATGGAGGACATGACAGCGATAGGGCTTTCATCAACACAAATGAATGGTCTGTCCTAGTCTTAAGGGGGCATAAAAATGTTACACCTATTGACTGAGACTTTCTGAATGAACACGTATGTTATATTGTCAGCTACTGTACCAGTTTTTGTGGGCTTATTGTGTGTTTTTTCTTTTGCTAGTTACAGGTTTACTTTACCAGATACCTAGCTCCCCCCCCCAAAAAAAAATGTTTAATATATTGTAGCTTACTGGTTTTTAGATGTGGTGGCCCCATTATTTTTTTTGTGCTTAGTTCAATTTTTGCAGGTATTGAAAAATTCCTGTTTATCTTGCTACAATTCCAGTTTCCTTCCAGTGTCTTCACTGGTTTCTGTGATCTACATAAGAATGCCTCCCTATGAAGATGAAGGGTTAGCAGTCCAAATCCGGGAGTGCAGCCTAGTGACAACCATGGCTCTCTCAATAGACATAATGGATTACCAGGTGAAAATAGATGGCACATAAGTCTAAAAACAAGAAAACCTATACAGTCAGCATATCTAAGATTCAATAAGCTGCAATATATTAAATGTTGTGTTTTTGAGGTTAGATAGGCTTTAATGAGTGGTTTATGTCACTTACAGTGAACGGCAGGGCCCCAGTGAAGATATCTGCTTGGGAGAAATCACACATGCAACTCTTATTGGCACAATTCAGAATTACAGTAGATATCATACAAGCAGTTCAGGACACTCAGGACAACATTGTAATTTATCACAAGTCCATTGTAGTACAGTTGATACAGCTGTTATCAGAGGACGGCTTCAGCTGAAGAAGTGGAGAAGGGATAATGCACACTGTACTCACTCACTAAAAGTAAATGGTGGACAGTGTTTCTTACTCTGTCCCTACTTGTCTGGAACTTTTCCCTGTCCCTAACCATAGGTTGCTCAGTATGTAATGATCTTCCAGATATCAACAGTATTTTATCTCATTTGTGTTAGGGAATTATACCATGCACCAGAAATAGATATATGTACTTTCAGATATACAAGTCCACCTTAGGTTTGTTCTGTTCAGATAGGCGCACCATTGTGCAAGCACGATGAAGTTTTGAATCCTCCATGGTAATGGGGGATTTCTATTTTGTACTGTACAGGACATACTATGTAATCTTTTATTCTAAAGAATTGTTACCTGAGATTTTCTATGGTAACAAAGAGAGTTTGGATTAGAAAAAAAAAATTCATGAGGAGCTTGTGGAATAGGGTGGTCGCATGAGGTCGTAATACTGCTACATGAAGACCTTGTGAAATAAGGTGTCCGGTGGTACTGTAGCTTTGTCAGAGCCACTGTAGAATCTTTTTGATGCATGATTATCTCTTTTTGAGAGAGAGAGAGTTATAAATTGCAGAGCTCTTGTTGTGTGGAACCATAGTTTTTTATTTTTTTAAACAGAATTATGACTTTACTTTAATGAGTAATGAATAACAATGAGTGTAGATTTCTTCTGTAACCCCTGATTAAAATTCTGAATTCTATAAACTTGTGAGTAATGCAACTATTTCTGCTTGTCAGCGGAGCCTGTGAGTGTTTTTTAAATGAATACTTGTAGACGCTGGCAAGCCTTATATTTTCAGTGGATGCTTGTACATTATAATAAATTTGCCACAGTGAAGTGTATATCATAATATGCTAACAAATGGCACATTTTACCAGGAGAAGTGTACCATTTTTCACTATTCGTCTGATAAGTCAGGAAGGCTCTCTGCAGAGAATCTTCAGGTACAACTAAAAAACACACTGTTCTCCAATATAAATGTCTTGATAAAGTATATTTTATTAGTTCTAGCCAAATGATACAAGTAAAAAACTGACTGTTGCTATAAATAGTGCACTAAGTTAGTTCAGGTTAATCATATCATGGTATTATTTTTTTTTAGTTGGGGCAGACATTATTTTAAACTCACACAAGCTAGGCTTAAAGAAACCTTGTTATTAAATGTAAGGATCTTAAACAAGTGTACCATATCTTTCCCACTGCCCTGGATTTGTAGAAAGTTTCCTTTGAAGTCTGCAGGGAAACCAACACTTCTCTTAGTAGCAATCTCCATGGTAAGGGTTGTGGGAAATCTTTAGACCGCTGCCTCTTTTTGGGTTTATATAAATGTAGATTGTGAAATAAACTTGAAACATTATTAACAAAGTGAACCACTGTTAACTATTAACATACCAACATACATGGTCTTCATGACTCAAGCAGCAATATTTTACACCAACCAAATAACAGTTTACCAATACCAACCACTGTCCACTCACAAACATGGACCACAATGAGAGAAAAATAAGAAATGGAGAAGGTGGGCAGAGGAGCAGGTGAAAAGATCCCAAAAGGAAGGAACCAAGTTAGAAGCAAACATAGCACAGTTTGGCTCATCCCTAGTTGCAGTAAGGCAACCAATTTATTTTGAATAGACTTCCAACATATCATATAATTTTAGTTAGGTGTGCTAAAACTCAGGTCTGTTGTGATGCATTGAACATAAGTGATTCAGTGTCAATCAAAATAAATGTGTGTTGTGGTAATATGCATGTTTTACTACAAGATGAAGATTTGAATTCAGCCTGGAGGTTTTATCATTTTGAGCACTCTTGAGATTTACACACCTCATCTGCACAGCCAGGCTAGTGATACACTAATTTTCTGGTTCAGCAAAGCACCTTCCTATCTCACCTCTCTGTCTCTAGTTTTCCCATTGAACAATGAATTGGCATCCTCATCTCTGTAAATGAGCAGGGAACTGACTCCCAGAGCAGTAATACTAAGTTTTGAAACAATGGACTGACTTTCAGAGCTGTACATATCACAACAATGTCTGGCCAAAATCGGAAACCCATTGGTAGATAAAAGAGATAAAATTTGTATTGGAATTGCTCATGGAGCTGTTGACCTGAAGTTCTTTTATTAAAATGTGAGTGATGACAATAGAAGACCTCAGATGAACCATAGACCTTAGTATGCTTCCAAATCACAAGACGGGATTAGATTTCCTAATCTTCAAGCTTATTTCCAAGCTGCTCAAATTGCCCAATTGGCCTACACCACTGCTAATGGACTTTTACCCCTTTGGGTTTTTATTGAATCTCTCTCCTGCCACCCCTTCACTGTCTTTACTTTGGCTTCCTAACCAATTATGCCCTCCTATACTATGCCCTATGTTATAAGACTCTTTAACAGTCTGGGACAGAGTGCACCATCGCAAATCAATAGCATCTCCACACAAGCCCTTGGCTCCTGTGTTTTGTTACTCTGAATTTGTACCTGGCTTAGTACCTGCTCCATTTCAGTGGAGGATCAAAAAAGGGCTGCTGCGGATAGGAGGCTATCTCAAGGATGATCATGTATACTCTTTGCAGTACTTTAAAGATAAGTTGCAAATGCCCTCTACCGAGATCTTTAGAAACAATGAGATTGTCTCTTTTATCCGCTCGAAGCTTACTTGATTAGATGGGCCACTCATACTTACCAATTTTGAACTTTCGTGCCAGACTAGGGATCTCCTAAGAGGCCGTGTCTCTGCAATATATACTCTCCTTACTGATCCAAATCATAAACGTCCCTATATGGATCAATGGGAACAGGACCTGAATGTCACTTTTGAACTGTCTGACTTTCAAGATATCGCCTCTGCATTATCTAAGGCATCCATCAACACTACTCTAATTGAAGTGAGTTATAAAACATTATTAAGATGGTATTTGGTCCCTACCCGGATTGCGAAGATACATTGATCTGTTTCACTGACTTGCTTCTGGCTTTGCAGCCAAATAGGAACTATGTACCAAATCTAGTGGCAATGTCCAATAGTGAACAGATTTTGGATTTGCATGTTCAGTTTCATCTGTTTGGTGACAAGGGTGAATATTCGCAGATCCCCAGATACAGCCCTCTTTCATAAATTCCCAGATGACATTTCCAGAAAGTAACTTAAATTGATATCTTATATACTATTGGCAGCAAGAATAACTATAGCTAGACACTGAAATTATTCCGCTTGTGTATGTTAAGAATAAACTGAATTGGATTATGATTAATGACAGACTCTCCTATATTCTCCACAACAATACTAAAAAGTTTGATAATACATGGGACTCATGGATTTGGTATATTTCCATGCCTTAATGTGCCCTGACTTGACCCTCTGTCTCTTTTTCTACTCTTTTTTTCTTTATTCTTTACCATTCCTTTTTCTTCTGTTCTCTGTGATTGGTTATACCTTATCCCTGTTTGTTATGCCTTAAATAGCATTGACTCTGTGTGTAGTCTCAGGTCCATGAACAGTGGCTTTTCCCCTTACCCTATGTCTCCTAATTCCCCCCCCCCCTGTTTTCTTCCTGGTTTTCCTTCCTCCTTCCATACCCCACCACTGTGTCAGCTCTCTGTATATGGTTAGATAAATGATGTGGACTTTTCTATTTGGGTTATCCAATTTCTATTCTACAGAGTCCCCTTTCTCCTGTTGCTTGCTTTGTATCTAATAGCCTATGTTCTTATAAGTTGTGTCGAAACCTACCTTTTATGATATGACTATTTTTCATTTGTTATACATGTTAATTTTAAAAAAAGGTTAAATTAAAACTATTGGAATCAAAAAATGTGTGTGATGGGGATTGATTGGGATGATCCGGGTGGAGTTTGGACAGATAGGGACAAGTGTTTGGAATCATGCACACAAGCTTCGAAATCTATGCATTCAGATGCATTTAGAGTCACAATTGAAGCACATCTGAATGCATGTGTAGCACTACCCCCTTAGGAGTTGCTGAATTATTTTCAGGCTCCCTGCCCCTCTCTTGACCCCACTCTAAAAGCCACACCCCTGCTGACACCATAGTGCATTTCTGGCCAAGGTAAACTGTCTGTTTATTGCCAGAAAATAGACTCACACACATGTTAGAGTGAACTGATATTTGTCTATGTTGCAGTTGAATGTGAGTATAGTAAAGCCGCATAAAGAAGTAAGTGTGCAAATAATAACAGTTATCACTTTCAGTGACTTTAAGCAAAAAATCACAGCTAAAAACTCAATCAGTTTTGGATGTTTTGCAATTCAGAATTTAATCAAATGTCTCAGCTCTGAGATGTTCCTGTCCCCAGCGAGCAAAGGAAAGCTACAAAAGAAGAAGGCTAGCTCACTTCAGGCCCTCAGAAATTGATGACAAGTTTTATGTCTGAGACAAAAAAAGAGCTCTTTAATCAGTGAGGCTAATGTCCCTTTAACTGCAGTGAAAAGAAAAATCTTCTGCACGCTCGTTGGGGCCCAAGTTGGTGCACTACAGAATGGCTGGTTTGCGAAAGCATCAGTAGTAACTTAATTGGCTGAAGAATGGGACTCTCTCACCGGATCTGTTGTGTCATTCAGGTCCTGGGTGGTCTCTCTGTAGGAATGCTTTGAATGACTGAATTCACACCTACGCATTCAGCAAAGTTTACCTGCATTTGGTTTAGTTGTGTTTACACAATAAAGAACCTTCTGTTTTCTGAAACCATTTAGTCTGGTTTTCTGCAGTTAAGCACATGAAAATGTGTATAAACACATGTAAATACATAGAAATGTATATACAGCACAGCGGCTAAATGGTTAGCACTTCTGCCTGGCAGTACTAGGGTCGTTGGTTTGAATCCCAGCCACGGCACCTCCTGCCTGGAGTTTGCATGTTCTCCCTGTGCCTGCGTGGGTTTCCTCCGGGTACTCTGGTTTCCTCCCACACTCCAAAGACACGCTGGTAGGTCTATTGGATCCTGTCTAAATTGGCCCTTGTATATGAATGTGAGTTAGGGACCTTAGATTGTACCCCCCTTGAGGGTTAGGGACTGATGTGACTGTACAATATATATGTAAAGCACTGCATAAAATTGACGGTGCTATATAAGTACCTGAAATAAATAATACTTCTAGAATTGGGAGAAATGAATATGGGAAGAATAAAGTTTGTTTTGCTTCCCAGATCAACTTCTTCTGCTAAACGCAGGTCTCCTATGCGCATGAAGAATAAAAGTGACATTAAATAATATCCATATTTTCCAATCCAGACACATGCACTTCTTATATTTTCATGAAATCATAACTTACTTCATTTTTTTTGCCTCTTTGTAATGTCTTCCGTGAGCTCCCAAACCAGTGCATGTTAGTTACAGTCACGTGAACTGCTCTTTGCACACTACTAATCTCATAGTCCCTAGTCCATCTAGGGAGTGAGCAAGAGAGAGTGGCTATATTCCTACATACAGCTGGACCATGGAAAATGAACAGAGCCACCCTCTAATAGGAAGTCAGGTCACAGCATCCATAAAAAATGACTGAGAGCAATAGAGGGGACTGTTTTGAGTTAACAATACATACTTCAATATAATTTTTTTATCCAGTGTCATTTTAATATTTGCTTAATTTTCCATTGGAAAGTTCATTACTATAAGGCTAATACACAGGGTACGCTGAGGTTATTATTGTAACTGTGGTGATGAGTAATTAGAAATAAGAGCTATAGCTTTAAACTCAGTAATTTAACCCAAAACAGTTAACTTTGTACATTTTACGTAATTCTGAACATATTTAGCTTTATATTTTAACTAGCCTCTGGAAATAAAGGTGTTGAAGAATGTAAAACAGTTGGAGCTTTAAAACCCTGTAGTCTTTGTGAATGTTTTTGGATGATTGATCTAAAAGCAGTACATCATTGATTTCTCCCAGGGCAGTACCACCCTGTGAGCACTAGATCAGGAACTGCTTCCCTTGATGGATTATACTAATATATCATCCAAACGTAGTCAGGGCCATGATATGTTCAACTAATGTATCTTCCCAATCGGGACACTATGAAGATTTATTGCTCAGAAGGATGCTATGGTAGAAACAAGTTGGCTTAATTGGAAAAGAAGTGTCCGTGAGCTGACATATTTAAAGGTGTATATCTTGATATGTAACATGTGCTAAGGATCAGTTTCATAGAACAAATTAGTCACATGTAATTGTAAGAATGAGATCTGCAATTTACATTGTGATCATTTGTAGACAGATTCTGCATAAAAAGTACCATGCAACACAAGCGAATGTTTACATTTTTATTTTAGCAGCATTAAAGCTGAAGTTAAAAAGCATTTTTTTTCTCAACAGCTGTAGTTACATTACTTAGCTGTAATGTAGTATGGCCCACTATGTTCAGGCTGCTGGATTCTGTAGAAATCTTCACTGCTGGGCTGCCCTGTCCTCTTCCTGCTGTTGAACTTCCTTCGCTGTGGAGGTTAACAGCTTTGGGTCTTTTAGCTCAGTTGCATTAAAAATGATCAGCTGGGGACACACCTTCTCTTGCCCTCTCCTCCTTTGAGAAATGTTTTTTTTTACATTGTCTGGAACACGATCTGTGAATTAGGAAGAGATTAATGTTACTAATCAGACTCCTCCCATTTACAGATCGTGTTACAGGTTCATTCAGTGGAAAAACTTTTCTCAGTGGAGGAGAGGACAGGAAGGGGTGTGTCCCTGTAAGATCATCTTTAGTGCTGTTGAGCCCAGAGACCTGAAGCTATAACCTCCACAGCACTGGCGGTTCAGCAGCAGGAAGCGGACAGGGCAGTCTTACAGTGAAGATTTCAACAGAATCCAGAAGCCCGCACATTGAGACATACTTTATTACAGGTAAGTAATGTAACTAAAGCTGTAGAGAAATGTTTTGTGGGTTGTTTGCACAAAGACGCACTCATATGTAGAGCATGCATGCATCTGTAAACAGTGTTTGCACCACACATGTGAGGTATCGCTGTGAACATTATAGTAATAGCAATAATTCTAGCACCAGGCTTCCTGTGTAACTCTGGTAAAGGTATTAAAAAGTCACCTATGGCGATTTTGAAAGCTGTAATTTGTCGCCATTCAACAAGCATGCACAATTTTAAATTATGACATGGTAGGTATCTATTTACTCAGCAGAACATCATCTTTTATATTTTGCTAAATAATTGGGTATGGTATTGTGATTTTGTCCGTTAAAATTAATTAAAGTGCATTAAAAAAAATGTGTTTGAAAAACTGCTGTGCAAATACCGTGTGACATAAAAAATTGCAACAACCACCATTGTATTCTCTAGCCTTAAAAAGACATATAATGTTTGGGGGTTCTAAGTAATTTTCCAGCAAAACAATGCTGGCTTTTACATGTAGAAAAGAAGTGTCAGAATTGGCCCAGTAAGCAAGTGGTTAACAACAACTCACTATATCTTTCCAAAATCACCCTGAATGTGACAAGCTTATCAATTATTTTACCCAAAAATGTTCTGATATTTGTACTCCTGACAAACATATCTGCATTACTGAGTCCCTCATTAAAGGCAGGATGGGCATCAAAAATATATCCTATACAAACATGCCAGATAAGGGGTAAAGTTATATGAACTTTGTGAGAGGACCATAGGGTACACATATGACTTCTGTGTTTACAAAGGGAAAGACAGCCATCTGGAACTCCCTGGATACCCAACTTACATGGGTAGCAGAGGAAATTGTGTGGGACCTTATGTTACTCTTATTCCATCATGGTTACCACTTCTATGTTGACAGTTTTTATACCAGGCTACCATTTTTTCGACATCTTTATCTGCAGCAAAATTTAGCTTTTAGTACAGTGTGAGCACATTACAAGAGAATTCTACAAAGACTGGTGACCACAAAGACAAAAAGGAGGTAGTCAGCAGGTTTGTGAAATGAAGAAATTTTGGTCCTTAAAAGGAAGGATAAGTGGAATGTGTATATCCTCTCATCCATGAAGACACCTCAGTGGAAATCCACAGAAGGCACAGTATGCTGCAAAAACCTCTTTACATACATGACTACAATCAGTTCATGGGAGGTGTGGATTTAAATGACCAAATGATGGCAACCAGAAGATCCATTCACTGGTATATAAATGTTTCCATCTACCTAGTTCAATTGTCCATGTACAACTCCTGTGTCATCTAGAGGGCAGCAGAAATATTTGGCTTCCTCCAAATCTACCAAGAACAGGTTGTAACAGCCCTTATTTATCAGCAAGGCCCTGCACCCAAAAACATTCATTTTTATTCGGTCAGCAAGTTGCATGAGAGAAGCTTCCCTCATATGCTCCCTCCTGCTGAAACAGGCTTAACCCCCCTCCAAAAAAATGCCCTGTATGCTTCAGAGATGGAATCAGGCATGAGACAAGTTTTTATTGTCCCAACAGTCCCTCACAACCTGGCTTCTGTATAAAAGACTGCTTCCGTTGATACCATATCCCACTACGATATTAGTGAAGGTATGGTGAAGGTGTTTCTCTTATGTCTGTGCTATGGGGCAGCCACTTACCAGTCGTTTAGGCCTGCTTTGCTTTTTGGAATGAGGCCTGCTGTATGTGAAGCTACACTAAACTATATTCACTGATCACTCATACAGAGGCGACTATTAAAGTATATTATTTTCTACACAGTTTTGGTTGATTTTTGTGATACACAAGGTGCAGTGTCGGGTACCTAATCAGTCGAAACATTGAAATGCTCTTACATATGTGGTTTCCCCATACTCTGGAGGAGTAGCACAATATGTTTTGGGGTGTATTTCTAAGTATGCCCATGCTGTGTATTAGAAAATGTTGTCATAATGAAAATAATAAAAATACTTGTGAGTGAGAAGTTTCCTGAGCACTATCCTGAAACTGGAATGTGAACCAATAGTCAGAGAATATAGGCTTCAGTCTGAGGTTTCTCACATAGGACTTTTGAAAGACAAGCAGGCAGACAAGTACTAAGTAAACACAGTGCTTGTATGGTAGAAAACCTTTCTATTTTACACTTCTGAGGGCATGGTAACTTTATTTGTGACACAAATGTATGCTTCTGTGTAAAAATAAAAATGGAGAACATATGTCTCGAGAAAATTCCCTGGCTGCCATCCCTGACTTATCAGAACGTTGAACCTAAAAATCTCCATGTCTTCCATATGCAGTGCAACTCTGGGCTTCCCCAACCAGTAACACTGTGTCCCAATGATTGTGTACATCCATTCCTGCATCCCCAGAAAAGTCTCTATGTTTCCATTCCTGGCCTAGTAGCATATTGTATATGAAGAATTCAATGTTCTTATGTTAAGTCAGCAGTGTAGGGTCATTGGGAGTTTTTTTTACCTCTGATTTCCAATTCAACAGTTTCTTCACAAATACCACTAAGCCCCCATTTCTAAACCTGTGCTACCCTTTGAAGAGTGGTTCATTCAAAAGGGCAGCACTGAACATCATGTGGAAACAGCAGAAACTCAAGGCATCCAGAAGTCCCTCCTTAGCTGAACTTACTTTGGTAAACTAAAATCTGATCTGTTGCTATATCTTCTTTGCATATCACTATTACTCCTTGAGCTGTATAATGGTTAATCTCAAAAGATGATTTTTTTGTTAAGTGAACTGAACAGCAAGAAAAAAAACAGATTCTTCCATGTATACAAAAGAGATGGATGGAGGAATGCCCCTTACCAGGGCATTGTATTCTGACACCGGGACTCAGAATACACTGGCCAGTGGCTGTAGCCAATTGACTACAGCTACTGATCAACAAAAATTTTCCAACTTGTTTATTCATCAGAAGTCAATCCAACAACTTCTGTCAAACAGGCAAAGCCACACACTGATCAAAATTCAGCCGCTTCCTGCTGAATTGAATTTTGATTCATCTATGGCCACCTTTGGCTTAAAAGTATAGAGGATTTATTCTCTGAAATGCTAACAGAAGAGATTATATCAAATCACTACCTTATTAAGGCATTTAATGGCCATCTGTTACCAGATAATGGAGCTCACACAGAAATGTGGTCATAATAGATAAGAATAATAATTGAAATCCCCACCATTTATCCTTGGAGCATGCACTGGTTAACAAAGGACATTAAGAACTGGTCCCAAAATGTAATTTTAGAAAGCAAAGGAAGTCATCAAAATGAACCATTTTCCCAACACCGCACCAATACTATACCACACTGGCCAACAAAAGAAAAGAACAAATAGTCTCAAAATATAATACTATACCACACAGACTGAAAAAGCAATCAATTCTAAACTTGGAGTTGATCAATCACTCTGAGTGAAATTCTGAGTGTTGCTGATCATCCCACTTCCCTTCATAGCCCACATGTCTAGTGTTTTGGACTGGCAGCCTCACTGTTACAGAAACATCTGTTCTCTTAAGGGTCCTTTCCCACCTAGGAGTTTTTGAAGTGCTTCTGTGTTAAAAAAAAGTGCAAGAAAAGCTCATGAAAAATACTTCCCTATGTATGTCTATGTATGTTTTCACACTGAGGTGTTGCGCTTCCATTGTGGTGTAAAAAAATCAGTCTTCCAGCATTTTTGGAGCATCAAAATCAATGGAAAACACCTCAATAAGGACTCAAAACATGCACCCGAGATGCATGTTTGGTGCAGTTTTTGAGTCACATGTCCTTTAAAAAGTGCACTGCAAGCACGTCAAAAGCACAGTAAAAACGCAGCAAAAATGCATATATGTTTTTATGGTGGATCAGTGTGAAAGTGCCCTTATATTTTCACTTCTCCACTGAAGTTTAGTATATAGTTTTCTTCTGACCATAACTGCTAAGCAGAATATGCCTTACACAAGAAATGACACAAAATTATTTCAGTTGTAAAAGGGCAAGGTTAAAGCTTTATTACCAAGTGCCATTGAACAATATCACCATTAATGACATAGAATATTGTCACAGGTATGCTCACCATAGCCTGAATGCTTCACCTTATTCAACTAGCAACAATACAAATACTGTCAAGGTGCGATCCATCAACACAGCTCTAACAACCAAACAGAAAATAGAGGTGGATTTGTATGGAACTTGCTGGATATCTTTAGAGGTCAGTGCCTGTAACAGAACTATATTAAAAATACCCCTGAACCTACCATCACCCACACCACATAACCCATTAACTAAAACTTATTCCACATTGGCAAAACCTTCAATATTCAGAAATCTAAATTTATCTAATGATCAAGAACCACCATGTATCTGCTCAAGTACGATTTCTGATTTTCTGTCAACATGGCCCTGAAGAGCAATGTATGCAATACATTTTAGAATCGAAGTAAAGCATTAACCATGACTTAGAAGTAATCATCATTTTATACATCAAGATTGTATCTGGGACCCTTGGACATTCATTGGGCCCTAGGCTCCTGCCTGGGTTTTCTTGTGGAGGATTAGACTCTGTTGACGAGGAACAGATTCTTGCAGCAAATATCATTCAACTCAACACAGATGACCCCCCTTGTCTCCCAGCAGTATCTGTTATTGCATATTTGAATGACACAATTTAACTATTTCCGATCTAGTGGCATCTATTGATGTACATTAGTCCATTAAATGTGGCATCTTACTCAGAAGTATTACATTTGTATGAAAATGATGGTGCTGTTGTACATCACGTATAATAAGATTTCATTTTGTTCAGTAAACTTAAGTGGTTAACCTTCAGTTTGTGCAAGGCTGCATTCTTCCATCCCACTGTTCCCTCCTAGAGAATTCATCTACAAAATTATACTAATTAGTTTTTAATGAAGTCTCCAATGTGCCCTAATTTTGGCAAATAGAGTTGTCATGACCTTACTGTTCTTGACAGTCCTGGTGCTGGAATAACTGAAACATAAGTATATAGAGTACCTGAAAAGCCCTCAGGTTACAGTAATGCAGACAAGCCGCATTCATATTTCATACATATTTCACAATATAAATATTTCATATAAATATTGTAGTAAATAGGGAATTCTTTATTCGAAAAAAAACCTCTGGTCTAATTAAATCTGTCTAAACCACTAAATATAGCACGTTAACACTTTACTTACTATCACTGCATTGGAGGAGTAATGCATATGTACTCTAGCATCTTTCCAGTACGTGTCACCCTCACGAAACGTATATTTGTGCATTCCCTCAAATCTAAATGTTGACAAAAACATTAATGCAGAATAATGCAAACATACAATAAAATATATAAATGTATGTATATAGCACCAACAATGTATGCAGAGCTTTACATATATATCATCCACATCAGTCCCTGCCCAAAAGGTGCTTACAATTTATGGTCCCTTTACCACATGCCTACAAACATACTGTATACTAGGACCAAATTGCACAGGAGCTAATTAAGTCACCAGCATGTCTTCAGAGTGTGGGATAAACCCAGAGTACCCCATACAAGAACAGAGAACATACAAACCCCATGCAGGTAGCATCACGGTTGGGATTTGAACTGATGACCCTAGGGCTGCTAGGGTCTGCTGATGTTTTCAGGCCTATCATGTGACAGGAAGGGTTCTCTTTCTCTTTGGATCTTCTCATGTTGGTGGGTGGTCCTCAGTGATGCATAGAGCAGGGCTGATAAGATGGCACCAATACCGCTCTTGTCATCCTTAGGCAGGCCATAGATTATGAAGGAAACAAAATTGCTCGATTCCCCCATCCATACACTGTTGGTAGAATCCCTCCCACTGAGCCATTGGGTTCTGCCTGGGAGAACAGAGTGATTACTGCTAGCCACTGGCAATAATAGCATGATAGAAATCCGACATGCTGGTTGTACCCAAGAAGATCAATTGATACAACCAGCCTGCCCATAGATGGTTCAAATCTTGGGACCATCTGCAGAGACCATTTCAAACCTTCCATACAGTGTTGGTAGAATCCCTCCCACTTAGTCATTGGGTTCTGCCTGGGAGAACACAGTGATTACTGCTAACCACTGGCAATAATAGCATGCTAGAAATCTGACATGCTGGTTGTACCCAAGAAGATCAATGGATACTACCAGCCTGCCCATAGATGGTTCAAATCTTGGGACCATCAGCAGAGTCCATTTCAAACCTTCTATGCCCGCCTTTACACCGTGAGTGCAGGCATCATGTTGATGCAGGAGTGAGTGCAGTGGTCTATGATGCCCTGAACTTAAGTATCTTTTCAGTCTCCTGGATCGATGGTGCTAGACTTTAATTAACCTGAATGACTGAGGATATCAAGTGACAGAATGGAATTACTGCGAAGGCACACTATAACTTGAAAAGAGAAAAATATGGCAGCAGGAAGTGTGTTTTTTTTTTATTTTAAACCATTGCTGGGGACTATTGAAAAAATGTAAAGCTGGAGTCTTTTTAGGAGCCTGTACACCAGCCATTTTCCTGATTATTTATAAATGATTGAAAAGAAAACTGAAAAATCACAAATGCTGTACTTTTTGGAATAAAAGGGTAATACAATTATCAGGCCTAAACAGAGAAAGAGGGAGGGGCTATATTTCAAGTAATTACATTTGTTGCTTTTAAAATGCTGCAATACTGTTAGGCTTCAATGCACACTGGCTTAAAAATCACTGCTTCTACAGGAATGTTGTATTTTGACTGTGGAAGCAGCTCAATGTTATCCTATGTGTCCATGCACATTAGGACGATTAGAGGCATATTTTAAGCTCAAAGTTTAGAGGCAGGAAAAAAGCCCTTCTGGTTTGCATTTTTGATTGGAGCTTTCTGGAAGAAAAAACGCAAAACTTTCCTAAACTCGTCTAAACTGTATACAAAAAAATGCTCTGTATCATGTTTTTTGTTCTGCCAAGGGAACTGCATTTTTTTTTACCGCTTTCCTGCTGCCCTATAGCAGATATACTGCTACAGGGCAGCAGGGGTACGCAAAATCATGTATACATACGTGATTTTGCATTGCTGGGTAGGAGGCGCGCTTGGCTGTCAATCACCTGGTCCTTGCTGGTGATTACTCGCCGGCACTCGGTGATTGAGCAGGATTAACGGCGGAGGGAGAGAACTGTAAGTAAACAAAACAGTTCTCTCCCCTGTCAGCTCCTGCACACTGCTATGCTTGGCTATGCTTGAAGCACACACACACAGCAAACTGTAAAACAGCACACAGTTAACCCTTTGATCGCCCAGCATGTTAACCCCTTCCTACCCAGTGCCATTAGTACAGTGTCAGTGCTTTTTATTAGCACTGTTCACTGTATTGGTGTCGCTGGGGATGTCAGTGACACCAAGTCAGTTCCCCCCAGTGTCAGAATGCCCGCTGCAGTCCAGCAGTCCTGCTATAAGTTGCTGATCACCGCCATCACTAGTAAAAATAAATAATAAAAAAAAAAACAGTATATACAGGTGAAACTCGAAAAATTAGAATATCATGCAAAAGTTCATTTATTTCAGTAATGCAACTTAAAAGGTGAAACTAAGATATGAGATAGACTCATTACATGCAAAGCAAGATAGTTCAAGCTGTGATTTGTCATAATTGTGATGATGATTATGGCTTACAGCTTTTTCTAGGCTCAAAGTGTCCCACTGTAATCAGCTAATTAAGCCATAACACCTGTAAAGGGTTCCTGAGCCTTTAAATGGTGTCTCAGTCTGGTTCAGTAGGAATCACAATCATGGGAAAGACTGCTGACCTGACAGTTGTGCAGAAAACTAACACTGACATCCTCCATAAGGAGGGAAAGCCTCAAAAGGTAATTGCAAAAGAAGTTGGATGTTCCCAAAGTGCTGTATCAAAGCACATTAATAGAAAGTTATGTGGAAGGGAAAAGTGTGGAAGAAAAAGGTGCACAAGCAGCAGGGATGACCGCAGCCTGGAGAGGATTGTCAGGAAAAGGCCATTCAAAAGTGTTGGGGATTTTCACAAGGAGTGGACTGAGGCTGGAGTCAGTGCACCAAGAGCCACCACACACAGACGGATCCTGAACATGGGCTTCAAATGTTGTATTCCTCTTGTCAAGCCGCTGCTTAACAACAAAAAACGTCTTACCTGGGCTAAAGAAAAACAGACCTGGTCTGTTGCTCAGTGGTCCAAAGTCCTCTTTTCTGATGAGAGCAACTTTTGCATCTCATTTGGAAACCAAGGACCCAAAGCATGGAGGAAGAATGGAGAGGCACACACTGCAAGATGCTTGAAGTCCAGTGTAAAGTTTCCACAGTATGTGTTGATTTGGGGAGCCATATCATCTGCTGGTGTTGGTCCACTGTGCTTCATTAAGTCCAGGGTCAACGCAGCCGTCTACCAGGAGATTTTGGAGCACTTCATGCTTCCATCCACAGATGAGCTTTATGGGGATGCTGACTTCATTTTCCAGCAGGACTTGGCACCTGCCCACACTGCCAAAAGCAACAAAACCTGGTTCAATGACTGTGGGATTACTGTGCTTGATTGGCCAGCAAATCGCCTGACCTGAACCCCATACAAAAATCTTTGGGGAATTACCAAGAGAAAGATGAGAGACATGAGACCGAACAATGCAGAAGAGCTGAAGTTCGCTATTGAAGCATCCTGGTCTTCCATAACACCTCAGCAGTGCCACAGACTGATAGCTTCCATGCCACGCCGCATTGAGGCAGTAATTGCTGCAAAAGGGGCCCAAACCAAGTACTGAGTACATATGCATGCTTATACTTTTCAGAGGTCCGATATTGTTCTATGTACAGTACTTGTTTTATTGATTGCATGTAATATTCTAATTTTCTGAGATTGTGGATTTGGAATTTTCATGAGCTGTAAGCCATAATCCTCACAATTATGACAAATCACGGCTTGAACTATCTTGCTTTGCATGTAATGAGTCTATCTCATATATTAGTTTCACCTTTTAAGTTGCATTACTGAAATAAATGAACTTTTGCACGATATTCTAATTTTTCGAGTTTCACCTGTATACTATCATTTGTAAATGCTATAACTTTTAAGTAATATTATAAATATGCTAACTCACAAAAATGAACAGTGCCCTAAGTAATCAAAAGTCCCAAATATAACATAAATTTAAAAAATTGTCCTTAAAGTCAGTCATAAAGTTCAAAAAAACCTTCAAGTTGAAAATCACTTCAAAAGTGACTTCTGAGAGCAAAACCTCAAAAAAGGAAAAAAAAACACATAGTGTATTACCCTTAACAACTTTAAATATATTCACTCCATAACGCAAGTGAATCACACATATAGCACTCGTGATCACTACCAAGTGAAATGAAAAGCTGTGAAACAATCTAGTGCCAATTCAATACAAAATCAATGTTGTGAAAAACTGTGTTCACTTCTACAGTGTGCAGATTAAATACCCTTACCAAAATTATATAATCACAGGCTTGTAATCATCCAGGCAGGGTACTGACATCTACAAAGCTCCACCAAGGGGATCTTCACAGCTACACAGATATGCTCCTCTCTCCACACCAGTCTCCAAACGATGCCCACCATATATATATGAATCAGTAATAGTGTAAATCCGTATATAATACCACAGATAATACTTTATTGTATGCTTACATATATTTCCCTTTATAAATGCCATCACCAAGGAACATGCGTGGCCCGACCATTGAAGATCCTCAGAAGCACTTCTTCTGTGTCCACAATTGAGAGTTCCAGGATCCAAAATGGCCGCTCGGGCACTTCCGGTTCCTCTGTGCGTCTTGATGTCACTTCCCTTTGACGTATTTCGTCATTCGACTTAATCACAAAGGATTAGGTCCCATATTTATAATATTAGGTTATCACACCTTTTGAGGTAAAAGTGTTCACATGCTTATTGGGGATTTTTGTATGTAATCTAATAGGGAAGGGGACACTGTATATCATTTTGTTAACTTTCACGTAAGCCAATTTGTTTTAGCAAAGACATGTAGCAGAATACATTTTGACCTAAATTTATGAGGAATTTGATTTTTTAAAATATTTTTACTGGACATGTTTAATAGCAAAAAGTCAAAAATATTGTTTTTTTCTCAAAATTGTTGGTCATTTTTTTTATAGCGCACAATATAAAAAATGCACAGGCGATCAAATACCACCAAAAGAAAGCTCTATTTGTAAGTAAAAAAGGATGTAAATTTTACTTGGGTGCATCGTTGCATGACCACATAATTGTCAGTTAAAATAACGCAGCGATGTAATGCAAAAAATGGCCTGGTCAGGAAGGGGGGTAAATCCTCAGGAGGACAAGATGTTAAGCCCAGTGTGCATGGAGCCTTAGAGTCACATGCTTACTTGCGGTGTCTGTAAAATGTAAAAAAGCGCTAAGAGAAGCAGGCAACCAATCAAAGGACCAGGAATTTAAATTTCTTGGGGAATTCTGTGTTTATATTATGTATGAAATTATTCTTGGTTTACATTGTTGTACATTAAAACAGAAAGGTAATTCCTAATTAACATTTACAGAGTAGTGGAGAGTTACAGAGTAGATTGTGTGGCAATTAGAAAAATAAAAAGCTTAAAAAAAACGTGAAAACAATTTGCATAATTATAGTGCCAGGGTGTTTTACTGTCTTTGCCATCAAGTAAAGCAAAGAGTTTGGATTTTAATTGGTAATTAATTCCAAAACAAAAATATACATTTTGTATTGCAGCTTACAAGTCCTTAGATATGGTGGCTCCACGTGCTTTTTGCTTTTAGAATTCTTGTACCCTTTTTTCACCTTGAGATCTTGCCATTAACTCATTTTCTTGTCCTAGAGAGATTACGCTCACTCACTATACTGTGTTTTATAGAAGCAATGTTGTCACCCTAGGACAGAAATGTGTTAGGATTACAGAACACCTTCCCACTTATTTCTACATAATATAGCGGAGAGGTGTTCTGTAATCCTCAGAGAGAATTGGAAACAATAGTATTTGATAATAACCAGCAAAGGCAACTCCCAGTGTGTTACCAACTCACAAGATTTCTAGAAGGATCCACAGATATTTTTGGCACCTATCCTACAGATGTAATCAAATGACTAAAACAGAAATGAACAGAAACTGCATTGATATTTTTCACTATATGAACATTTTTCAGTAGTCCAGCAGATGGCAATAGAGAAAGTATCATGATGGACACTGTCTATATTAACAATTCTACTGCAGACAGAACAGATCTCAGAGTGATTTTCATTTTTGGCATAGTTGTAAACATTTAGCTCACTGTTAGAACAACAGAAACCTATTTAACAAAACTATCAGAACAGTCTTTCTCTAAAATAATACGTGGTGCAATAACGTCAGAAGGATCTACTACTGAATTGCATTAGTTACTTAATACATCTTACGGTGAGCATTTAGACAGAAAAAAGTGTGTAAACTATGAGAAAAGCTTGCAGATATTAGTTTTCTAAAATCTTCATATACCTTTTCCATCAAAGACCTTGGCTCATCCCCCCCCCCCGAAGGTATTTCTACCTTACATACTGTAGTTAGATATCTAGGTTTAAAAAAATACAAGTCCATCTAGGTCAACCAACAGAACAGAATAAATATACTATATTGCCAAAGTATTGGGCCACCCGCCCTTCGACACACATGAACTTTAATGGCATCCCAGTCTTAGTCCGTAGGGCTCAATATTGAGTTGGCCCACCCTTTGCAGATATAACAGCTTCAACTCTTCTGGGAAGGCTGTCCACAAGGTTTAGGAGTGCCTATGGGAATGTTTGACCATTCTTCCAGAAGCGCATTTGTGAGGTCAGGCACTGATGTCAGACAAGAAGGCCTGGCTCACAGCCTCCACTGATTCATCCCAAAGGTGTTCTATCGGGTTGAAGTGCAGGCCAGTCAAGTTCCTCCACCCCAAACTCGCTCATCCATGTCTTTATGGACCTTGCTTTGTGCACTGGTGTGCAGTCATCTTGGAACAGGAAGGGGCCATCCCCAAACTGTTGCCACAAAATTGGGAGCATGGAATTGTCCAAAATGTCTTGGTATGCTGATGCCTTAAGAGTTCCCTTCACTGGAACTAAGGGGCCAAGCCCAAGCCCTGAAAAACAACCCCACACCATAATCCCCCTTCCACCAAACTTTATACTTGGCACAATGCAGTCAGGCAAGTACCGTTCTCCTGGCAACCACCAAACACAGACATGTCCATTGGGATTGCCAGACAGAGAAGTGTGATTCGTCACTCCATAGAACACGTCTCTATTTCTCTAGAGTCCAGTGGCTGCATGCTTTACACCACTGCATCCGACGCTTTGCATTGCACTTGGTGATGTAAGGCTTGGATGCAGTTGCTCGGCCATGGAAACCCATTCCATGAAGCACTGTTGTTGTGCTAAACTGAAGGCCACATGAATTTTGGAAGGTTTTAGCTATTGATAGTTGGCGCACTGTGCGCTTCAACATGCTCTGACCCCACTCTGTCATTTTACATTGCCTACAAGTTCGTGGATGAGTTGCTGTTGTTCCCAGTTGCTTCCACTTTGTTATAATACCACTAACAGTTGACCGTGGAATATTTAGTAGCAAGGAAATTTCATGGACTTATTGCACAGGTGGCAACCTATCACAGTGCCACGCTTGAATTCACTGAGCTCCTGAGAGCAACCCATTATTTTACAAATGTTTGTAGAAGCAGTCTGACATTATATTATTCCTTCAATTCAACCAAACCTCAAGCACCAGGTGGCGGCATGTCTGGCGGCTTTTTCCAACTGCAGGACACTATGCTGTCTGTGCCTCCCACTGGGATCAACCTCATCTCCCACCTCCTGCGGGGCACAAGAACTCATAGATTAAGCAGACAAGCTGACTGCTTGACACACTGTTGATTTCAACAAAACAACACAAAAATAAAATAATATTTCTGATCTCCGTCACAGTGCCTAAAATGCAAAACATGAATTGGAGACAGAGGCCCAGTCTATAATCTTTGGTAAAAACGTCAGGCAATGGTAATGAAGCCTTTAGCGAGAACTATGTAAATGACAGATGTCAACTATAAAAATCCATCCATGATCAAGAAATTAGTAGGTAGAGCCGATGAGATAGGCTTCAAGTATTTCTGGAAGGCCCTGCTTCGTCTGGCAGCCAAGAGGGTTTTGGAGAAGAATGTGAAGTCCCCGCTGTACCTGGATTTGATTTACGATATTTACCCTTTTTAAAAGACGGTTTTGATGGGGAAGATTGTATCTGTGGAGGGCTGTAAACCGGAGGAGGCAAGCAAAATTCCTGATACCATTTAGGCAGCTCTATACAGGGTAATTGCAGGGTATAGCAAATGTAGGCAAATCCTCTGGTGTGCGTAAATAATGTTGTTTCCCTTTAAAAGTTGCACAGAGAGCAAAAGGAAAGTGCCATTGATATGTAATACCTTTGTCTCTCAGGACCTCCAAGAGAGGGCGCAGTGCTCTCCTATTGTTAAGAGTAATTGGAGATAAATCCTGAAATAGTGTGATAGTTTCACCATGAAAAATAATCAGCTCATTCTGCTTAGCCTTTGCCAGGATCTCTTCTTTTAGCTTAAAATCTGGCAAACAGCATATCACATCCCACAGAGGTGCATCCTCTGGGCCTTTTTGTCTCAGCGCTCTGTGAGCCCAGTCAAAAGCAATAGGGGAGTCTTCTGGCCTTTCCAATAAATCATTAAAAACCATCTGCAAGGCTTGTTGTAGTTGATCAGAAGGGAATGACTCTGGTATCCCTCTTACTCTGATATTGTGTCTCCTGCCACCCTTGTCTAAGTCCTCAAGATGCCTATTATTGGCCATAATATGGTGGACTTGTGGTTCAGTGGCCGCCTCTAGTCTGGAGATGGCCTTGTCTCTCCATTTTCCTGCATGTTCAGTAGCAAACTAAAAGATCAGCCTCTAGGTCAGTAATGGCAGCTGAGAAAGTATTTTTGCTGTCAGACATCATAGCAGTCATGGTACTGTATGTGTGAGGTAGGTCATCGGTGTCCTCAAATGCTGATAGAGACTCCTCACTGTAGTTGTCCTCCATGTGGCCCACACCATCTTGCCCGCTGCCACAATGGATTGGGAAGGCTGAGATTTGAAGATGTCCGAGATGTCCCTGCTGGAGGATGCCACCGCTGGATGATGCGGGCGAGTGAGCGATGTGTGTCTGGTGAGTTTGCCCATTTTCATGTGAGCAGGGACTGAGGGATTGCTAGAGAGGCAGCCGAGGTCTCAGAGCTTTTCTAGTGTGTGGCCATCTGCTCCGGAGTTCAAGCCATGCCCCCATAATGCCGATTTTAGCTTTGGTCAAAGGTTCATTTCTCTAAGATATGCACATCTCAAGTGCAACAAACTTTACTTGGTGCCATAAAGAAATATCCCTGAGCCAAAGGTCTCATTATGAATTAGGTAAGGGAAAATATCATAAGTAAGGGAAAATATCAGATGAGTGCTGAATAGACATTACTCTGATCTAGTAGCAGTGATCAGACCTTAGAATTGCTTTCTGCAAGTGAAAGGTAAATGCTGTAGTACAATCTCATGATTCATTTCTGTGGCCATGGATGTTGTTATGATTTAAGTAACTTCCATACCAAGCCTTAAAATTACTAAAATATTTGTATAACAGCATGTATAGATACAAAATATGTATCTGCAGCAAACAGATACTACATGTTGACACCATAAATTATATTTACTACGTGCATTATTATTAGCACTTATATAGCATTTTAGATATGTATTGTACATTCAAACTCATATTCATACATACACATAATAGGGCCAATTTTGCTTACCAAGCATGTCTTTGGAGTGTTGGAAGAAACCCACACAGACACAAGGGGAACATGCAAACACCAGGCTAGTAGTGTTGTGGTTGGGATATGAACCAATGACCCTAGTTCTGCTAGGCAGAAGTGCGAACCACATAGCCACTGTGCTGCCCATGCTATGATTAGCAGGAGAATGTGGTCATGGTAAGGGGAACTGGGAACTCCTATTGTAGGGTCATTAAATATTGTGGACAGAATTAAGGGTATAGATGAGCAAAACTGAGTTTTCCTTTTGCTGGCATTAAGGCACAAATGTTGATGAAATGCATTGAGATCAAGTTGGGTCAAGCAACTGGTTTACTTCAATCCCCTACGTTCCCATTTCTAGCAGTATATAGTTGCCTTCAAATCTCTTCCCTGCTGCTTCAGGTATTACGTCTGTGTATGGAGGAGCATGTGACTTACCCACTGAACAGCGCTGGACCATTCCTACTGTAAGAACTGTCCATTTGTTGCCTGCACATTCTCATAATTACCTGTTTCTTCCCCATTTATTGTCAAGATTGCCTTTTTGTTGCACTTGTATTATCACAATTGCCTTTTTGTTGATTGCATATTGTCATGCTATCCATTTCTACCTGCATATTATCCATTTCTTGCCTGTGTATTATCAGGACTACCAGTTGCTTTCTTGTGTATTCTAATGATTATCTGTTTGTTGCTTACAAATTACATAGTTACATAGTTTGTCTGGCTGAGACAAAATCCCATCCAGTTCAACCATTAAAAAAAAAAAGTTATAATTCTGCACCCACAGTTGGTCCAGAGGAAG
This sequence comes from Staurois parvus, assembly GCF_062004578.1. Lineage (NCBI taxonomy): Eukaryota > Metazoa > Chordata > Amphibia > Anura > Ranidae > Staurois > Staurois parvus. Next base: position 3,085,362 of record NW_028317882.1, read on the forward strand.
GCAAAAACCCAGCAAAGCACGATCCAATTTGCTCCTACAGGAGAAAAAAATTCCTTCCTGATCCCCAGAGAGGCAATCGGATATTCCCTGAATCAACTTTACTATAAATGTTAATAACCAGTTATATTCTGTGTATCCAAGAAAAAAACCAAGGCCTTTTTTAAAGCAATCCACTTAGCTGGTCAGAACCAACTCTTGAGGAAGTCTATTCCACATTTTCACAGCTCTTACTGCGAAGAAACCTTTCTGTATTTGAAGATTAAATTTCTTTTCCTCCAGTTGTAAAGAGTTCCCCCTTGTCCTCTGTGATGACCTCAAGGTCAATATCTCTACACCGAGTTAACTATATGAACCACTGATGTATTTATACATGTTGATCATATCCCCCCTTAATCTCCCCTTCTCAAGAGACAGTAAATTCAGTTCCTCTAATCTTTCCTCATAGCTGATCTTCTCCATGCCTCTTATCAGTTTGGTTGCCCTTCTTTGACTAAAAAGTCTTTCATGCATAGGAATATGCCCCTAGGTGGTTTATCAGTTACTTTCAGGTACTTTCTCCAGTTCCCAAATTTCAGTTCCAGTTTCTCCAGTTCCCAAATGTTCTTTTTGTGAATTGGTGCCCAAAATTGAATTGTATATTCTAGATGAGGTTTTACTAATGATTTGCACAGGGGTAAAATGATATCTCTCTCTCTGGAGTCTATACATTTTTTAATACAAGAGAGCATTTTGCTCACTTTAGAAACCGAAACTTGGGAGCGCATGCATGGCATGGAACGGAGCGGCATAGACACTGCTTCAACTCTTTCAGTGCTTTCAGCTGACAATTTGGGGCCAATGATCCTTGCCACAAACCTTTTAAACAAACTCCCCCATTACGGAACCCCTGTGCATGCCGACACCACGGAAGAAGAGCTGCGGAGGGGCCCAGGAACAAAACAGCATGGCTGAACATGGCGCCGGCTCCCCACCCGCCCCTGCTTCTTCTCCCTTTCATTTCTCAGAACCTGTACAGCAAGACATGGGAACAACTCCAAACTGTGAGCACTCTTCTCTCACTAAAGTGGATCTAGATCTTAGTCTGGACACACTATGCTAAAAATTACTTTACAGATTCCAATTTGAACTGCAGAAATCCACAGCTACTTTATCACGCACTGATTTGCTAGAGAATAAACATGATGAATTCTCCATTCAATGATCTCTCAAGAGAACATGATGCTCCCTCTTCAGCTTTTCTTCAACTCCAATCCCATGTAGAAGGTTTGGATAATAGAAATCGAGGAAATAACCTTAGAATCAAAGGAACACTTGAAACAGTTACTGATCTCTCTGTTTATACCCTAAAGCTATTCCAGTTGTTATTGCCAAATTATGATGTGAACTCTTTCACTTGTGATCGCATTCACAATTAAGAGCTAAGCCTCCTCCTGATAAACCACCTAGGGACATTGTCCTATGCATGAAAGACTTTTTAGTCAAAGAAGAAATATTGCGTGCTGCACGCAATACCAGAAACATGATGCTGGATGGTATCTCCTTACAAATCTACCCTGATATCTTACAAGCCACTCTTGATAGATGTAGGAAAATGAAAGAAATCACCTCTATCCTTGCAGTAGCCAGAATCAGATATCACCAGGGTTTCCCCTTTAAGTTGATCATCCCACACAATGGTACCACTTATATTGCCACATCTATCTCTGAAGGCCAAGATATTCTTGTTAAATTAGGCCTTTTGGACTCGGATACTCTTCCTTGACCCCCTCCTACTCCACGCCCAATGTATATATGGAACACAACCTCCCCATGCAGAGATAGAAGATGAATTCATCATTAAGCCAGATGATTTGATCCCCTTTAATTGGCAGGTGAGCGCACATCTTATACTCATTAAGGAAGTCACCTGGAATTACTGATTAGATTTGAATCACTGGGAAAAGTCACAAAATTTTGGTGATATAAAAGTGGTTTTCACACTATTTAAATGTGAGTGCAACTGGTAATTAAATAAAGCACTGATTTTAAAAAAGATAAAGCACTATTTTTGGTCATTTTCTTTCCACTGAGGGCACCTGCCAAGGAAAGTAAAGCAGGAGATAAGCAGTATAAGAGTAAGATCCCAGCAGGAGTAGGAGATGGGAAGCAGCCTGGGAGGGACCCACCACTCTTCATATGGTGCAACAAACATCAGTCCCATTGAGTGGACAAAAAGCGTTATTAGCCCGTTACAGGCTAATCTGGAGGTGAGCGCACATCTTATACTCACTAAGGAAGTCACCTGAAATTATTGACTTGATTTGAATCACTGGGAAAAGTCACATATATTTTTTTCATTGAAGACTGATTAATTTTTATATATTTTTTATATTATATATTTTCTTGTATGATGAGAACGGGATGACATTTTGATTTCACATGATTTTCTGTTTTTCACAAGTTTATTAATATTGATTTTTTTATATATTTATTGGAAATATGTATTGATTTAATATTCAAAGAAGGAACGCAACATATTGTTTTTATGTTTTTGAACAAGGTTTTAACTCACCACATAAACAGAAGAAAACTTTTCTACAGTATAAAAGATTAGGTGCAAAAATTATTATGCTCCAAGAAATACATTTTTCTAAAGATAATCACCCCACGTTGTTCCATAAAGCCTATAATCAATACTTTTACACACTCTCTCCCACTAAAACTAAAGGAGTCAACATTTTTCTCCACCACTCCTTCCCTATGGAAGTCCAATATGTATACAAATATGTTGATAGTAGATTTATAATCATTAAAAGTTATTTAGCAGGTAGGGAATTAACTATTGCCAATATATATACCCAATGAAACTCATGTAGCTTTTTTCCAACACTTTTTTGACATAATACCACTCTTCTAATATTTTAATTTAGTCTCTCCACCTCACTTAGACAGGAGTAAGCAAACAGAATATTCTTAAGCTTTCTCTAAATTCATTTGTACACAACTCACTTCAACTAGTTGACTCTTGGAGAGCCTTAAACATTGGCGCTCGAGAATACATATATTATTCACACCCACATGATAAGTATGCATGCTTTGATTGTATTTTTTGTACTCCTGTTATTCTGTCAAACTTATGAAAAGCCTTTATTCATCCCCGTCCATGGTCAGACCATCATATAACTGTACTCACTACAAATATGATAGGTCTCTCTCATACTCCTTATTCCTGGAGACTCAATAAATCTTTACAAGCTGATACCATTTGCCAACAGGAAATCACCTTAGCTATCGAGGAATATTTTCAAATAAACTCTACCCCGGAAGTTACCATTACAACCCTCTGGCAACCACATAAAGCTGTCAGAAGGGGCTGCCTAATTAAATTAGCAGTCAACGGTAACAAAGTAAATATTAAATCTTACACGAGACCTAAATAATATATTTAAAACTAATTTTACCACTCATGACCCTTTCATTACCAGCCTAATTTCCCAGAAACACTCTGAATTAGACTCTGCTTTCTTACAAAGCTGAGAAAGCCCTTTGATGGTCTAAAGCGAGATTCCTTTTATCGAGTAATTCATATACTGTTATGTTTGCTCAGAAACTCAATCATTCATTAAATCCCCCTCATATATACAAATTAAGAAATCTTTCAGAACAACTGGTTACACACCCACAAGAGGTTCTCACACTATTTAAAAAATTCTATTCGGATCTACCTGCTGGTCCCACCTCTCCTTTTTCTTCTTCTGCATTTTCCTGGTTGGCAAATATTCCTATCCCTACCTTAACTACTGCACAACAATAAAAATGAAATGCCCCATGCACTCCTGAAGAAATTCTTCATATAATTAAATCTCTTAAACGTGGCTCAGCACCTGGCCCAGATGGATTCTCAGCTTTTTACTATAAACAATTTCCCCCCCTCTTAATTCCAAAATTGGTAACTCTAAATAACCACATTCTCGATGGAGGGCAGTTCCCAGAGGAGATGGTACTGGCCAACATGTCTTTAATCCCTAAACCTGGAAAAGATCATACTCTGCCTCAAAATTATAGACCGATTTTGGTGATAAACAACAACCTAAAAACTTTCAGTAGAATGTTGCTAATAGACTCTCCTCCGTGATCTCTTCTCTGATATCTCCTTATCAATCGGGCTTTATCCCAGGTCACCAAATTACAGACAATATTAGACTTCTTACAAATATAATACAGGATGCCAATTCTAAATCTCACCCCGTTCTTCTTTTAAGTCTGGATATTCATGAAGCATTTGATTGTGTTACCTGGGAATATTTATACATCTTTCTGAAAAGATATGGATTCCATGGTGAATTTTTCCATGCTTTTAAACTCTTTATACTGCCCACCGAACGAGAATTAGTTTTTCAGGGTGTAACTCAGATTTCTTTAGAGTGGGCAGGGGAACTTGTCAGGGCTGTCCCCTGTCCCCTCTTTTATTCACGTTAGCCATTGAACCCTTTGCCACAGCCATTTTAAGTCACCCAGATATCAAAGGTTATACCTCCTCTAACTCCTCCTATAAACTTAGTATGTACACAGATGACATGCTTTTATTCCTCACTCGACCTAATGTCTCACTACCTAACTTATTTCAAACCTTACAACAATTTTCATCATTGTCTGGACTATCTGTTAATATCTCCAAATCCATAGGGATGCCAATAAATATTCCGTATTCCCAATTTAGGGTCCTACAGGACTCGTTTACCTTTACCTGGTCTAAAGAGTCCCTCTCATATTTGGGAGTCTGTCTTACACCCAATTTACAGTGTTTGTTTGATGGGAACTACCCATCTTTGATAACAAAATTACGAAAGATGCTAAAATTGTGGAGTTCATATCATATTTCATTTCTAGGAAGAGTCACAGCTATCAAAATGACAATTCTTCCTAAATTGTTGTATCTTTTTAGAGCTCTTCCCATTAGATTGACCAAAGAATATGTCATTAAATTTCCAATGGAAGTGGATAACTTTATATGGGCCCACTTCCACCCTTGTTTTTCTAAAAAGATTTTGTGTAGATCACAATACGAGGGTGGATTAGGTTTACCTAATTTCAGGCTATACTATTTGGCTTCTCACTTTTCACAAATTGCCCAGTGGCATATTTATAAATCGAAAGTCTCTTGGGTTAAATTTGAAAGTGATTCCATTTTTCCTCCCAGGATTATTATGGACTACAGGGATCTCTCCACTTAATCATAAACCATTAAATAATTTAGTTTTCCGATCATTTCAACTTTGGCAAACATACAAACACAGATTTTTATTATGTTCTACAACACCACCTCAAGCATCATACGTGGGAGACCCAACTTTTCCTCCTGTGTATCAAGAACCATCACGTTTCCCTTGGTGGATTAACAATAGCCTATAGTTTTTGTGAAATTTTAGAAAAATTCTACATTCCACCATATTCCCCACACTGAACGTTTCAGGTTTTTTCAAATCAGACACTTTTATTTGACTCACTTTAAAATAGCAGTTAGTACATACCCATCATTTTATGAATGCATCTGTCAAAAAAACCCAAGGGGAAGAGGTCTTATCTCAGAGATTTATAACAGATTGGTGAATATGGACCCTCAAGTTAAACTTTTATATTTGCAAAAATGAGAAACAGACTGTAACCTGACTCTATCCATAGTGTTCTCCACAATAGATCCACCTTTAATGCCCCTACTACGGGGAATCAATGTGTGGAAGTATTTAAAAATGTAGTTTTGAGGGATCTGGATCAGATTGCCCGTAAACGTCAGGTGAACCCACCCCACATTAAGAAGAGGATTAATAGTTTGGAGAAAAGGAAAGACATTAGTGTTAGACCAGCTGATAAGGGGGGGGGGGGGTCATCATAGATAAGGAATTCTATACACGGCAATTGGATAAAATGCTGTCAGATGACAAGACATATTGTAGATTGAAGAAGGACCCTACCCATAAATATAAGGAGGAATTGAAATCTGATCAATTTTGGATTTTGAGCTCATGTCCTCACAAAAAAGGAAAAAAGGTATCTTATATCAAGTACATGTAGGATAACAGTTATCTACACACTTCCTAAAATTTATAAAGATACAAAATGCCCTCCAGGTCGACCTATTGTAAATGGTATTGGATCTGTAACCGCAAGGTTGGGAGAGTATTTGGATAAATTCCTTCAATGTAGTGTACTGCAAATGAGGGCCTACCTCAAGGACACAAAGAATTTACTCCAACTACTAGGTGATGGCAACTTGGATGAAAAGAAGGAAGTTGTTTTAGTGACAGCAGATGTAGCATCGTTGTACACTATCATTCACCATCATGATACATTGTTGGCATTGAATTGGGCTTTGAGCAAAAGGGATGATCTTCCACATGTTCAGAAAGTCTTTTTGGGAAAAGCTTTGGATTTTTGTCTTAAGCACAACTATTTCTGGTATAATAATACCTTTTTCATCCAAAGGAGTGGCGTTGCAATGGGAGCAAAGTTTGCTCCCACTCTCACCAATATCTTTATGGCTGAATGGGAGGACAGATACATATTTCAACAATAGAGGTCAGAAATACTATTCTACAGAAGATTCATTGATGACCTGATACATATTTGGAGAGGGTCAGAGGATAGTTTACATCACTATATGGCTGGATTGAATAATAACAAGAATCATATTAAACTGGAATACCAGTGGAGTAACAATTTGATTAATTTTTTGGATGTCACCATAGAAAGACTAAATAACACTCTAGTCACCAAGGTGTTCGTCAAGCCAACAGATAGAAATAGCTATCTGTCCATTAGGAGTGGGCATCATCCTTTATGACTGAGGAACATTCCTTGTGGACAGTTCATGCAGATCAGGAGGAATTGCACATATGACAGTGATTTTATTTCAGAATGTAACATCATTAAAAATAGATTTGTACAAAAGGGTTACTCTCAGGACATTTTGGATAAGACTATGAGAGATGTCTTGATGGTACCTAGGGAAGCATGTCTATCAGATACTGTTAGAATACAGGATGATGGGCATCAATGGAATTTTATTTCAGATTACCATTGCCAATACAGTGAGGTTGAATCCATTATACAGCGACACTGGCATGAGTTACTGATGGATAAAACATTAGGACCAGTTATACCTAAGGCATCTAGATTTGTCTATAGAAGGACACATATTTTTGGAGAGATGGTTGTCAAGAAAATGTTGGACATACCAGGGAAGGTATCCATGTTTCCCTATAGAAAAAGCATTGTAGCATGTAAAAAATGTAAGGCTTGTCGTACAGCTACCAATAATATAACTAGACGTGAGAATTTTAGTTCTGAGAAGGTGGGGCGTGAATTTAGCATTCCAGAGTTTATCACATGTGACAGTACACATGTGGTGTATGCAATACAGTGTTTATGTGGAATAATTTACATTGCTCAAACAAAACGCCCTTTAAAAGTAAGAATAGCTGAACATATTAAGAACATGAAGAAAGGGTATAGTTACCATAGTGTGTCAGAATGTTTTGTCCAACATCACGGGAAAGATCCTTCTCAAATGAGTTTTTGGGGAGTAGATTGGGTCCTGCCATCATGAAGGGGATCCAATAGAGTGAGGGACCTCTCAAAAAGAGAAACTAAATGGATTTATTTGCTTAAATCTTTAACACCCGGAGGCCTCAATATTGAATTAGATATTAACTGCTTTATCAGTGACATATGACTTTGTAAAAATATATAGGCTATTTGTGGTTTAGGAATTGTTAATACACTTGTCACCCTATTCATGTGTGTATTTAGCATTCCATTTAGAGTTTAGTGATCCCTATCTGAGAATCATCCACACCTCTTTATTTTGATTTTGATTTATATATTGACTTTATTATATTATTCCATCCGTATACATTTTTTACATTTATTTTTATTTTATTTCAATGTATTAACTGTCATTGATTATTGTATTTTAATATCATTCATTGTACCATATATGTGATGATATTTACTCATATCTCAATATATGGATGTGATACGCCTAATGGGTATTGCAGATTATAGAACATTGTTTGATTTTGAACGATTCCCTCTCTCGGTTTGGTGGGCAATGTGTTTTTGCCCTTTTTTTCCCCCTTCAGATGGAGGAAGTGGAGCTTTTGGGTGGAGCTTCCACCTTGGGTGGAGGATTGGGATTGATACCATCAGCCTATTACATCCACCGACACCGAGATTGAGGAGGGTATAAAGGAGGAGCGCCGCACCGCACAGCCATCCCTATGACTAAGTTGGATATGACAAAACGCATCAGAGCGAGGCTGTGCAGCGACCGAAAGTGACATTCAGGACCTGAACCAGAACTGACGTGGGAGCGCCATTGTTTGGGATCTGGCATTGGTGAGAGCACTGCTTGATACCCACCAGTGTATAACAGTATACTGCAGTATCCATAGGCATGGTATTTGGCAAATTTTTGTAAGTGGCTGTCTACTTTTAGCGATTAAAGGTGTATTTTGTACTGCACCATTGGGGTATTTTTTTTTCTTTGTTGTTTCATGACCACTAAGCCTGAGAGAGAAGATTGAGGAGAAGGAGAGTGTTATCTATATGGGTATAGCTCCTCTGTACTAGGAATTTGTCAATCTATGAAGCGGTGTGAGCTAATCATGGGAATGAGAGGCATGGAGATTTGAGGATAAACAGAAAGAAGTTAAACAATTTCGATACTGGACGACTTCCTTCCCATCTGGATTATTATAATCAATTGCAGCCAACCATGAGAATGGGGGGCATGGTTATTCGGGGAGTGCACACCCAAAAGGGGAAATGCCTTCTTTATGAGCACGTTGTGATTTTTTTGGGAATTAGAAGAATTGTTTGGTGGAAGAGACTTTTATGAACTTTCCATTTTCACTTATGTTGTGTAATCATGTAACTATATATGTATACGGTTTTTATTTATAATATTTTTTGCGCTCCTTTTTGGTTTACTTGATTTTTGTTTGAAGTGGCAGCACTGTAATTTTTATTTAAGTGTTCTTGCATGGCAAGTCCACTTACTGTTATCTCACATATATATTCTTATTATTATAACCAAATTTACCACCCTAACTTCTCCCACAGTTTTTACACTACATAGACAGTAATATACCAAAACGTGCGGATTGTTCCCGATTGGTGTGCTATTACTTTGTGAAACGTTTCGCCGAATTATTTCGCCGAAAATATTGGCGTTTTTGTGGTGAAATTGGTCCCATACGAATGAATAGCGGAATGTTCAAAACTAGAGTGGGAGCTGACAAAAGCTAGAATGTGAGCTGAAAAATCAGGACATGATTTCTAAACTGCCATCACTCCCTCATTTTCAAGCCCACCTACACAAATCTTATATCAAAACGTTCAGCTATCCCTGCTGCCACTTAAAATGTCCATGGCTAAGCCATACTCTTGATAGTTTTCACAATATGACCATTTGTTTGCAACTCACACCACCCATTGACATTCATTAAAACTCCACTCTAGCCACCTCAAATTTGAAGGGCAATTTCTAAACTGCGACTGTGCCTTCATTTTTAGTATTTCAGAGACATACTATGCATCAAAATGCAGGTCTGGGTCTTGTAATTATCACAATATAAAGCTCTTCGGTGTAGGATTTATAATTTTTAAACTAAAACCTTTTGAAGATGGCAACCGCCAGTGAAGTGAGCAAGTTGGAGCAGTTTGTTTTTAACCGCTCTTCTCTGCCCTTGCTGTAGAGTGAGTTGCCATAGGAACCCAGGTGTGTGAGCAGGCAGCAGAGTGACAAAAGCTAGAGTGTGAGTTGTAGGCTACTGGTGGAGGCAAGAACACTTCACACAATTTCCCCAGAAATTGTAGCTTTTCTAGTTAATTAAATTATTTTTTATTGTTTGATTTCCATTGGTTATCACGCATCTAGCGCAAAAGTCTTTTGTTTTCACATTGACTCTCTCTATAGCTGATTGGCAAGAATGCATTGTGAACCTTCGTAAATGCACAAGATCACTCACAATTCGTGAAACTGCTGTTATACTTTTTACTAGATGGTATTTTACACCCGTAAAATTGCATTCTATATTTCCATTAGTGCCTTCAGAGTGTTTTAGAGGATGTCAATCCCCAGGTTCATTTGCCCATACTTTTTGGGAGTGTGTGAAAATTGCTCCGATTTGGTGTAAACTTGAAGCTTTCTCTAGAGGCATATCTGGTACTTCTATTCACATTACCCTAGCTAATTGTTTACTTTTCACTAATATCCCAGGACTTTCTATCCCTCAGATGAGACTAGTCCATACCATTTGTGTTTCCATACACTGGCTTATAGCTAGACATTGGAAGTCCCCCTAGGCTCCCATTCCACAATTAAAAATTAGAGTAGATTCGATTTGCCATATGGAAAAAATACTTCACAAGTTATATAATCCTATGACTTTTTACAACAAGTCCTCGGTTTGAACACTCAAATCTCTTTTACTAAATACTTAATGTTAACTGCTCCATCACTATCCTTTATTATATGGATCACGTATCTATAATACAGTATATATTGGCCTTCTCTGTTTATTCCTGGTATTATCTTGTTTACCCTGATTATATGCATTCATATGTAATGATCATCTTTGTTTTTTTTTTATTATATTGGAATACCCTATTTGGTATATCTGTACAACTGTGTTTTCTTTGTACCACCAATTTATACCTAATAAAAGTTTGTAAACAAAAAAAAAAAGAAACTGCAACTTGGCATTGCATGCCATTATTAAGCTTATGATCTACCAGGACTCCCAGAACCTTCTCCACCATTGATTCCCCCAATTGTACCCCCCCACACTAGTATGTATGATGCATGCATATTCTTAGCCCCCAAGTGCAGAACCTTACATTTATCAACATTAAACCTCATTTGCTACATTGTTGCCCAATTAAACATTGCATTGAGGTTAGCTTGTAAGTTGGAGACATCCTGTAAGGACGTTATTCCACTGCACAGCTTGGTGTCATTTGCAAAGACAGAAATGGTATTTTTAATCCCAGATCCTATATAATTTATAAATATAAATTAAAAAGTAATGGCCCCAACACTAAACCTTGGGGTATACCACAAACAACCCTAGACCATTCAGAGTATGAATCATTAACCACTACTGAATACAAACTTTGGGCCAGCTTTCTATCCATTTACATACAGATTTTTCCAAGCCTGTAGACTTTACCTTACACATTAACCGTGTATGGGAAAATGTGTCAAACGCTTTTGCAAAATCCAAAATTGTTACATCTGTCCATTTGTTTCGTGTGAATTGCCATGATTGCTAATGTGTTGCCCAAATATTATAATAATTGCCTGTTTGTAGCCCACACATTGTAATAATTGCTCATTTGTTGTCTATGTAATGTTAGAATTTAAATTTTTTTACTTATGTATTGTCAAGTCAGCACTGTTTACAGGACCATACATTTTTATAATTTAATCTACAGAAAGCCTGTTACTATCAGTTATTGCCTGCCAATAAATGGTAATATATCCTTGCTTCAACACAGCACACTATGTAGGACACAGCATGGGAAACTTTAGTTACCTGTTGATATTTTTTTCAAATAGACTTCACCTAAGCAGCACAACATGATGAATTTAAGTGCTATTTTTACTGATATTTCAGAGACGGCATAACTGGTAACTTTGCAGAAAATTGTATTTAGCTAAAATCACTCTGCTCATTCCTATTATGGTGTGATATAATGGCAATGCCACAAACATAGGTGAGGATTGAGACCCTGAGTGAATAGTCTGGAAAGGCCAATGTCAAAAACAAAATAGTCATGTAGAGACAAAAGAGATAGCCAGGAAAATTTACTGTAATGCAGGCAAGTTCTTCTGCCTGTAAGCATATTTAGTACATCTCTGGAATACATGCACATTTCCCCTTGTTTTATTCATTTGAACCTGCTGCAAGCACAGATAAAGAATTGTTGATGTCCCAGAAATATAGTAAACTCTTACCTGTCTCTTTTCTTATGATAACACAGCTCTGAAATCCTAAGCACATGGTGCTGGCCCTGCCGACTTAATTTCCGATGGATTACAAATAGGCTCGAGCTGAGGGGTCAAGGTAAAAGAGGCACCCACCTTGTGCACTGCTCCGTAGGTGGCATAGCTGGGGCAGGAGCCTCTACTGTTCCTCATCACCTGGATGTCTCCTGCAGTGTGCAGGACACAGCTGGCAAAATATTAGTTCAGTCCAGCAGATTATGGAAAGAATGGATTTTCTTCCTTCAGGTGCAGAGCTTTGTTGAGAGTGAGAAAGCCACCTGTGCTACCAGGCTGCCACAATATAGCTGTCTGTAGCTCTTATGAACCTGACTATAGAACAAAAAAAAACATTGCATTTCAGAATCCAGCCAATGCAATCTTCTGAGAATTGCTAATCGATCTGCCTTCCATCCTACACTCCAGGGGAATGCAGCAGGGGACCTTTGACGCAGAGACTCAAATAGGGGTCATAGTGGTCAGAATGCGCTGGACAACTCATTATATACTGCCCTCAACTTTCCTGGAAATCCTAGGGAAGAAGACAACAGACACAGCAGAGTGAATCGGGAGATGGGGGGAAGTGAGTTTGCCTCACCTTATTGACATTAATTCTGGCTTTGATAGTGTGAGGAAAAAAACATTACAGGCTCACTGATAAAAGTAGAACAATGTGTTATATAGTAACTCACAGAGACCAATTATATTTCAGCTGTAGTAACATGTGGAACAAAACGAAAAAGTTTGGCTGCTATGAGACACTGCATTTGAATAAAGCCATTGTCCTTGACTTGCCCTTTATTAAATGAGCCTGTACATGTTTTTAAAGAAATCTAAAATTTTAATGTAGAATACATTTTAAAACATTCAAATAAAATAAATTCTGCATCTTTAAATATGTTGTACACTTGTAAGAGTCTGGGTAAAAGCAATTGCCACTGTAAATTATTTAGGAAAGCTCTCAGCATAGGGGTCCTTTGAAATTAACAGCAATATACTATAACATTGTAAACAGAATAGTGGCAAACTGGTTGTAAGAGGGATGTTCAGCTTATATGTTTTAATTCTGTTGTTTGTTTGCAGGATTTTATATATAGAAACACTAGAAACATAGAATAGTGACTGCAGAAATGGACCAAATGGTGCATCGGATCGGCTCCTTTTTTAATTATTTTTTTTATTTTATTTTTTGCTTATACATATTTTTTGAGTATATTTACATGTATATTAGCATGGCTTCACTGTCTTTGAAAGATTAAAGAAGAATCAACTTTGCATCAAACTGGAGAAATGTGAGTTTGAACGAACCCAGATCCATTTCTCCAGAAGGAGTGAACGTGGATCCTGAGAAGATCAAAGCAATGGTGATTTGGCCTGCCCTTAGAACTGTTAAAGAGATACAACACATCTCTGCTGTGGGAGCTATCTTTTCTCAGCAAAGAGGATGTTGCTTCATCCTTATTTCTTTTGTTTCACAATTATGACATTGGGAATAAACAGTTACTGGCAGTTAAGCAAGCCTTTTCTGAATGGAGGCATCTGCTGGAAGGGGCTAATTATCCTGTTTCTACTATTCCAAAAAATTTGAAAATCATTCATTCTGCCAAGAGATTGTCTTTTAGACAAGCATGTTGGGCTCTATTTTCCAGGTTCAATTTTATTATCTAGTATCAGCCTGGGTAAAGTAATTGTAAGGCTGATGCCTTTTTGAGGATGTTGTGTGAGCCTCTCCTGGAAGGCAACTCTGAATGTACAATCCTGCCTCAAAAGAACTTCCTAGGGTTCACAAGTTCCAAGATATTCTTGAGTGTCCTCAAAGAGCGGTATGAGAATGACCCACTTCTCAAACATCCTCCTATGGACATTACCCTTGAGTAAAAGAACGGCTTTTGAACTCAAGCGCATTGCCTCTATGTACCTGAATCATTTTGGGTAGAAGCTCTCAGGTTAGTGCATTACTCTAAACTTGCTTGGCATTTTGGTGTTTCTAAGTCACAAGAACTTTTATCACATTCTTTTTGGTAGTCTGGTTACAAAAAGATGTCAAGAACTATGTGCTCTTGTGTTTGACCTGTGCAAACAGTAATACACCACATTCATATCTTTTTGGGTTACTCCAACCACTCCTTGTTCCATCAAGACCTTGGGGGTCAATTTCAATGGACTTCATAGTCAATCTTTCTCGCTCAAAAGAGATGACCACTATCTTGGTAGTCGTTTACAGTCTCACTAAGGTGAAAGGGGGTACCCTCTACTGAACAAACTGTGGAGCTGATGGTTCAGGAAGTCTTTAAACTACATGGAATCCCTGATGATGTGGTGTCTGACAGAGGAGTACAGTTTACTTCGAAATTTTGAAATTTTTGCTCATCTTTAGTTATAACAATGAATCTGTCTTCTTTTTTTTTATTCTCAGTCTAATGGTCATACCGAGAGGACCAATCAAACTTTGGAGCAGAACCTTTTATGCGTTATCATCTTCAGGATGACTGGGTGGACTATTTTCCTAATGCAGAGTTTACCTATAACAATTCTAAACATAGCTCTTTTTCTCAAAGTAATTTTTTCTTAAATAGCAAGTATCATCCATTTTTTTTTTCTGATCTCCCTATCACCACTACAATTCTTGCTGTTACCAACAGATTGACTACATTACAGGAGATTCAGGAGAAATTGATTCATAAAAGGAGGATCAGGAATATTAGAAGAAGGCCACTGACAGATATTGCAAATCACTCCTTACTTTTCATGTGGGTGACAAAATTTGGTTATCTACAAACATTTTGAAAGGTCATGTTTATTTGTATATTTGTGTATTTTGTATATTTGTACATGTATATTTTTCCATAAACTGTCAATTGACAAATAAATATTGAAAATATGATTAACAACTTATAATAATTTTTCATTAGGGTGGTTTGTTTTGTAAACAAACCCATATGATATCTGTGATTGGCTGTCATAATGATAGCATGATCTAAAACTAATTAGAATGATTACTGATCGTCAACATGAAACCTGCGCTGTCAGTGAAAGCATACTTTTGGAACTAAAAGCCCCCACTGCTGCAGGCTTCTAATTCTAAATGGAACATAGTTTAACATTATTCCTGCATGGGCATCATGCTGAGGAATGTTAAATTACAGACTGCAGAAACAAAGTGGTTAATGTGAATTTATGATTAGTGTTGGCTTGCTGTTCTTTGACTGCATTTCTACCACTACCCCAAGGAGCATAGAGCCACCCGAGGCTCAGATTTATGTTGGCTACCCAAAAATGTAGAGATGCAGAAAAACAAAAACTAATTTATCATCTGTTTTTAAGTTCACTTCAGTAAACTTAAAATGCATATGGACCCAAACCATACTGATTGGTAAAGCTGAGTCTGGGGTAAATAAACATCCTTCAAATTTTTTAAAGGATAAATGCTGTACATCCCGTTAAACTAATATCTTGGTGTTCATAGAGAAACACATTTACCCACAGCACAGCTCACATCAAATAATTTAAATAATCCTAAATACACTGTTGATTTTATGATACTTTTCATTCTTCTGCATATCTATCCTAGAATGATAACCATATGAATGTCTACCACTTTTACATAAATTTATAATTTACTCCATATGTGATGTGTGGTATTGGTAACAAAAGTTTTGGCTTTTAAGACTGATTGACAGAAAACAGAAATGAAGATAACAGCTTTCATGTGACCTTTCCATCTGCATTAAACTGTGCCTTGTTGTTTCTTTTCTTCCATATTTTAATTAGCCTCTGTTCCATTCACTTGCTCTCAGCTAGTTTGATTTCTAAGACACTTACGCTCGTTTTGTTCCAAAAAGATGTACATTGGTTTAGCTTAATAAACGCCAAGCCAATCTTGGACAGAGATCAGCTGTACCACCATCCTGATTGATGGTCCTTTTTTCCAAGCAGACGTTAATGTGCACATGAAATGTCAATTCCCTGAAATAATTTGCAGAAGATTAGCTCCATGGTGATTCTATTTGATAAGAATAGGTATTAACATTACCTCAGTGGGCCTATTTGTAGCCTTGCCCGTCGTACTGGTCATTTCCATAAAGATCAGTGAAGTGTGAATGATAAAATAGCGGAAGAAAGGGCTCCATTGCTAATACCAGCTGTGACTGAATTCTGGATTTCAATGTGTTCTGGTGCCTTAATTTATTTCTCCATTACATTTACAACCTTGGACCCTGCTTTGCAGCTATCATTGTCAGACTTTTGGCCTTCTAATTATGGTAAGCACAGCATCTGAATATTAATTACCTTCACCATATTTCACCTCTGCACGTAACAAAGAAACCATCTGATTGCTCATGTCTGCTAAGGGAGGAGTAGATTAACACAGCATAGCCCTTTAGAGATGATACAGAGGTTTTAAAACTGCAGGCTCCAAACAGCACACAAGTGAAATACATTGGAAAGCACCCAAATGGTTTTGTGGGTTATATAAGCTTCCTTGATGAAATCTAATTAATATGGTTTAACCGCTGAGCAATATAACGGAAGATTCCACATAGACCTTTTATTCTGCCTCCATTATCTTTAAGATTTTAAAGCTCATTCTTTACTTCCTTTGAGTATAAAGAGATAAAACTGCAAATTCAACAACCTATGCGCTCTCTGATGTACTGTAACCTTCATATCTTTAAGTATTGTTTGTTCAGTTATAAAATGTTATGTCGTTCCTAGATATTTTACTATCATATTTTTAATGGTTTGTAGATATAGGGCTTGCTAAAAGTGCAATAATGTTGTCTCATAATGTTAAATGAGTTTTAGAAAATGTGACACATTACAAATGGTAAAAAAACTGTATTCAGATATAAAGAACTCAAAAGTGTAACCAGCAACAGGCAGTACAAAGGATAGTAAAGTGTTTGAAAACAATATTGTTTGAGGACAATGAAAATGTGGTCAAGGCCACCAATTAAATCCTACCTTTTTTGGTTTAGTGCAAGGGATAACTGGTTGTTATGGGCAACATAATTTTTTTTAGATATATTCAAGCAAATGGCTCAGGGAGCTCATCTTTGACATAAGCTGGTCACAGAGGACATGAGTCTAATTCAAAAGCAAGCTGTGGGGAACTGGATCTCTTAAAGCAGTAGGTGTTCTTTGTCAGCAGTGTATAGGTAATAGGTAACTCTCCTAGGAGCAGTTGCTGAAGGTTTCTTGAGTAAGAACTGGCTATGCAAGCAAGAAAGTGCTAAAAGCAGAACATATATATTCCAAATTATAATTTATTCATACTATTGTATCATAAAAAGCCAACATTTTTTAGAGGTTGAAAGGATACCTCTTCATCAGGGTTTGGCGCTTTTGAACAAAGTGTGTACTGGACAGACAATATCAGAAAAATGACTTAACAGCAGAAGGAGGCAAACATTTTCATTCACTCTTCCATTTATTCATAGAGGGCTTTTCATTGTGGGAAATGATAGTACACCTTTTATGAATAAAGCTGTAATACTCATTGAGAAAAGTATTGCTTGCAGTCAGGAACTATATTTACTCCGCATCTGAATAAAACTTTCTACAATTCCTCTTCACCTTGTTACTGATCCTATATGATTTAATTAAAAGGACAAGCATAGTTGGCACTTTTGACAAGTGCCTGTTACAGGTCTAACAGCTTGTATTAACCTTCACAGCACCAGAAGATCACATCTGCAGGGGTACAGGGGGATCAGAAGAATAAAGATTTCAAAGACATAGCAGCCACCAACACCAGGAACACTATTCATTCAATGTAAGTACTTTCCCTGATGCAGATTAAAAAATATATTTAACTAAACTTAAGCTTTAACTTTAATGCAAAGCACTCACCCAGAAGTTAAAACAACACATACACTTCATGCAACCTAAGTCCTTGTCATGTACATGGTTGGAAGCTGAAGTGATGAGAGGGCTTCCCCTGTGGCTAAGTGCAGAGCACCCCTGGAGGTGGTGACAAGTTCTGAGCCAAAAGAAGCATGAGTTGCCAGCTGTGCTGTTGCCGTATGAGCCAACTGTAATGCGGAGCCTTCTGAAGAGCTGGGACTGGAAGGCATCTGGGTCAGGCTGACACTCCGGACAAGAAGACATGACTGACTGGCAGGACTGGACAGGAGATGTAGTCAAGAACTTGACCCAAGGTCAGTCACAGTAATCAGGCAGGAACTTGAGCAGGAGCAGAGCCAGGGTCATGCACAGCAAGCAAGAGCAGAGGAAAAGCTGAGGTTAGAGCCAGGAGAGAAGCAGAAGACAGGTCCAGAGGTAAGCAGGGTCGGTAACAGGAGATCTAAGGATGCAAAATACACAGGAACAAAGAATGCAGGGAGCTGAAGATCAACCAGCAATTTCTGAGCATATCTGCAGTTCTTATGAAGGCCATTTGGTGCCAGTAACTACCGACAGTCTGCCAGCATGCACAAGTGCACCCTGGGGCTTTTCCAGAATGTCTGCATGCATTCCTATGCATATGAACATGGCCATGTTGGACATTGTCAAGTTTGCCAGGTCTTTGCTCATTCCTCTTCTGGTTAGCACCCTGACAGTCCTCTACTGAAATCAATTAAGAATTGGGCTGTCTGGCTTCCAATTTGGAAGATATTGTTGCAATGTTTGGAAGTAGTATGTCTGGTCTGAAATTCTTTTTTTTCTGCCACACTGGGAAAAAGATTGCAATCTACAAGCAAAACGTTTTTGTTTTGTTTTTTTTTTAAACACAAAGAAGGCACAAAGTTAAACTAAGCTATACACTTTTTGGGAGAGTTCAAGATAAATATTTTTGAAAAAGTAGAAATTTTAATATTTTTATGAGGCTAAATTTATGGCTCGTGTTGAGGAAAGGTCTGAAGGTTTAGTGTTGCCTGACACAAGATGTGTCCAGTAAAACCTACTTTCCTATTTTTGGATAGAGTGGAGAATGGTTAGAACTCCAGTCAGGTTTTACTGCTTTTCCCGACTCCGTTAGAGAGATCCCCCCTTACTTCCTTTCCAGCTGGCAACATTTTATTAGAACTCCTGTCAGATTTTTATTTCTGTTTATGTTCTTATTATAGATTTTTTCTTACTTCCTACCTTGTAAAACCGATGTCCCTGCAAAAGAAAGTAAGGGAAAGCTCTCCTAGACTGCAGCAAAAACCAACAGAGGCTCTGATCTTTCCCACACTATCTTATGCTAAATTAAAGGTTTGGCCTTTAACTGTGGACTTTTGGAGAGTAGACAGTTAAAGGAAAACTCCAGTCAAAATTCTGTTGGGACTCTGTTATAATACAGAACTTCAAGTCACCCAAAAGGGGAGACTAAAAAATTGGGATTTTATATATGGCAATACAAAAATAAGGTTAAAAATACAACTTTATTTATACATTAATATACATTAAAAATCTATATCAGATATACCGTACAATGTGTGTCACATAGAATTTGGTAGATCGATGCATTTCGCATATAATCTTGCTTTTTCAGGATCCATTTTCTTGTGTGATATTTGGATATGGTATGTAATAGAAAATATACAAAAGACAAAATTATTTTAATACAATCCAATAGATCTACTCTTACTAGGGTATCATATAATCAATACAATATTATTATTATTATACAGGATTTATATAGCGCCAAAAGGTTTGCTCAGCGCTGTACATTATAGTAAAATAAATGATATAAGCAATGTACTGTGTCTTAGGGAAAAAAACCCAGACACACACCGAGCATAATAATTTCACCATGTCCCAAGGAGAAGATATGATTCAACACTAAGGGGGGCAAATATTGACAAAGGCATTACCAAAACCCAGTTTTTACCTAAGTGAAGTACAATTTCCAGAGTGGATGGTACCATAAAGGGAAAGTATGATGACCTAATATAGAAACCCTGAATCGAGGGTCTAAAAATAAAAAAAAATAGAAGTATTAAAGTGGCCTTGTAATGTGGAAAACAAAACCCACCACAGGTTATATGCACAAATAAGTCTTAGTTAAATATACCCACAGTTGGGGAGAATCCAAAAAACACAAAGTATAGTAGTAGAAACTACTACTGTGAGGGACCGCCGAGCGGCACCACTAGCACTCCACTGGTCAGGCATGCCCAGAGCGCGGAGTCTAATACCCAGGGTATTTTTTCACCAGAGCCCCTGATGGTGGGGATGGACTTGGAGTACCCCGGGACCAGGTCGCCACTACTGAGCACACCTGTCAGTGGTAGGGGTGTTCGCCAGGGGCTCCAACCAGGGAGAGCCAGATGTGAGGAGGTCGGGTAACCCCGATGGGATGGATGGATGGCTGAGCAAGTGCGAAGTCAGACGGGCCGAGTTGGTAACGGAGAGGACGGTATGGTACAAGGGAGCGGGCAGAGAATCGTCGGGTCACACGCCAGGTCAGCAACAGTAGGTCAGAACTAATGAGGGGCATTCAGAAAGAGAGGTCAGGCAAAGCAAAGGTCTGGGCAGGAGAAATCAGCAGGTCAAAAGCAATCCGGGTCAATAACTTACTTAGGCACAGGTTCAGAATCACAGGATACAGGTAAGACCAGAAGGCACTGAAATGACAGCTCAGGGACATTTAAATATCCCGCGCTGCCATTGGTGCCCAGCGCTAACTCAAACGCCGCGGCCGGCCCGGACCTAGTGTTCGTGTCCCTGCACAGGGCGGTGCACTGCGCCTGCGCCGGGACCATCGTGGCAGGGATCGAGGGGATCCCTGACAGCTACTGAGAAGAGGACACCAGGATTTCTGTCTCCTACAACATAAAAACAAATGCATAAATGTACCATAACAACATAGGTGATTTGGCCACTTAAATACCTTCCCCCCCCAGAGATCTCACAAACTACACTTACCCTGAAAAAAAATTCAGGAGAACAAGATAACTCCCAACAAATACATTCAATAGTATAAACATACTCCCACCAAATTAAAAAAAGCATAAGCATATGATGCAGCACAACAAAAGTTGCTATAAGTACTTGAATAGAAACATTCAATCAGTCATAAGGTACATAGATACCAACCAAGCTCATCCTCCACCTCCAATTACATGTGCTTTTAAAAAGTTCCCACCCTGACTATAGGAGAATGGCGGCTGATGTCCTCCCGGATCACCACCTCGCCTGAGCCTTCATGGCCGTGCTGCGGTGAGATCTGTCACCAGCTGTGTCCATAGGACACAGCCGATGACTGATCTGTATCATGTGATCGCTGTGACCAATCACAACAGGTCACATGGCAATTGTAAACAATGGATGGCTTCCTTTCATGCCATCCATTGTATACAATTGTGTTGTTAGCTGAGATTGATCACAGTGATCACAGTACAGACTGGGCCAATCACAAACTCTGTGTCATGTGATTAGATGTGGCCAATCACAGCTAATCACAACAAAACCACTGAATGAATCAATTTCATTTAGTTGAATGCTTGCCTACAGCAGTGAAATTCACTGCTATAGGCAATCATTATGTGTAAAAAAAATACTGATTACTTCCCCAGAGTAGTACAATGTTGCTATGGTAAAATTATATTACTCTGGCCACAGTGTTTTATTAAAAAAAAACATAAGAAAAAGGTAATAAAAAATACATTGAAAAAAGTATATATACTGTATATATATATATATATTTTTTTTTTTTTTCACAGTCACCAGTCTGTACTGCAGTACTACAGTACGTGGAAAAAAAATTGAGAAAAAATTTTAATTTTAATTTTTCAAAAAATTATGACAAAAAATTACAACTTCAAAAAACTCGCCATGCCACTTACTAAATACAGCAAACTGTCTACTTTCCACTATCTGTACTGTCCTGACATATTTGGGCCTCAAGAAATGAGATCAGTGCCATCAGTGCATCAGGACTGATTCATTTTCAGATATATACCATAGTTTGTGGACTCTATACCTTTCCTACAGAATAAATAATATACACTAATTTGGGTTATTTCCATCAAAGAAATGTAGCAGAATACATTTTTGGGCTAAATTTATGAAGAACAATTATTTATTTGCAAAATTTTATAACAAACATAATTTATCGTTCTTTTTCGTTTATTTAGCAAAAAATAAAAAACCCAGTAGTGATTAAATGCCACCAAAATAAAGCTTTATTTGTGTGAACAAAATAATAAAATTTAGTTTGGGTACAGTGTTGCATGACCACACAATTCAAACTGTGAGAAAAGCTGTAAATTGGCCTGGGCAGGAAACTGGTAAAAGTGCCCTGTATTGAAGTGGTAAACAGAGAAAACCCATGCCCACATCTATAGTCCCCCATGCCCTACCAAGTTCCACTGACATGGGACAATTGGCTGGATGTTCTATCAGATCGAAGCATTACCTTCCGTGACATTATGTCATCCCTACTCCCGCCTCCTGACTATGTTTGTTGGTGTGTTTTTGTTTTTTTCCCTAAGACACAGCGCATTGTTTTTATATTGGATTTTGTATTAAATTATATGATATCCCAGTATAGGTTAATCTATTGGAATGTATTCAAATAAATTTTAATCTATTGTAAATTTTCTATTACCTTTCCTATCCTACGATCACACGAGAAAGTGGATCCCGAGCAAGATTTTTATGTGACACACATCATATATCTGACATGGACATTTTATGGATATGGCCTTTTAATGTATTTTAATGTATAAAAAGTTGTATTTTTTAACCTTATTTTTGTATTTGCACATTTAAAATCTCCATTTTCTAGTCTCCCCTTTGGGCGACTGGAAGCTCTGTAATCTACTGTATATTGTAATTAGGGGATGGTGCCTTGAAGTTGTGTAATAAGGGTAATTCCACTCCCATTGTTATATGGACTCTGTTATAAGTTTAGGAGCCCCTCATTTAGATTTAGTAGGCATCTAGGCTGTAGTTGCCTTGAGTGGTAATTTGAATTTTTTATCATTATTTGGGTTTCCGTAAGTTCAGAAGATTGTTTACAAACAGAGTAAAAAGAAACAATTTTATTGAAATATGAATACATGGCTTTTTCAGGCAAATCACTAGGAGGTTTAATGCCAGTGGTGCATGCTGAGAAAAAATATAAATATTTGATGTGATCTTGGAGAAAGGTCTTTTGTCTCCTAGGCCTATTACCTCGGTAGAATGTTGCAGAAAGAGGAGACTGAACCTTGGTCCAAGGAAACGAAAGTTGTGTCTTGGGACCTGAAGGATTTTTTTTGTCCTGCTGGAGGGTACAGTGAAAGCTAAGAAGCAAGATGGCCGCCTGTTTGGAGTATTCTGGGGAGGGGCTTCTGTGTTGAAGAATGTCCTAGACAGCTGAGTATAAACTACTAACCATTGCAAAAAGTTCTCACTGCTCATTCTTGAAGGTACTTGTGCTACCTGTTTGATCTATTATTATGGATTGATGGTGTCAGCTTAAAGGTCTATAGTTAGTATTAACTGTAGTTAGAGGAGAAGCCTGGAGCCCTGTGCCCTAACACTCTCTACTAGTTTATTAAAGTTTATTGTGCTTTAATAAATTGTACTAACTGGCTGGAATCTGATTCCTTTCACTCCACAAAAAGTCAAGCATTCCACTCTGAGAGTTGTAATGTTGTCCCACCAAGCTGCCAGGGGGTCCTCCACATCTATCCAAGGGTAAGGGGGTGCTACACTTCTTTTTTATTTTTTATTTTTTGAAAAAGTACTTAAGAATAGGAATCTTTGTCAAGTGATTTTTGCTGCCTATGCCTCCTGCACAAAAGAATTTAAAGGGGACATGCTTGCCAGTGCATATCTACATACTGAACTCAACAGACCTTTGTTCAAAATAGATACTACACAAATCAATTTACTTTTTCTTCACAATCTTTAAAACCTAGTTCATCAGTAAAACTGCTGAAAGATGTTACCATTATTTTGAACACTAGTTTCTTCCTTATATTTGACATAATTCTTGGGTATTCAGCAGTGTTGGCTAGAGCCTTTAGCATTCAGATTTAAACTTGTTTTTGCCATACTGTTACAATTAAGTCACAATACCATCTTTTGCTCTTTTGATTTTATTGGCAGTGCTAGCTGTCACTAATTTATCAATTTCCCTGACTTGTATTTGTGGCTCAAGTTGATTTGGCAATTGATTTAAACAGAGACACACTTAAAGTCTGTTAGTTAACAAGGGCTAAAATAGGGACAGGAGTGAAATTGGAAGTGATAGGTAGAAAATTAGTTTTAGAATTCAGAAAAATAAGTGGAAGATGTCAATTTTCATTGTTAGAAGAACATTGTATGGTTTGATTATGCATACTTTTACTGTTGAGTTGCTGCTATTGGTCGACAAATATCCACACTATGGTATTATAAAGAAAATGCTATTTAACTGGCTCATTACAAGCCATATTTTACTACCAGTTTAAAAAAAAAAATCATTATTCTGTTAGTGGATGAGAAATATCAACTGAGATACACATTGTATATTACTCTTTTCTTGAATGTATTTCCTCTACAATTTAGAGTAAAGTATTTTTCTTGCAGTGTACCAGACAAATTCAAATGCAAAGTACACTTTTCCACTAATAATTTAAGAAGTTAAAACAATTATAGCATATTGCTATTGTTTTGTTGATGGGTGAGAAATAATATATGTTACTGTGTACATTACAGTGTTTTTATGGCAATAGTAGCTGTGTTAGGTTAGTCCTCCTGTTTAACTACCAGCATAATACAAAATATTTTTCATGCAGACAAATTTAAATACAGTGCAGATGTCCCTAATTGAAACTACCCTACTGCTGTTACATAAAAATAAGTACCAGGTTATCTGCAGCCATCTCTTCTCTACAACTGTTCAAGTACAAGGATTTTTCTCAGCAGTAGAAGGTATGGGGGGGGGGGGGTAGTGAAATCTGATGTCATACACTGCACAGCTAGAGCACAGAGCTTTAATGCAATTTGAGAAGCTGAGTGGAGGGAATGGACACACCCCCTTTTACACAGAATCACAGGGAAACATGCAGAGCTGATGCTTGCAGTCACCTGCTCTGCTTTATGCTGGAGAAAAGGGCGGTGGCATCTCCCCGAATCTACTTGTGCCATAATAGACAGTTAGGGTTCATGAACATGGGGCGTTTGAAAAACTCTTCTGAATGATGGAAACTGACTGCTGGAAAATGTAGGTTAAAAAATGTCAGTTTAACTGCGTTTGCATAACGCCTTTAGCTATGTTTATGCACGTTTGCGTTTAGAAGCCTTTTTAAAAGATAACCTCAGGAGACCCTCCCAAATGCCCAGAATGCACTGAAAAATAGTAAATTCACTAAAAAGGCTACTAAAATACCACATGAGTTATTTTATCAAGTCATTCAGTATTTTAGTAGTGAAGCATGCATTAATGTTTCAGCTGTCAGTGGGATTCCCACTGACAGCTGAATGTAAAAGAAAGAATTGCCGCCAATTTTAAATAATTATTAAAAAATGGTGTGGGGCCCCTCTCTCCCATCCATGCCAAGACCTTCGGGTCTGGTATGGATTTTGACGGGAAGACCTTCGGGTCTGGTATGGATTTTGACGGGAAGCCCCACTCCAAAATTTAAACAACAATGGTGTGGGGTTCCCTCCAAAATCCATACCAGACCCTTATCCAAGCATGCAGCCTGGCAGGTCAGGAAAGGGGGGGGGGCAAGTGAGCGCCCCCCCTCCTGAACCATAACAGGCCACATGCCCTCAATATGAGAGGGTGCTCTTGGGTAAGGGGAGCTCACCCCCAAAGCGCCTTGTCCCCATGTTGATGGGGACAAGGGCCTCTTCCCCACAACCCTGGGCTGTGGTTGTGGGGGTCTGAGGGTGGGGGCTTATCGGAATCTAGAAGCCCCCTATAGCAAGGGGGCCCCAAGATCCCATCCCCCCCCACGTGAATGAGTATGGGGTACATGATACAGCTACCCATTCACAAAAAAAAGCTGTAGTGTGAAAAATGACAGTTATTCTTTGACAAGTATAATAATATAATAATAATAATAATAATAATAATATATGGACCTGGTCAATATTGAGAATTGCTCTGGCAGACATTTATATACAAGATAATGTTAACTGTGAAAATGTTGTGTCTCACTGAAGTAGGCATTTGTATATCTGGCCTACTTTTAAATGTACCATGGTAGCTGTGTTAAATGTTTGTATACATTTTCTAAGGTGTTAAAGACTAAGAGGTCCATATTTGTTTTTGATCATATTTTGTAAATAAATTATGATTTTTCAGTCAGTGGAAGTCCAGAAGTCAGGTTTTATATTTATTTAAGCCAAGTGCTGACATTATTGACTGAATTGTTTGTCCTCACAGTTGCACAATAATCTGTGACTTTGAACACCGATATGCTCATTACTTCTCATCTCTTTCAATCACTTTTCATCGGAGTATACCCATATCTCAGTCTCATTCTCCAGTAGCCACTAGCCATGTTGCTTCTGTAGCAGAAACATCACTGTTTTTGGAAATGTTTTGGAGAGTAATGAGCAGTTAGAATTAGAAAAGGGACATACCGAAGAGAAGAGCATTGTAGTAAATATAGTTAAACCAATAGTAGGAGTGGTTGATCCATTAACACCACCATTAGTTGTTAGAGGCCTGAGGTGTACAGTTAGTGCAATACCAGAAATATAGAAATGATAAAGTGGTAGTAAAGGTGGAACAAAAAATTAAGTTCTATGTTTATTTTTTTGCTCATCCTATAAAGTTAAAGCTAAATCTTGTAAAAAAAAGGACAGGAGAAGAATTGAACTCCTAGCATTATAATAAAATGGCAAGGCTAGATAAAAACTTGATATGCATTGTTTCCTTGTGACAGAATTCCATCATGCAGATGTTGGACAAGTTCATTATATGATCCACAGTATCAAAAGAGGAAACATCCCTGTATTTCAGTCTGTGAAGGAAAAAAATTGGACTTTTTGTCATATACAACTAGGAGAGACCCTGTTGTTGGATCATTTGTTTCAACAACAATCTTCCCATATGTTTACATGTGTATTTATTGTACTTCAGGCATAGTATTTACCTGTAAAAGCCTCCCTTTTGTAGACATCCAGAAGCCTTGAGACTGCCGGGTGCCAACATCTTGGATGTGATGTCTGCTGTCCCAGCATGCTTAGAGCAATCACTCAAGTATTAATGTAATATTCAGTAGTATTTACCCGTGCTCCTCCCATGGCTGCTACATAAACAGTAATGTAGGGAGACAAAGAGAAAGTCAGAGGAGTAGTCAGCACAGGCAGTAGACTCCCAAAAGAGGGGACAGCTATGATGTGCAAGAAAGAAGGGGAGCTGTGCTAGACAACTGATTTTCCTTGGAGTGGTCAAATTCCCTAGCAAGTTCAAAGACATATTGACAAGTGATTTTTTATATATAGAAAGAAAAGACAATGCAAATATAAAAAATTTTTTTTGCTGTTACCTGCATGATTTTAAGTTGGTGAGAGGGATAAGAAGCCACAAACTTTAAAGACTTAAAGGCAGAGGTATCCCTAGGGTTGGTGTCACCCGGTGCGGTAACATGTGGTGTCACCCCTCCAGAGGTGGGCAGTCCTTGTCATGCACACACAGCCTGGCTGGGCTCTTCCCCTCCCTGTGTCCCCGTCGCACCTCCCGGAGTCCCGGAACGGTAGAAGAGAGGGGGGGGAAGAGAGAGAGAGGGGAGAGAAGAAGAGAGAGAGAAGGGGGGAAGAAGAGAGAGGGGGAGAGAGAGGGGGAGACTCTATTTGACAAGTAATGGAGCACTTATCTGGGGTCCGTGGTGTCTGTGGCTGCACTGATACCTGACATACAGCGATGGTCTCCTCTCCCACACCCCCTCTTCTTGGTCAGCTGACCTCTAGGCTCCGCCCTCTGGCCCTATGCAGTGAATGGAATAGGCGGCCGGCTGGCTGCAGAGAGGCCAGGTGGGCGGAGCATAGCTGTGATGTTCAGTCCCGGTCTGGGCTTCCTGCCAGATCCTAACAATGTCAGTGGGTGCAGGGAATCAGCGCTCCGGGAAGGCACAGAGAGGGTAAGACAGCCGGCTTGCCATTAATTCAGGATGGCATAAGCCGAGCCCACCTTCCCTGCTCAAGACTGCCTTCTGCCTGAGCCTGCCACGCGAGCCATGCCAAGCTCTCCCGACCTGCCAAGCCCTGGTCCCTTGTCCCTTCTGCCTGGGGGCGGTGCCGCCCCCCTGAAAACTGCTGCCCTAGGCAAATGGCTAGCTTGCCTCAAGGCAGATATGCCCCTGGGTGTCACCCCGTGCGATTGGTGTCACCCAGTGCGGCTCACACCCCCCGCATCCACCTAGGGATGCCACTGCTTAACGGACTTATTTATCAGTTACCTACTGAAGGTACTGAGAACTGCTTGAAGCAGTAAGAGTTGTTATACTCAGAAACAAGGGGTTAAAGTGACCATGTCTTGAAAATAAAAATACAAATCCATCCCATCCCCTGTGCCAAAAATGTTCTACTGAAAATAATCTTGTATCGAAGAGAAACCTTTGACAGAAGAATCTTAAGAATCTAACACTTCTGGGAACGTTGATTTCCTGGCCCCTGATGCGTTCAGTGGTTCCTGGTGCTGGCCACTACTTCATTACAGGAATTAACTGGCCAGCAGTATGAACTTCTATGCATATCAGTGAACCAGAAAATTGACACTTCCAAACTGTCAGATTCTGGAGATTCTTCTGTCAGTGATTTCCCATCAATGCATCCAAGAATGTGGGTGTAGGCTGCTGGATAGGTAAGCATATAACATCTTATTTGTGGGAAAACCTTGTATTGAAACTTTTATTTTAGAATGGAGTCACTTTAACCAATCCTATCATCAGCTAATGTAAAGAAGAATACTAATCCTTGTAAATGATTTCATCTTAAAATAATGCAACAAAATAGACCCCAGGCTGTGAGAAGCTATACTGGGGCATATAAAAAAATTTTTTTTCAACCGAAGAGATTTCTTTTTCTGTTTCTAAATTGAAAATTAATTTTAAATATGTGCCCTGGAACACAGCCACTATGTCCTGTGTTGTAGCTGCACCCTCTCAACAGATACTGTATATTTTCCTGCAAGTATCCCCTTTCTTTCATAAATAGATTTCATTCTTTCAAATTTGCGGACCTGTCTCCTCTGTTTACAGGGCTAAAAATCCAACTATTCTGAGATAGCTGCACGTTGTCACAATACATTTAGGAGTCTCTTTGTCATCCTTGGCCTTTATGGTCTGTGTCCAAGAATGGAACTCTATGATGTTTTCCTATAGCGTATCATCCCCTTTCAAAAGATATTATTACATTTGAACTCAAGGCAAACAGCTAAATACACTTAAGCTGGCCATAGACTGGTAGAATCTTGACAGTTTCGGCAGGGCTGAGAATCGAACCATGTATGGGCAGGCTGAATGTACCAAAGTTGATCAGTCGATCAGTTTATGTACAGCCAGCCTGTCAGACTTTACATGTGATTATTGCTAGCGAATATTATAGCAGTAATAACTGTGTTCTCAAGGTATGTACAGCTCCCCCCCCCCACCGGGAGAACACAATGACTCCGTTGGAAGGTTTCCCTGATCAACACTAATTGTGTTGATGGGGGAATCTAGCGAAAGAAAATCACTCCATCTATGGCCAGCTTTACACTTATGCCGGCTATAGACGGGTCGAAGATCGGCCTATTTTCGCACTGTTAGTGGGTTAATTGGTTTTTGGTTTTTTTGCAGTTTTTTTATCAGTCATGTTGGAAAATTTGCGGCCGATTTGGACGATCGGCTGATTTTCCCGGCAATGATGGCCAAATCGGCCGATCGTTTGACCGATAAAAAATCCGCGCATGAGCCGTGACCTGCAAGGGACAGAAGTTATAGGGTGAACTTTATGATTTTGTCGGACAATTTTTTTAATGGTTGGTGGTAACGTTGGCCGAACGAATGAGCAATTTTTTTTTTTTTCAGAAAAATCGGCCGATGTTTGACCTGTCTATGGCCTGCATTATAGTAATAAAAATATACTGTACAGTAATTCTGTTCAGCAAGCTTTGTGATGCAGCAATCTCTGTCTCACAACACAGCCAGATCTAATTTTTGCTCCTGCATATAATCAACACACCTTGGCCACCAACTGATGACATTATCAATCTTCTCTTTTCTCCTATAATCAAGTTCAAGCTGTTTACTGACACCACCAATGAAAGCTAAAGAGCTCTGTTTAGCTGAACGTGCTCATCCACCTTCAGTGCAAGTGCTTCTGTGAACGCAATTACAAGAGGCTGATATCAGAACGGATTCAAGTACCTATGCGGCAATTATGTAAAATACATTTAATTATTATTTAATAATAACATAATGGAATATACAGTAGTTTAGAAAAATGTTAAAAATAATATACACCAGTAAAGAGAAGCAAAAGAAAAGTGAGGTGGCATTTGTAAGATGGCAAACAGTGGGAATCCATCATAGGAAGGTGATAGATGAGAATAAGAGATAGTATAGCAGAACCAGAGGGCAAGCAAAAATGTACACTCTGGAGAAAGGTTTAATGTGACAATTGTATTTCCCAGGGGCAGCTAGGCACTTTCTCAGATGATACAGTGACTAGCCACACTCTGTTCCTCTAGTCTTACAGAAGCCTATCAGGAGTTTGATAGTCATAACCCACCTACCTCTGCATTTGATTATGGGATTAGATTGATGATGCCATCAGGGGCAGGGCTCAGGAACAAAAAAAACTGCTCCACAGAGAAATTGTTCAATGGATGAAAATGTGGCCCCAGGCAAAAGCAAAATTCACAACTGACTTGCTATTTGAAGGACATGTTTGACTGAATCTAGGAAATCTAACTGTTAGAGATAAGGTTAGGGTTAAGCTTTTAAGGAATGCTTTACTGCCAAATACACTTTTAAATATAAAGTACTGGTGTATGTGTGAGTATTTATACAAATGTGAACGCAATCAATAGGATATATATATATATATACCACAACTAACCACGATAGTTAGTTAGATAGATAGTTAGTTAGTTAGATAGATAGTTAGTTAGATACATATTAAGTGTTGCCAAATATGTTACCAAAATATGCACAAAATTTGACAAAAACAGTGATATGTGAATCCCTACAAATTATTTTGTCATTACATAGTTAGTCTGGCTGAAAAAAGACAAAAGTCCATCCAGTTCAACAATTAAAAAAAAAAGTTATGATCCTACACCCACAGTTGATCCAGAGGAAGGTGAAAAAACCCAGCAAAGCATGATCCAATTTGCTCCTGCAAGGAAAAAAATTCCTTCCTGATCCCCCGAGAGGCAATCGAATATTCCCTGGATCAACTTTACCTATAAATGTTAGTATCCAGTTATATTCTGTGTATCTAAGAAATAATCCAGGCCTTTTTTAAAGCAATCCACTGAGCTGGCCAGAACCAACTCTTGAGGGAGTCTATTCCACATTCTCACAGCTCTCACTGTAAAGAAACCTTTTTGGAGATTAAATTTCTTTTCCTCCAGATGTAAAGAGTGCCCCCTTGTCCTCTGTGATGACCTCAGGGTGAATAGCTCTACACTGAGTTCACTATATGAACCACTGATGTATTTATACATGTTGATCATATCCCCCCTTAATCTCCTCTTCTCAAGAGAGAATAAATTCAGTTCCTCTAATCTTTCCTCATAGCTGATCTCCTCCATGCCTCATATCAGTTTAGTTGCCCTTCTCTGTACTTTCTCCAGTTCCCCAATATTTTTTTGTGAATTGGTGCCCAAAACTGAACTGCATATTCCATATGAGGTGTTACTAATGATTTGTACAGGGGTAAAGTGATATCTCTCTCTGGAGTCTATACCTCTTTTAATACAAGAGAGGATTTTGCTCGGAGAGAGAGATTTTAAGTCTAATACAGCTGCTGCTGAGATAGGGTATGTCCCCCTTAATAGCAAACCAAGATGAAAACGATTCAATGCGCTACCCTATACAGTGATATATGTCCAGTATATATCCAATATCTGTGCAAACATCAATCAGCTTAAAGTTCAAATAATTGTGCAGTCTTTAGTGCCGTTGTGCAATTTTCTTTCAAGTGCCAGAATTGCTGTGCGGTGCTCCCCTACTTTGTTCCCACACTCACTGACAGTTATGGACTCTTATGTATAAATAGTCTAATGTGTTTCTATTACAAATTCCTTGTAATCACTGGGACTTGTATTCCCCTCAGTCAATCTCTACTCTACTACATCTCCTATGGTTGGAAGGCTGGTGTCCTCTCACATAAAAAAGGGAATGGCAAAAGGGCCCATGTAGCGTAATTCTGTTTTATTGAAAACACAGTTAAAATTAGTTGAACTTACATAAATAAAGTTTTTAAAACCATAAAAAACCATTGGACCGGACGTCACGTTCTGGAGTGCATTCCACTGGCTGGACATCTGGGTTCCACCTAAGGTGTTGTGCCCCTCCCACAGGGCGTCTTCAGAGGCTGGAGACACTCATCATTGGCAGTCCTGTATATTTGATGCTCCTCCCACTCCACCCAAATCAAGTTCGCCTTATACACCCAATATATTGGCTACTTCCTCTTCCTCCCATGGTCATGTTTATATCACATGGGTGTATGTGATTTCTTTGAATGGCAATTCAAACCCACCATATGACTACACCCCCATACAAATTAAATACATATGCTTTTCTATGCAACTCCCTAAAAAACAATAAATACAATAAAATACATATCTGGTTATCAAAAATAGGAATAAATAAAAAAAAATTAAAATAAAAACCTATGATATAAACAAATGATTAAAAATTGCCTCTGGCGCCACCTGTCTCTTATACTTATATTACACCAGACCTACATCTATTATATATATAATGATGAGTTACCTATGCTAATTAAGTTTAACCCACTCTCAATATGTAAAAAAAAATGGGAAATAAAAAAAAATATATATAAAGAAAAACGCATAAAAAAGTGAGGCTAAATAAAAAAATACAAATAAATAAATTAAAATAAAGAATAAATACATCAATTAAATAAGTAAATTAAATTAACTAATATTGAAAATAGAAAATAAGAAAGTATGGGGTTTATTTACTTAAGCTGGAGAGTGCTGAATTCAGTGCACTCTGCACAGAAACCAATTATCTTCCAGGTTCTATTGGCAAAGCTTAACTGAACAAGTTGAGGTTAGAAGCTGACTGGCTACCCTGCACAGCTGCACCAGATTCTGAGTGCTCCAGTTTTATTAAATCAACCCCTATGTGGCTACAGGAAAATCTTATAAAATAAAAAGATTATAACATGTAGTAGCACACACGTCACTTATCTATTAGAGTGTAGGCCAAACCACTAGAGGACTGAAGATTAGATTATGGGAACACATTAATAATATTAAAAAGGGATTTGAAAATCATAGTCTATCATATCACTTCAGAACTAATCATAATAGAGACCCTACACAATTAAAATTTTGTGAAATAGATAAGGTGGATAATCATTGGCGAGGTACCAACATGAAAAAGGCCATATCTCAAAATGAAACAAAATCGATATACCAGCTGGGAACAATGGCCCCCCAAAGGATTTAACATAGAACTAGATGTCAACTGTTTTATTTCTAATTTTAATGGTTCCATGATTATAATATAAAATTGTTTAAAAATTTTAGTGGTCTATTATGAATTTAACCATTTCAATACCGGGCACTTTTACCCCCTTCCTGCCCAGGCCATTTTTCAGGTTTCAGCGCTCTCACAATTTGAATGACAATTGCGCAGTCATACAACATTGTACCCAAACTAAAATTGTATCATTTTCTTCACACAACTAGAGCTTTCTTTTGGTGGTATTTAATCACCACTGGGGTTTTTATTTTTTGCTAAATTAACAAAAAAAGACCAAAAATTTTGAAAAAAAACACGTTTTTCTTTGTTTCTGTTATAAAAGTTTGCAAATAAATAATTGTTCTTCATAAATATAGGCCAAAATGTATTCTACTACATGTCTTTGGTGAAAATAACCCAAATTAGGATGTATTTTTTAGTTTGTAGAAAAGTTATAGAGTTCCCAAACTATGCATGCATGATCAGTTTTTAGCTTATGCATTTATTGGGATGCATGTGTGTTTTGTGTTATATGGTGGGAACTGATTTTTATTTCCGGTGGGAGGTTTTTTAGCACATTGAGTCCTGTTGTGACTTGCTTGTTTGTTTTGGAGCACTATTTGATCCCATTGGATTACTTGGGGCACCATTTATGTTATTTGGTCCTTTTAGGACCTCGTATTGACACCTGTCACACGTGATTTTTTGGCACTATTTAATATTGTGAGTTATGTTATTTGTGTCACCAATTTTGCACTGTTTCACTTACTCATTTATGTGTGAAGAATTTTTATGGTAGTAGCGCTGCATCATCTGTGTTTCATTTATATGGTGTTCAAAAGGGAGCTCTCAGATGGCCCTGAACTGGAGAGAACAAGTTATCTGTAATTAAAACCTTTTTGGGTAAACATGTCAGGGAAAGACTTGGTCTGGGTGGATTGTTTTGTGTTCTAGAATAGTAAAACTTTGTAAATACTGATGTCATTGGAGCATGGCTGACTTGTTTCATTTATTTGTGGGGAGCATTGAGGAACTCCATCAGCCTGCATATGAAACCCCAGAGATGAGTGGATTATGGGCTTTGACCAACAGTTCCCTTTGAAAAGAACAAGTGATCTGTGCCCCGACGGGTTAACTGCTCTACAGGAGATAACTTTAGAGGATTCTTCCAGGTATGTCCCTACAGTTATCTACTGTACAACTCTATAAATGTACTGTATGTATGCATATAATTATTTTTATTTTTTGGGTGTTCATTTTTCACATATACATCATTTCTTTATATTCTGGAAGGTGCATTAGTTATATAGCTTCCCTTATTTAAAGTTGATCTAAAGTCTTACTGGATTACATTTAGTTTGGTAAAGCACAGTATATCACAAACAATTTCCATGTTTGTTTTCTTCATAAAAACACAGTTTTTACTCCTTTTCATCATTTCTATCATTTATATCTCAGTACAGTCTCTTTTCAGTTACAGAATGTCCTTGGTATAGCCTCACCTTCATATCATGGCTCTGGGTTGGCTTCCTCACAGTGACAACAGCTTTCTATGCCTGTACAAGGTTTGTTGACATAGCTGTTAGTAGTCTGCAACATGGAGAGATGACAACATAGAGTACAGTTGGAGGTTAATTGTCATCTTATAAAAGGAAATGCCTGAACAAGGACCTTCATGGTAGGAGCACCAGATATGATTTTAATGAAAGCTGCAGATTTGAAAAGACTGAAAACAGCTTTTGAAATGCTAAATAATCTATGCTATTTTAGTTATTATATTTACTTCTTTTTTTAATGTCCTAAGAAATGAGAATGTATACAGTATTCTGATGTGTCGAGTCACAGCAGCAATTCAATGAGGTAAAACCCAGTTTTGTTTCTAAATTCAGCTTGATTTTTACTATTGTACACCCCACAAATAACTATTGCTTTTATATTTTAGCTTTAAAATAAGATTTCTTCCTCAAATTGTTAGTTCCAATAGGCTATAAAAAGCCATATTTTTCTTTGGGGAAATCTAGCCATTCTAAAGAACTGACATATATCTTGAACTATATGGTGGGGGTTCTTTTATCATTTAAATTGAGATGGTCTCCTATCTTATCAGTAGACTAATACAAAGCAACATTTACAAATAACTATTTTTTTCTCCTACTTGTCACCGATTCCATTATATTTTTCATCTGCAGACTTGTCTGAAATACATCTCTTCCTTGGAATGGTGCAGGTGGTCAATGTAAAAAGAAAATGAAATCCTATCAATCCAGCAAAACTTCCAAGAAAAGTTTTTTTTTTCTTTCTATAACAGATGATTGACTTCAATACTGAAATATCTCATTCTTTCCCACTATAATTTATATGCAAATAACACTCTTGTTGGTGAGCACAAAAAAACCCTTATATGGAACTTCCAGAAGGTTTTCAGTGAAACGTCTGGCAATTTGACAGGAAACATATACATGGAAGAGAAAGGCAGTTGTACAGATTTTGTGAAAATTTAGGATTTAAATCAGCATGTAGATGGCATTGTGAAATACCAGCTACCAGTGTTATTTAATGAAAAAAAAAAATCATTCAGTTGTATATTGTATGAATTGATTAAAATATATATCTACTATATTAATAATGTATATTATATTTTGAAACAGCCATCCTTTTTGCATGAACCTAGTATAAAGCTTTACATTTATTCCAATTTGGGAATTTATAGAGCAATAATAGAGTTTTGTGGCAAGTTAGTAAAAAATAAAATCTTCTCCTTGCAGTGTCCCCACCACTACCCTTCATTGCAATGATAGATAGGAAAGAAGTGAAATGCTTACCTTCTTCTGAGAAACTGCAATATTTCTAAACTAGGTTACAAGCTGTTTTAAAACCGAGCTATAGCCAGTTATAAAAGACACACATTAATACAGCTTTATATTTATTAAAGTAGAATTAAAAGCAAAACTGTTTTGCCTTTCTGAATAGAGTAAAGGAGGGTTATAACCTCTGGCAGTTTTTTTCACTATCTGAATCCTATTGTGGAGATTTCCCTTCACTTCTTGACCAATAGCCAAAACAGGAAGTGAGAGGAAATTGCTCCAAATGGGGGAATCTCTGGCTGTCACCAGGGTCACCAAAACTAGCGTCCATATTGAAAGATTTATAATCTATTTCAATTCTGGGACAACCCAACAATTGATATTTTCTTTCACTTTCATTCTCAGTGGTAAATTATGGTAAACAGGACAAATAGGGCATTTCCCTAATGGAGGAACAGACAGCAATGTTCCACCTCTGAAGAAGTGCGTGCGCACGAAACGCGTCAGCTGGGATCCAGGACGCCATTGACACTAAGCCGCCGGTGCCACGAGGAGGCCCGGCGGCCATTTTGACTTCCCAAAGGGTCAGTGTGTTTGCTCATACTTGGCTATTCAATGCTTTATTCTGCACCTGTGTTGTTTTCAATAAAAGTTTTACCTACTACACTATGAGTGCTTCCCTATGTCTCCTGTGAGGAGCTTCTTCCATCCTTGCAGCCCTGGGGATTCCTGTGCCAGTTCCTTTGGAGGCTTATCCAGATCGTTACTGCTCTGACCTGCCGGATTATTTCTCACCACATGAGGGCGTAGGATCTCCATCTTTCCCAGCTATATACCTGACCAGACCTAAGTGGAGAGAGGATCTTCAGGATATATATATACACATGCGCATTACCTATGCGCGTTCTGGTTAGTGTTAAATTCTACCATTTGCACTGGGAAACAAGGAGCACTGTTTTCACCGGACTGTGTTTAATATTATTTACTCACTTTTTATGAGCGCTGCATTTCTTTTATTTATTTTTAAAGCTTTGTTTATGGAGATTTTTAAGCATCGTAGTTTGTTGCCATTCTAGGAGCATAAACAATTTTAAAGTGTGACATATCTGGTATCTCTTTACTCAGCGTAATGTCTATTCTAATTTACCAGAAAATTGGGTTATATATGTTTTTTTTTAACTTTAATTTTTTTTTAATTTCATTAAAGCTTATTTGTTCCCAAAAAAATTGGGTTAGAAAAACTGTTGCTCAAATACCATGTGACATAAAACATTGTAACAACTAGCATTTTATTCTCTAGGGTCTCTACTAAATATAGATGTACATATAGATATATCTATAGATATATATGTTTGGGGGTCATAGGCAATATTCTAGTAAAAATACTGATGTTTACTTCTAAAGAAAAGGTGTCAGAAAAGGCCTCCATTTTATCTAGCACCAGCCTCTTGCAACCCCCTGCAGAGTTAAAGTTTGACCAGTAGTGGGAGAAGCAGCACAAGAAACTCAGGTCCTAACAGGGGACATGCTAATGTTATACTTACCTGCTCTGTGCAGTAATCTTGCACAGAGCAGCCTCGATCCTCCTCTTCTGGGGTCCCCCGCTCTTGGCCCCTCCCTCCTGTCGGGTGCTCCCAGAGTGAACAGCTTGCTATGAGGGCACGCAAACATGCGAGCTCCCAAGCAGCTGCTCTGTGTTTCTACTCACACACAATGGGGCTCAAGTGAATATTAGGGGGACTGGGGGGAATGTTGCACACAGAAGGTTTTTACCTTCATGCATAGAATGCATGAAGATAAAAAACCTTGAACCTTTAGAACCACTTTAACTGCAGAAAAGGAAAATCAGGTCTTCTGCCCTGCTAGATTGGGCTGTACTATTTGGAAGAGCTGTGTAAATCTCATAATTAAATAGACATATATACAAATCCTATGGCAGGTAAAACAGATTGTATACTACTTGTGTATTATATGTGTATTTGGCTGTTTGGCTTGAGTTTAGCTTTAAAAACATGACATGAGATTTAATTGTTCTATTTTTGGTTGGGAAACAATTCTTTATGATTTTTAGAATATTATTCAAGCATCAGTAGCTAGAGCATGTGTTATTTTGCATTAACAGAGCTAGATTTATCAGCAGACACAGTAGGCTTGAGCCATAGGCAACAGAAGCAAAGAGACACCTTTCCTAAGTATTGTTACCAGTCACACAGAAGTACAGTATTCTCATATAAATTTATTAACACATTGTCAAATAATGCCAAGCTTGCTTAGGACCTGTGAAATATGGTAATTTTAGCTGCCAGTTGTAATTTTGAACAGCAAAATATCAAGATGGAAATCCAGCCCTTATAACAATCATTATTTCATGCAATAGAATTGGAATTTTCAGCTCTCATTGCTGCAAATAATTATTCTAGCTTAGTGAATTGATCCTATTGTTAAATAACAAAATTAGACAGCCTGCCAATCGCCTAACATTTGGACTCTTAGTTCTCAGTCTCTATGGTTTTTCCAAAAAGGCAGCTTCAAATTAATATTAATGATAAGATATTTTTAAGCATTTACATGATGTATTGGACATTTGCATGATTTCATACCAAGGGAGCTTCCTTATTGATTTATTTGATTATAATAAATACCACAGTACTTTACAAAGAACATTACAACATTCTTATCAGTCACTTGCCTTAAAGGAACAAGGTGGGTTTTCTCTAAGAATGTCACTATGTGATCATGAATAAGCTAATGTAGCAATGGCCACAGAAGGCGTTGCTGGAATTGTTGGGTCTCCTACTTTTTTCTCGTTGATGATCTGCCCTGCAACTGTATCCCACAATACATGGGCAGCACAGTGGCTAAATGGTTAGTACTTCCACCTGGCAGTACTAGGGTCATTGGTTTGAATCCCAGCCACGGTACCACCTGCCTGGAGTTCACATGTTCTCCCTGTGCTTGCATGGGTTTCCTCCGGGTACTCTGGTTTCCTCCCACACTCCAAAAGACATGCTGGTAGGTTAATTGGCTCCTGTCTAAATTGGCCCTAATATGTGTATGTATGAATGTAAGTTAGGGACCTTAAATTGTACACCTCTTGCGGGTTAGGGACTGATGTGAATGTACAATATATATGTGTAAAGCGCTGTGTAAATTGACGGCGCTATATAAGTACCTGAAATAAATTAAATAAAAAATAAAAATACACTGACACACTAATACCAATAATGGAGCTTTATTAAAACAGAGAAGAGCCCTAAAAATGGATGTCAACCTCTCTCCCTCTCTTTGTGTAGATGGGGCTGTCTGTCTCCCCTCTATTCCTGGTGGTCAAAAAATTTTTTAATTTCCCAGTCACAGAACTTCCTCTCCATGCGGCAGAGGCAAGGCTTACTTTTATTGGGCCAGTGATATTGTCAATCTTGTTATCTTCTTCCTTGCCTCTCCAGATTAGTAGCTGGCAGAATAGACACAATCTTCAGCGTGGCCACTTTGCCAAGACTGTGGAGCGCCGTGTCTTGAAGTGAGGAAAAAGACTGAAAATGATATCAAATCTCTCCAGCAAGGTTACAGATTTCAGTAAGAACCTGAGGAAGATTCTATGCTTTCCCCAATTTGTAAAATGTGACAATTCTTGTATTTTCTTATTGGCCAATAAGACTCACAGCAATTTTACATAGAGCTGACATAAAAGTTCTCAATCCTTTGTAACCAGAAAAGTCATAACCTAGAGCTTACATTTGCCTTCTTCTCTTAGGATCCAGAGACAGAGCAGAGTGTTCACGGAGTGAAAGTAACATAGATGAAATGTACAATGTAGTTTAATGATCAAATTTGCAAGATCTTATTAGTCAGAAACCATGTCTATAAACTTTATTGATTTGACCCTTAGGAGGAAAATTTGTACATCTTAGATTCACAAGGTGCACCCACTAGCATTTTGTCAACAACATTTCTTTATTATATCTATATCTTTATTATCTAATTATTCTAGTTAATTCTTATTCTGTTTACAGCCACCAGACTGGTAGTTTTCTCATTAAGGCTAAAAACCATGTGGACTCAAAAAGAATAATCTGGAAGGCATTTTCCCTCCCCTCCAACCTCCATTAAAGGAAAAGTTGTACTTAGAACAGACCAGTATACACTTTTGTTTTTGGCAAGCATTGTGTTGCACCACACCTACCTCAACATTACATGTAGCATTTGAATCATGCTAGGTATTTAATTTATAGCAATTGTTTCATGTATTCAAAATAGCTTTAAAAATGCATGCAAATACCCTTATCACCGTTATTATTTGTAATATCCCTGGAACCTTTGCTGGCGAAGGTAAGAAAGAGTGTAGATATAAGAGGAATTAAGGTAGGTGAGATAGAGCATAAGGTAGCGGCATAAGCTGATGATATGTTGTTTTATATGTGAACCCTGGGTTAACTCTGTCTAACCTATTGGGATTACTAAAAGGGTATGGAGAGCTTTCAAATTTGAAAATAAATCCCTCAAAATCAGAGATCTTGAACATGTGTTTCAAAGAAAGTGATGCAGACTTTGCAAAAAGACTTCCCATTTTCATGGAGGGAGAAGGAATTAGGTTACCTAGGTGTAAAGTTGACTCCTATAAATAATATATACCAGACAAATTATATTCCATTAATAAATGAAATAAAGGATGAGCTGAGGAGACTCTCTATGGGAAGGGTCTCCTAGATTGGACATATAAATCTGGTTAAGATGGTGATAGTCCCAAAAATATTATATAAATTTCACATGCTCCCAGTCCATATCCCAGGATCCTTGTTTGGGATAATAAAAAAAACCTAACACTTAAATATATATGGGATAATAAAAAACCGAGAATTAGGTATGAAGTTCTGTGTAATAAGAAAGAGAAAGGAGGATTAAACCTGCCCAATTTTAAGAACTATTATACTGTGGTGATGTTGTAGAGTTGTAGATTGGACATATAATTCACAGGGGA
This sequence comes from Staurois parvus, assembly GCF_062004578.1. Lineage (NCBI taxonomy): Eukaryota > Metazoa > Chordata > Amphibia > Anura > Ranidae > Staurois > Staurois parvus. Next base: position 3,126,741 of record NW_028317882.1, read on the forward strand.
AGAGTTAGGTTAAAATAGAAGGTATATTAAGTAATACACAATTAGAGAGAATTATCTGGATACCACCAAAGTTTTGCACTATAGATGAGACTAGTAGTACATTGACACACAAGGTATTAAGAGTATGGGATAGAATGCACAATCAAATGGATTGGAAGTATAATTCACTGTTGATTCCCCTGGTGGGTACTGATTTTTCTGGGAAATGGTTTAAAGATGTAGATGTACGTTTGGGGGATATAGTAGGCAAAGGAAAGCTGAGTACTTTTCAAGATTTAAAGAGAAAAAAAGAGTTATTTGTATCTTTAGATGAATTGAGATATTGCCAGTTAAGAGATTTTGTTGCGAAGTTGCCCCAACCACTGAGGATGATGGAGGATATGCTCCCTTTTGAAAAGATGCTGGGCTCCAGTACACGCCAAAGCATATTACTTCTGGGATATATAAGATTCTTGTTGAGGAGCAGATCTTCCACTGTTCTTAGAGAAATGGGAAAGGGAACTGGGAACAAAAGTGAATGAATCACCCGAAAAATAAAATGTTTAAATTAACACATGGGTCGATTAACATGAACACTGTTAAAATAAATTATAAATGTTTAACAAGGCGGTATTTGACACCAAGCCTTGTACATAAACAATGAGTGGAAGTCTCACCATTATGTTGGAGGGGATGTGGATCTAAGGGAACAATGGCACATATATGGTGAGATTGTCCAAGAATACAAGGGTTTTGGCAAGATGTAATCCAGTTCATACAAGAGATTTTAGGGACAACTATACAGAAGGATCCATGGGTGTGTTTGTTTATAGGACAGAAGCACCTGTGAAGCAGTATAAAAACAGTTTATTATACCACATAATCAGTGCAGCTAAAGGGCTTATTCCAAAATTTTGGCAGCTACAGGAGCCTCCAACAATGAGGGACTGGTTAGACAGGGTGGAATATATAAATAGGATGAAGGAGTTATACCATATAGACGAAGGTAATATGGGTAAATTTAGAAAGGATTGAGGAAGATGGTCTGACTTCAAGGCATCTGGAAAATATGTGGAAGCAGTGGGAGGCCCAGGGATCTGACTGGAGGTAGGAAAATAAAGGGAATGTTTGGCAAGGCAGTAGCAGGAATAGGAGAAGGGTTGTAGGGAAAGAAAGAATAGTAAGAAAAAGAGTTGGTGCAAGGACTGAGGAGAAAGATCATAGGTATAGAATGGAAAGTTGGAAAGAGAATGGCTATATGGACCAGGGTTAATCATTAGGGGGTTTGGGGTAGGGGAGGAGAGAGTGGGGAGGTGGGATTACAAAATTTAGGGGAAAGTTTGTATTTTGATGTAAATTATATTTTGCTGTGCTTTTGTAATGAAAAAAAAGTTTAGTAAAAGATTTAAATATTTTTTTAAAAATGCATGCAAATAAACAAAAGAACACTGATCTCTTCTTCTTCTGTCTGATGTCCAGAGAATACAGTCATGATGTGGAGGTCAGTAGAAGGAAACACTAAGTGCTGTGGGGTACCAAGGAGATCAACACCACCTAAAATGCTGGTCTTGGAGGAAATCCCAGCTTGGGATTACTTAGCATTGGAATGCTTTTTAGTAGGGCAAGCAGCAGGAGAGGTAAATATTCCTTTGCCTTTTTGCAGGAGATTTTTTAAATAGCTTACATAAGTGGCAGTTGCTCTAATAACTCCCCCAGCAAGATCTTGCTCTAGGAATAGCCAGAACAATGATAGATAACATGGGTTCTAGACGTTCTTTGTAATGATCAAGGGTTTGTGTAATCTCAAACCAATGTCAAATGCAAGTGGAATGCATCGGAACACATTGCATGTGGTTATCAACACAAGCCAAAGCCAGTATATACAGGCTCTACTTCTCTATTATTTTATAGATGGATTTTATACTAGCACAGTATACAATCTGATTAAAGATGCCAGAAAACATAATTCATCAACATCAACCACAGGATCTACTTTACATACAGTGCAAAAAATAGGAAGAAAAATGTGCTATCCACTCTCACCAAATATTCTCTTATTTTCTCAATTTGGAGTTAGGCAACCTATCCACATATGCTCAGTGCTCGATTCTCTTCCTCTTGAACAAAATTTGGAGAATATTATGAATATCATATAGGAATATTGTGTTTAAGAACTTTGAAATGCTACAGGAGGAGTTCTGCTTTCCAAACCAAAAATGTTACCGATACCTACAACTGAGACTTGTCCTGGGGAACTAGGTCTGTGCACAGAAAAAACTTTCACTGACAGATATGCTCTTTGCTTATATAAAAGGTGCTTATATTATGCCTATGCACATTACTAATTCAGTGGAAACAGCTCTGTGATATACTGTATAAAGGGGTGGGAGGAGGACTTGTGCAATATCCCAGAAGAACAGCATTAGTGATCCCCAAGGGTTACAAAGTGTACCATACCCGCCAAAAGCTATTTCGCACACAGAGGTACACAAGACTGTTCTAAATGTATTAGCAGTCCAGTATATATTGTGCCACTGTTTTAAACTTTCTAAAGCAGCTGTGAATACTATTACTGATGCTTTCCAGACCTGAAGCCCATTACCCCCCTACTTGTTTACTGTTTTTTGGGGGATGAGAAGGCAATTCCCCAGAGGTGTTTATACCAGTTTTTAGATTTATCTTTGGGCAAGTTAATCTTGCTTTAATCATGGAAAAATTAGTCTTTTAACACAAGGGTTGGTTGCAACCCACTGTAATAAATTCTAAGACCCACAGTTAACTTTTCCAGGTTTGGCACCCTTTTCTTTTGATCTCCCAGAGATTACTTCAATAAAACATTACCTGATGAGACCTTAGTAAATTATCCATTCAAATAAATAAAGAAGTAGCAGGCCCAGTAAGGCTCTTTGACACTTTAGACAAGCCAATAAAATATAAAACAGCAGTTGCATAAACAGTATACTTGAAGACACATGACTGACAGGTCTATTCATTAATGGGCTCTGATTGTTTTAAGTGTTTTCCAATCTACACCTCTGATGTTGGCTCCTAGCAGTAATCAGTACTTTTGCTGACTTTAATCCTTTCAAGGTAAACCAAATTCTTTTTAACAGTTTGATGCTTCTTCATTCTCTATGTACCCTCAGCCATGTTATTCTTTATATTTGTGAAAGTATTATCTACATTATATGATATGTATGGGGTATGGAGCAGAGGGAAGGGTTAGGTTGTCTGTTTGGTTTTAGTTTACCTTTATTTGGAAAAATCAATATAAATTATATAATTACAAATAATTTAAAAACATAAGTACAGACAAGATTGCAAAACATTATCCCTAAAGGAACTGTTAGGAGTGCTGATTAGGAATCCCTTAGCAGTGCAGCTAAAGCCAAACTCATCTTTTTCTGTTTAAAGTGATTCTAAAGGCTTATTTTTTTAAAGAAAAAATAACAAATCTATACTTACCTGCTGTGTGCAGTGGTTTTACACAGAGCAGCCTGAATCCTCCTCTTCTCTGGTCCCCCGCAGCTTGCTATGGGGGCACCCGCTACTCTGTGTATCCATTCACACATGGAGCCTTGGCTCAGCCCCACCCCCTCTCTGTTCTCATTGGCTCACTTACTGTGATTGACAGCAGTGGAAGCCAATGGTTCCCACTTCTGTCTCAACCAATGAGAAGAGAGAATCCTGGGATAGCCAAGATTCTAGTGCACAGCGTTGGATCAAGAGGGGGCTTAGGTAAGTATTAGGGGGGCTGGGGGTGATGCTGCACACAGAAGGTATTTTTACCTTCATGTATAGAATGAGCCTTTAGAACCACTATAATATTGTATGGAAGGGTTAGTACCTCTGTCAAATTTTTTATTGCTATGTTTGTCCCTGTTTGAACGTTTGTGCTTACATTTTGTCTGTTTGGTAGAAAGGGAAGTGAAAGAATATTTCCTCACTACTTGTTTGATTTTAGATAGAACAGGAAGTGAGGGAAAATCTCCTGTTAGTATCAATGGCATAAATAGAAAACAGACTTGTCTAGTAGAATGTAGAAACAGCCTGTCAATATTCTATTGATTTTTGTGTCCCCATGCTATAGAGTCCCCTCAAATATTTGTTAAGGTACAGGTTTCAAACAAAAAGGGAAGATAAGAGAAATTTTCTTTATAGCAGGGCCAGAATTTAAACCCCTACAGGAGTTCTAACCCTTCCCCACCAACACAAGAACAAAGAGAAAATTGGTTGGAGTTGGGGCCCCTGGTGTAGCAATGTTCTAGAGGCATGATTCTGTCAGTATCTGTTGTCTCATGCATGTGCAGCCCTGAATAGGAATGTACATGAACACAAAGCATAAGATTAAGTAATCTTCAGCCAAAAATAACAACATTTAAAATAATAGCCCATTAGTAATAGCCCATTAACCACTTTAGGTTAATGGGCCACATTGTAACATGAATGGGCAGCTCCTACAGGCACACCCACCGACTCCTGCTGTTATTAGACACAGCAGGATTTTATCAGCAGGTCCAGGCCAAGGATTCATGGCTGGCATCTGCTGATCGGCTGTGTCCAGTTGCAACCAAAAGCAATATGTTGACAAACAACACAGGGCTCTGTGCTGAGGAAACAATCTCTTTATTTTTTCTCCCTGTATAGCAGGGCAAAGGAACAGAGATTTTTTTAGTAAAAAGCAGCACACATTAACACTTGTTAGGCACATTATCAAAGTCCCACTATAATTCTCTCATCACTGCCATTACTAGTATAATACTAAAATAAATCAAAATTCCAATATATATACCCTAGTTTTTAGACGCTATAATCTTTACACAAACCAATCGTTATACACTTATTGTGATTTTTTCTTTACCAAGGACATGTAGCAGAATACATTTTGGCCTAAATGTATGAAGATATTTGATTTTTTTTTTTTTAATTGGATATTTTTTATAGCAGAAGTAAAAGGTTTTTGTCAACATTGTTGGCCTTTTTTCACTTATGTTTTAATTTAATTTTATGTACTTAGAAATAAAAAACCCAGTGTTGATCAAATACCACCAAAACATGAAATCATGAAATTAATTTTTTTTTTGAACGGGGTTAGGAGCTCACCTCCACACCTTGGGGATGTTAGGATTCTCCTCCCCCCCCCAGCTGTGGAGGTGGCCTCAGGGAGGGGCCAGTTTTAGCATTTAGACTACATATAGCCCACCACCACCACCTCTTTGTCGCCATTTTGACCATGTGCTCTATGGGTGTTGGTGGTGTAATAATTGGACTGGGATCCTAGGTAAGTCCTGATGATGTTTCTCTTATGTTTGATGGAACATTTGGAGGTCTGCAACATTATTTTGAGTCTACTTTGGGCCATTATTGGATTTATTATTGGAACTTTGTTTTGTTGTTTGTTTGTTTGTCCTTAGATCCACCTTTTTTTTGGATACCAAGCAATCTTTATAGGCAATATATGGCTGGTGTCTCAAATCCAATAACTAAATGGAGATGTGTTGCCCACCTCCATACAAAGGTAAGACCTTTGTATGGAGGTGGGTTTGTGCTGTCACTGGGATGGTTCTGACATATATGAGATAGATCATTTTGGTGTTTTCCATTTTTTTATGCAGTAGTCCTTTGCAAATGTTGCTGATTTTGAGCCCCTCCCCACGGGCCCGACAGTCGCATGTCGCTGGACACACATTGTCGCACATGTGAACACAAGGTAACAAATGTATGTGTATACACACACATATATTATATAATTTTTTTTTCTTTTCTCTGTGACCTTTCTGATTTTGCCTCACAATTCAGAGCGGGTATTTATCAATTGGGGTTAATTACACCAACTATGTCATGTAACTGTTACATATGATTACTTATAGTGCTATGACTGTTATATGATGTCATTAATTATATATGTTTTGTCCTAGTTTTTGTAAAAACGAGATCCAAGGCCCTGAGGAAGCAGTTTTGCCACGAAAATGGGTCAGCCATTTAAGACTAGGACCTTTTGAACAGTTATATTCCAAGCGACATTATTCATTTTATTAGTTTTTTATGATGTGTATTTGTGATACTAATATATGTGAATAATAAAATATTGCTTATATGTACTGATATCTGTTCTTGTTTATACCTCGGAAGGTACATTTACAGTCCCAACTCTAAGTGCTGTTGTCTCACACAAATACCACCAAAAGAAAGCTCTATTTAGGTGAAAAAAAATGGTTTATACATCTCATTTTGGATACAGTATTGCATGCCAAAGCAATTACCAGTCAAAGTAGCACAGGGGTAAAGAGCAAAAAATGGCCTAGACATGAAGATTAAACCCTCTAGAGCTCAACTGGTTAAAAGATAAAATTTCCCACATTATTCACCTTCTTTTTTTCTGCCACTAGATTTGCTCAGCATCATTCAACCCACTTGCTCTTAGTCCAAATATTCCTATATCCACCCAGCCTGTGGTTGTGCAGTAAAATGGGAAGTAGCACAGTGATTAGCTCATTTTTCACTCTGTTTTCCCTTCCTATCAGTAAGCTTCCTGGCAGTACACAAACAGATTTATGTATTTATTTATTTATTACAGGTACTTATATAGAGCCATCAGTTACGCAGCGCTCTACATACAGTATATATTGTACATTCACATCAGTCCCTAACCCTCAAGGGGCGTACAATCTAAGGTCCCTAACTTACATTCATACATAAACATACTAGGGCCAATTTAGACAGGATCCAATTAACCTACCAGCAAGTCTTTGGAGTGTGGGAAGAAACCGGAGAACCCGGAGGAAACCCACACAGGCACAGGGAGAACATGCAAACTCCAAGATTGAATCCTTATGCTGTTTCTTACACTCGCACTCCAGCTCTGCATTGCAGGGGCTGCAGTAGGATGATATCAGGTCAAATGCAGGTATCTACACTGCTTGCATTTAAAAAATACATTTAATTATACATTGAAGATTTACAGAGCTGCATTCATTTGCGTATTTTATATCTGCCCAGATATCAGTTTTAAATCTAACATTTAAATGTTTATTGAATAAATTGGACACTTCGAAAATAAAAAAAAATAATGCATGAACAATGAAAAAGCAATCTTTGGATTTCCTGTCCACAAAGCCTTTGAAATGCCCATGTAAGAGATGTATGGCTATATACCTGTCCTTTACAGTTCAGTTCAAGTGCAGTGTTAAAATTGTATTTAAAAAAAGACTTTCTTATTAGAAGAATTCAATAGCAAATGTAAAAATGAGTAAGTGACACTACTGCACATCAAAGAGCAAAACAGTTAGCGTTACAAACTGCTTTCATATATCAAAGGGAAGGCTACAGAATGAGATTGACTTTTTTAATGTCAAGTTAATGTCACAGTATCTATAATTCATCCCATGGCTTTTCTTGTTTATTTATTGACATGAGTGATACAAGAGCCATCATTCTGAATTTTATGTCATCTTGAAACAGTCTAATTTCTATTTACTTTTAGACCATAATTGATCATTTGCTTGGTTTTATGTATTTATTCAAATATATTTTACATATTTATTTAATTAACCAGTTGCTGACTGCGTTAAAGCCAAATGATGGCTACAGCGCGATCGCCCAATCCTGGGAGGGCATCTATTGATGCTCCCTGGAACAAGCATCCAGAAGTGTCCATGATCGCTAGACACAACATATCATAGACCATGGTAAAGGGCCCTTTACCATGTGATGACAAGTGATCAAATATGTAAACAAAACAGGGTCACCAGCAGTGTGAGAGCTCTCCTTCCCTCACACCGACACTGAATATGAAAGAAGGAAAGAGACTGGAGCCTGTCTGTGAGTTACATTGCTTTACAGTGCCCTACAGTGTATCTATATAGTCCCCCCGCGCTCAGAATGTCAGTCTCTATATACAGCCGCCAACACCCTACCACATACCACAATGGACAGTAGTTGAATATAATAATTTGGTGCTGCGCTAATACTATATCCCTTACCTCTTAATTAACAGAAAACTTCACAGAAAGAGCATACAAATTCCAAAATATATATAGAATAGAATGCACATGAAAATTCTAAATCATATGTAACAGTGTAACCCCCAAAATAGATCTAGGGTGTAATCTAAGTACACCATAAATAGGTGACTTATAAGTCACAATCCTTATTATCCATAAATAGTGCCAACATAAAAGGTGATAAAATAGAATCCCACAACTACTGTGCTAAATTGCAGAAAATACTTGTGATATGAAAATATATCTTTAGGTATATTGCCTGCCAAACTGGTATTGGCTAAAGGTCTAACAGAAAAGACCACTTATAGTGCAAATAGGTGAAATAAAAGGAAACTTTTTGAAAAGTGGTTAATAGTGAAAAACCAGAAAGCTAATTTGCCGCAACGTAGTTGCTAATAAAATGATCAAAATTCAACAAATATGAAACTGATAAAAAGAAAAAGGTGAACCATATAACAGTGACCCGTAATTGGGGATAAAGTGGAAAATTAGTGGCTAAGTGACATTAATAGAATACTGTATATGGTAAAACGTTTATAAACACACAGCCTATAAACATAAAGACAAAACCAAAAGAACATAAACGATTTATACGTGACCCCAAAAAGCAGGGATAAATAGTGAGATAAGTGACATACATGTGAATTTGTGACACATTAAATGATAGGTCAAAAAAATTTCCAGAATCATATATAAATACAATATCCAACATATAAAGTGAATATCATCCAGAAATAAAGGTATCACCCAAACTAAAAGTCCAAAACCACCTAAATGGTGGAGGTGTTCTATAGTCCTAAATGGATGTATGTATATGAAAGGTTATACATAGAAAATCTCACACTGGGTGACATGCTCCCTCACCTTCATGAAGCGACCCCACAGGGTCAGAGTGCTTTTTCAAACAGTACCGCACCAATTGGGAACTTGGACCCCCTCCTGTAGATATAGGGTCCAACGTTGAATCAATCCCCCTCACCACTGGACAACGGCACTGCAGGCAGCCTCCTCAAAAATATCCCAGAAACAGCAAATCCTCATACAGCGAGAGAAAGAAAGGAAGATGCTCCCATAGTGTAATAACGTTTTTAATAAAATGACTAAGGTAATACAAGTCCCACTCACATGTATATAGCTTTAGATATGCCTTGTGTGAAACCTCATGCTGTGGGTGTACTTTACATTGATGTCTATTGGAGTACCAAGATGGCGTCCACGCCAGAAATTACGTCAGCACGTCCGGAAATTGCATCACCAATATCCGAACGTGCTAACGTAATTTCTGGCGTGAAGCTGTTAAAGCTGCAAAAGGTAATAATATCCAACTCAATATTGAACCCTAGACCCTAAGACTGGGATGCCATTAAAGTTCATTTGCGTGTAAAGGCAGTCGTCCCAATACTTTTGGCAATATAGTGTATATGTAGAAGCACTGTGTAAACTGACAGTGCCATATATGTACCTTGAATAAATAAGTGTAAAAGTTGTTTGGACCTTGCATTCCCGCTACTTGAAAAGGGTTATCATCTATATGTTGATACCAGCCTGCCCCTTTTCCACAATCTTTACCGGACAGGAAGGGCTTCCTCACAGGAAGGGCTTCCTGCAAAGGCTTCGTGAATACAAGACTACAAAGAGAGGAGTTGGTAAGTTTGCGGAACTAAAGAAATATTGGTTATGAAATGGAGGGACAAATGAGACATATATATGCTGTCCTCAACCACAATGACACCTCCATGCAAATCCCCGTAAGGAATGGCCCAGTCCAGAAACCAGAATGTTTTCATGAATGCAATATGTTCATGGGGGATGTCGACTACAATGATCAGATAATCCAGCCCTACTTTGCAACAAGAAGAACCCACCATTGGTAGAAAGTCTCCATTTATCTTTTCAATTTGGCAATTTTTAATTCTTATGTGATCTACAGGAAATCCACTGAGAGATCCGAATCTTTTCTTAGATACCAGGAGGAAGTTGTCACTGCCCTTTTGTACCCAGAAGGCCCATCAGAAAGCATTCACTCAGATACATTGAGCAGACTCCATGAACACAATTTTCCCTATAAATTCCCTCCCAGAGAAACAGGCCAAAGACGTAAAAAAAAAAATGTAAGGTGTGCTCCAGAGGGAGCGTTAGACAAGACGCCAGCTATTATTGTCCCCTGTGTCCTTCACAACCAGGCCTCTGCATAGGCGACTGCTTCCTCCATTACCATACTTCTCTACAATATTACACTTCTGATTTCTTGCTGCTTGCCTTCACACTCCTTATGCCTCTGCTTGTTCCTGAACTGACGTTGGCTTGTTATTTGGCCACGCCGCTGCATGCCGCCTAAACTGACTATACCTCTGCCTGCTCGGAACTAACCCTGGCCTGTTATTCAACCATGCCTCTGCCTCTCACCTAAACTGATCATGCCTCTACCTGTCACCTGAACAGACCCTGGCCTGTTTATCAACAATGCTTCTGACTGCCCCCTAGATTGTTTATCAACAACGTTTCTGCCTGCCTATGTGAGGGGCTCCAAAGCAGTTTTTCCAGGAGGAAGAAAACTAAGTTTTCGGTTTTATCCGAGTTTCGTAAACCTTAGGGTCTGTAGACCAAAGGCTTCAAAGAGATTTGGGTGGGAAGAAGCCTCTACGCCTGTGCCCAGGTCCTACCTGACCGAGACCCTAAGCCTTATATTTATTATTATTATTGTACAGGATTTATATAGTGCCAACAGTTTGCTCATTGCTTTACAATATAAAGGGAGACAATACAGCAACAATACAGATCAATACAAGAGGGTTAGGAGGGCCCTGCTCCTTGGAGCTTACAATCTAAGAGCGAGGGGCTGATGGTACAAAAGGTAATAACTGTGGAGGGTGAACTGATAGGAGAAATAGAAGATTTGGTTATCAGCTGAAGGTTGGATAGGCTTCCCTGAAGAGATAGGTTTTCATAGATTGGCTAAATATGGGCAGAGTAGGCGATAGGTAGATAGATTGGGGTAGAGCATTGTAGAGGATGGGGGAAGCTCTGGAGAAGTCTAGGAGATGAGCATGGGAGGGGGAGACAAGAGAACTAGAGAGCAGGGGGTTGTGGGAGGAGCGAAGAGCACGGTTTGGGTGATATTTTGAGACACGATTCGTGATGCAATTTGGGGCAGGGTTATAAATGACTTTATATGTTATTGTTAATGTTTTTAATTTTATTTGTTCGGCAATGAGAACCCAGTGTAGGGATAGCAGCATTCATGATAGAATAAAGAGGGGATAGCCTGCGATGAGGTAGGCCAATGAGGAGGGAGTTACAATAATCAAGGCGAGATATAACAAGGGAGTGCATAAGTTGCTTAGTGGTTTCAGAGGTTAAAAACGGGCGTATCTTGGAGATGTTGCCTTCAAAAAAGTGATAGTCTGTCAGGAAATTAGATATGTAGTTTATGCCCTTTAATGCCCCTAGAACGCTTGAAGACGCTACTTGAATGTTGGGCCCCTCTATTTGGCCCTATGTGACCAAGCTGTGGAAAAGACTCACATATGTGATATCTCCATATTCAGGAGGAGTAGCAGAATGCATTTTGGGGTGTAATTCTTGGTATGTACATGCTGTGTGTTAGAAATATCTTATAAATTGATAATTTTGTGTGAAAAAAAATGCTTTCTCTTTCTTTCCAAAAACTTGTGGAAAAAATGTCATGTGCAAACGGCTCATTATGTCTCATAGAATATATGTTGCGGTGTTGTTATTCCAAAATGGGGTCATTTTGTGGGTAATTCCATTGTCCTGGTGTGCCAGGGCCTTCAAAAATGTGATAGTCTGTCAGGAAATTACATGTGCAATTTATGCCCCTAGAATGCCTGAAGGTGCTACTTGGATGTTGAGCTTCCCTTTTTGACTAGGCTGTGAAAAGGTCTCATGCATGTTGTATTCCCATACTCAGGAGGAATAGCAAAATGTGTTTTTGGGTGTTGTTGCAAGTATGCCTATGCTGTGTGTGTGAGAAATAACTTGTTCACGTAATACTTTTGAGAAACAAAAAATGTTATTTAGTTTTTTAATTTTCCAAAGAATTGTGAGGAAAAATTACAACTTCAAAAAGCTCATCATGCCTTTTACTGAATACCTTGAACTGTCTACTTTCTAAAAAGGGGTCATGTTGGGGGTATTTGTTCTTTCCTGACATTTTAGGGCCCCAAAAAATTAGAGGCAGTATTTTAGGCAGTCAGTGCATGAGGATTGATTAATTTTTAACAATACAGTCATGGCCGAAATTGTTGGCACCCTTGATATTTCTCCAGGAAATCATGTATTTCTCACGAAACGTATTGCATTAACACATGTTTTGCTATACACATGTTTATTCCCTTTGTGTGTATTGGGACAAAACAAAAAAAGGGAGGAAAGAAAGCAAATTCGACATAATGTCACACAAACCTCCAAAAATGGGCTGGACAAAAGTATTGGCACCCTTTCACAACTGCGGATAAATAAGAATGTTACAAGCATGTGATGCTCCTGTAAACTCACCTGGGGCAAGTAACAGGTGTGGGCAATATAGAAATCACACCTGAAAGCAGATAAAAAGGAGAGACGTTCACTTAACCTTTGCATTGTGTGTCTGTCTGTGCCACACTAAGCATGGACAACAGAAAGAGGAGACGAGAACTGTCTGAGGACCTGAGAACCAAAATTGTGGCAAAATATCAACAATCTCAAGGTTACAAGTCCATCTCCAGAGAACTAGATTTGCCTTTGTCCACAGTGCGCAACATTATCAAGAAGTTTGCAACCCATGGCACTGTAGCTAATCTCCCTGGTCGTGGACGGATGAGGAAAATTGATGAAAGATTGCAACGCAGAATAGTCCGGATGGTGGATAAGCAGCCCCAAACATGTTCCAAAGACATTCAAGCTGTCCTGCAGGCTCAGGGAGCATCAGTGTCAGCGCGAACTATCCGTCGACATTTAAATGAAATGAAACGCTATGGCAGGAGACCCAGGAGGACCCCACTGCTGACACAGAGACATAAAAAAGCAAGACTACAGTTTGCCAAAATGTACTTGAGTAAGCCAAAAGCCTTCTGGGAAAACGTCTTGTGGACAGATGAGACCAAGATAGAGCTTTTCGGTAAAGCACATCATTCTACTGTTTACCGAAAACGGAATGAGGCCTACAAAGAACAAAACACAGTACCTACGGTAAAATATGGTGGAGGTTCAATGATGTTTTGGGGTTGTTTTGCTGCCTCTGGCACTGGGTGCCTTGACTGTGTGCAAGGCATCATGAAATCTGAGGATTACCAAAGGATTTTGGGTCGCACTGTAGGGCCCAGTGTCAGAAAGCTGGGTTTGCGTCCAAGATCCTGGGTCTTCCAGCAGGACAATGACCCCAAACATACGTCAAAAAGCACTCAGAAATGGATGGCAAAGAAGCGCTGGAGAGTTCTGAAGTGGCCAGCAATGAGCCCAGATCTAAATCCCATTGAACACCTGTGGAGAGATCTTAAAATTGCTGTTGGGAAAAGGTGTCCTTCCAATAAGAGAGACCTGGAGCTGTTTGCAAAGGAAGAGTGGTCCAAAATTCCGGGTGAGAGGTGTCAGAAGCTTATTGATGGTTATAGGAAGCGACTGATTTCAGTTATGTTTTCCAAAGGGTGTGCAACCAAATATTAAGTTAAGGGTGCCAATACTTTTGTCCAGCCCATTTTTGGGGTTTTGTGTGACATTATGTCATATTTGCTTTTCTGCCTCTGTTTTATATTTGTTCCAATACATACAAAGGGAATAAACATGTGTATAGCAAAACATGTGTTAATGCAATACCTTTTTTGTGTGAAATACTTGATTTTCAGGAAAAATATCAAGGGTGCCAACAATTTCGGCCATGACTGTATGTAGCATAGCTTGTAGACTCTAAAACTTTCACACAGATTAAATAATATACACTGATTTGGGGTATTTGACCAAAGATATGTAGCAGTATACATTTCGGCCTAACTTTATAAGGACTTTTTTTTTTGCAAAATTTTATAATAGAAATAAAAAAAAATTCAAAACTTTTGGTCTTTTTTGCTTATATCGAAAAAAAATTAAAAAAACAGTGGTGTTTAAATACCACCAAAAGAAAGCTCTATTTGTGTGAAAAAAAATTATAAAAATTTTGTTTGGGTACAGAGTAGCATGACTGAGTAATTGTCATTCAAAATGTGAAAGCACTGAAAGCTGAATATTGGTCTGGGCAGGAAGGGGGTAAAAGTGCCCAGTATTGATGTGGTTAATGTAGATAGTTCCAAAATAGTAAGTCTAAAACAAAATTAATTCACGCCAGACCCTGATATACATAGCATAACATCAGTTTAGTCTGATGACTTTGTGCACTGGCATTAACAAAAAAAAAAAATTTCTGGTGTTTGTCTCCTAGTATTTCTTGCTCCTGTTAAATATCTAATGTTTATTATGTTATACTATATGTACAGTATATAATAACAATGTAGCTATTGTAGTAGCAGGGGTTTGTTTTGGTATTTAACTACTCAGTGGGATTTTTTTTTACTAAAGCTGGTTCAATCAGAATCTGGTGCACCAGTGCATGGTAGCCAATCAGCTTCTAACCTCAGCTTGTTCAATTAACCTTTAGCAATAAAACCTGGAGATTGACTGGTTTCTATGCAGAAGTGCACAAAATTCTGAGTCAACCAGCTTTAGTAAATAAACCCCAGTGTGTTCGACAGCATATTTTAATCGCTGATAAAACTTTAACAGGAAGACTTCCATATTTCTTTCTTCTAATTCTTGACTTTTATGTCTTGGGATTGCTATAGGACATTTGCCAGATGCCACTGAATTATTTTAGTTATTATTATTAATTTACAAGATATATATGGCACCAGCCCTTTGTGCAGTGCTTTACAAAGGGGGGCAGTACAGTTACAATACATTTTAATACAAGAGGGTGAGGAGGACCATACTCGTGAGAGCTTACAATGTGATAGGGATGGGGAAGTGGTACAAAAGATGTTAACTGTGAAGGACGAGTTGATGAAGAAAGTAAAAATTCAGTTTTTAGGTAGAGCTATTATAGGATTCCCTGAAGAGGAACCTAGTTAGAGTACTGAGCTAGAGAAGTTTTATTTTTCTATAGAATTGACTTAAAATGCTGTTGCATGTAATACTTTTTCATCTTTGGGGGGAAATTGAATGCTAGTATTGAGAATTTAATGTGATTTTGGATGAACATTGTAATCCTCAATCCAGAGGATTGCAGACCAAGGTGCTACTGTTAGGTACAATCCCTGCACCAATGTAGAAGGATTTTCCTTCAAAGTAAAAGAAAAAACCTACATTTTCAATTTTTAAATGCATAAATACAAGACCATGAGTTTATGTCCCTAGAACTTCTGGACAAACTATGGAATTACTGCATAAGTAATGCAGTAAATTGGTAATCATCAGTCAGATTATCCAGTATGAGGATGAGATCAGGACATGAGCTCAAACTAGCAAGCGAAGGGTTCAAAACTGGACTTAGACATGTGTAGTTTACCAAAATAATGAATGAATAATGAGTAATGAATGTCTGGAATGGATTTCCAGCAGATCTGGTGACTTAATCAACAGGACTTGAATTTAAATATGCTTGGGATAAACAAAGGTCTATACCTGGACAGAAAAAGGTTAATAAATAAATCTCAAATGATAAAAATGAAAGGAATAAGACTTGATGGTCAACTTGGGTTTTTTCTGCTATCAAAGAAACTTTTCTGTGTCTTGGGTGGCAACTTACCTACCCATGGGAGGTAAATTATGCTTCATTTAAGACCCCAATCCCTCCACTAGACAAAATTACCCTCTCTTTTTTTCCTTATATCAAGAAATTCATCATTTTGCAGTTGTCCCTAAACCACTAGTTGAAGGTAGTTTCTCCAGTGAAGACACTTGTTCCAGTGACAACTGTCTAAGAGGGTACCTTCTCTTTCTTGGAGAGGTTCCCAAGTCTCTGGATTTAAAGATAAACAATTCACTTTTACAAGATATTATTGTCCATGCAGATGATCAGCATAATCTATTTATTGTTTTAAAACTTTTTGACAACACCAGTCATATCTTATTACATACACGTTGTGCTTTCAGTTTAATATTCCCAAAAGTGATTGTGTTGTATTGTTCCTCTCTCATTGTATACATCTATAAATCCTCATAGACTGCTAAACAACACATGTACATGTTTAATAAACATTTCCAATGGGACAAAAGTCATGATCACAAATATGTTGGATAACAAACAAGAAAAATGTTAGTCATACCAAAAACGACCGTCAGTTAAATTGAGCAATATTATTTAACAACGTGTATGTTATGAAATACTTTATGGTTTCCTTTTAAAATGCATCTCTAGCCAAAACCATTTTTTAATGTTGGAAAGGGTAGAGACCCCTATCCCCTAACCACTATTGGGTATTTATTGTCATCTGTCTCTTTGCTTGGGAGATTCACACTGGTTACAGTGACCATCATCATTAGCACAGAAGGCATGGAAACCCCAGAATTTTAGAGATGACAATAAAACAAACGGTGGTGAGTATTCTTCTAACAGGGACAGCTATTTTGGTACCAAATTTCTAGGAGGGATTTTCCCTGCATTTTGGAGATATTTTCTCTCATTTCCTTTGTGTCCTTGTGTCCCTCTCTGTCAACACATGAGCTAAGCCCCAGAATCACCCCTGCAGCCGTGCATCAGATAACAGCGCACATAGGAGCCATGCGCATGTTCGGAAAGGAGTAGTGGTGCCAGGCGATGACATCATATTGCTAATCAGTGTGCTGCCACGGATATATACAGTGGGGCAAAAAAGTATTTAGTCAGCCACCAATTGTGCAAGTTCTTTCACTTACAAAGATGAGAGAGGCCTGTAATTGGCATCATAGGTAGACCTCAACTATGAGAGACAAAATGAGAAAAATAATCCAGACAATCACATTGGCTGATTTGGAAAGAATTTATTTGCAAATTATGGTGGAAAATAGGTATTTGGTCACCTACAAACAAGCAAGATTTCTGGCTCTCACAGACCTGTACCTTCTTCTTTAAGAGGCTCCTCTGTCCTGCACTCATTACCTGTATCAATGGCACCTGTTTGAACTTGTTATCAGTATAAAAGACACCTGTCCACAGCCTCAAACAGTCACATTCCAAACTCCACTATGGTGAAGACCAAAGAGCTGTAGAAGGACACCAGAAACAAAATTGTAGACCTGCACCAGGCTGGGAAGACTGAATCTGCAATAGGCAAGCAGCTTGGTGTGAACAAATCAACTGTGGGAGCAATAATTAGAAAATGGAAAACATACAAGACCACTGATAATCTCCCTCGATCTGGGGCTCCACGCAAGATCTCACCCCGTGGGGTCAAAATGATCACAAGAACGGTGAGCAAAAATCCAAGGACCACACGGGGGGACCTAGTGAATGACCTGCAGAGAGCTGGGACCAACGTAACAAAGGCTACCATCAGTAACACACTACGCCGCCAGGGACTCAGATCCTGCAGTGCCAGACGTGTCCCCCTGCTTAAGCCAGTACATGTCCTGGCCCATCTGAAGTTTGCTAGAGAGCATTTGGATGATCCAGAAGAGGATTGGGAGAATGTCATATGGTCAGATGAAACCAAAATAGAACTGTTTGGTAGAAACACAACTCGTCGTGTTTGGAGGAGAGAGAATGCTGAGTTGCATCCAAGGAACACCATACCTACTGTGAAGCATGGGGGTGACAACATCATGCTGTGGGGCTGTTTCTCCGCAAAGGGACCAGGATGACTGATCCATGTACAGGACAGAATGAATGGGGCCATGTATCGTGAGATTTTGAGTGCAAACCTCCTTCCATCAGCAAGGGCATTGAAGATGAAACGTGGCTGGGTCTTCCAACATGACAATGATCCCAAACATACCACACGGGCAACGAAGGAGTGGCTTCGTAAGAAGCATTTCAAGGTCCTGGAGTGGCCTAGCCAGTCTCCAGATCTCAACCCCATAGAAAACCTTTGGAGGGAGTTGAAAGTCCGTGTTGCCCAGCGACAGCCCAAATCTCTAGAGGAGATCTGCATGGAGGAATGGGCCAACATACCAGCAACAGTGTGTGCCAACCTTGTGAAGACTTACAAGAAACGTTTGACCTCTGTCATTGCCAACAAAGGATATATAACAAAGTATTGAGATGAACTTTTGATATTGACCAAATACTTATTTTCCACCATAATTTGCAAATAAATTATTTCCAAATCAGCCAATGTGATTGTCTGGATTTTTTTTCTCATTTTGTCTCTCATAGTTGAGGTCTACCTATGATGCCAATTACAGGCCTCTCTCATCTTTTAAGTGGGAGAACTTGCACAATTGGTGGCTGACTAAATACTTTTTTGCCCCACTGTATATTGGACTGGCTGTGAGTTTTAATACATTTTATTTTTAATAACACAAGATTTTAGCTTGCGCTGGTGGTCAGCAGAACTTTGCCCCCTTGTGCTGGTGGTCAGTTGAACTTTGCCCCCTTTTGCTGGTGGTTAGTGGAACTTTGCCCCCTTGTTCTGGTGGTCAGTGGAACTTTGCCCCTTGTGCTGATGGTCAGTGGAACTTTGCCCCCTTGTGTTGGTGGTCAGTGGAAGCTCTGTTATTGTGTTTTTCTTTAAAGACAAAAGGCGTTATTGTATGGGTTGTTTTTTCTAAACTAAAACCTCCAGTATTCAGGTTTAATTGCAATGTTGGCATTTGTGATAAATAAGTGGGTTTTGGGTTGTAGTTTGGGCACTCAGTCTCTAAAAGGTTTGCCATCACTGCTTTAGGGTATAAATGTTTTTAAACATAATCCATGCAACTCTCACCCAGGATTTACATAGTTTTCCAATTGAAACAAATTTGAACAAATTTGTGAATCTTGGGTGAATGTTGTGTGAAAACATTTAGAAATAGACCCTTAAATAATGTTAGTTATTCTTATTCATTAAGAATAAGGCAAGCAGAAGACAAAAGTCTTTTCTAATTACATAAGGCCTCTGAGGAATCTACATAAAAATTATATTACTGGCAAATCTGATACCATTTCAAGCTTTTAAACTACAAAATTGATTTTTTTTATATTGAAATTCCACTTAGAGCTGAGCGAAAAAATTGCCTATGATGATCTCTTTCAGCATCTACAGTAAGTGCATGATGGTATTCAGTAGAAACATGCTGAATGTAATGTGAGTAAAATTATAGTTATAAAGTCAAGTCAATATCTTTGTAATTATGTAACTCTACAGTAAAAGAATAACATTTTTTTTAATGATTGGTCATAATACGTTACTACAGTTTCTTATTTGCCTCATATAAGGTATGGACATTAGTTTAAGCTTCATAACCACAATTGTACCACAAGCAGAAAACGTATTCTGGTTCAGGGTGGCTGCTACCCATCAGGGGATAAAACAGAAGGGTAATAAGTAAGATAACTGTTCAAAATCACACATGGGTGGGCAGAACAATATCAAAGCATTAACAAAAAAATACAAGCAGAGGGTCAGGCGAGATGGTCGTAGACAGTGCCAGGGGTACTGACAGAAATGTAATCAGGATAATGTCAAAGATTATAACCAAAAAGTCCAGAAATTGTCCTTTCAGACAAAGTTCTGACTCAAATAAGGTTTGGGCTTGCAAAAAAGTCAGGATGGTTGAAACTGAACCAAGGCCAAACAAGTAGGATTAGCATAAAGAATAATCCTGAAACACAGGACAGATTTGTACCTATTAGCAGTAAATGCTACAAGATCAGTTTTATCCTTCCCCAACATTTTCCAAAATGAAAAAAAAGTTCTGGCTTTAAATATACATTAAGTATATGCATGATGTTGGAGAGTCTACTTTATCTAAAGAGAACAATTCAGTTTTCTTATTTCTGTGTATAAACCACAGACAGCTCTGTCTTTGACTAGCGGTCTCAAAAGTTTTCTTTCACATTTTCTAGATTCTGGCAAACATGCAGATCTGGAATGTATTTCTATTGAATGATTATACATGGAGCAGAAAGAATTTTAGCCATACTAAATAATACAGAAAACAGTCATTTGTCTTTATCTTTAAAGCTGAACTCTGGGATATTAGCCATTTAAATCCCCATTTTGTTTACATGAAGCTATGGTCTTGTGATGCTGCCAGTCTCATCTTTCTCTCATCTTCTATATCAGACATGCTGATATATATAGTTCAATGGCTTTGACTTGCCAGGTTCTGCTGGCACCAGTTATCCTGCAAAATTTTTGTTCAAGACTGACTAACCACCTGCTGTTCAAGCTGGGTTCATTCCCTCAGGCACTGTAGTCATTGCGTAACAGCTAGTGCTCCTAGCACCTGGTCCCTAGAAACTTTGTATTTCCAAGAAGATCCCCAGTGTTCTCCATACTTCATAGTGGAAAATATTGCTAGTGACCCCCAGTGTGTTTCTTGTGTCCCTGACTTCCTGAGAAGATTCATAGTGACCCCCGGTGCCTCCTTGTGACCCTGGTTTCCTGAGATTTCTAGTGACCATTATACTCCTCGTGTCCTATTGTCTAATAACCCCTGAGATTTCAGTGTTCCTGTATCAGACCCCCCCTGGTTCTAGTGACTGTTTGCAAGTGTCCCCCAATGCCTCCCAGTGAGATCTCCATACCTTCAGTGTTTCCAGTGTCTCCCAGCCTGACCCCATTACTCTCTGCTTGTTCTCTTCTGCAACCTGTATCCTTGTATCTGTTGTGTCTTCTAAGCATTCAAATGTTTTTCTGCCTTTGTTTTCCTGATGTTGCTTTGCCAGCTTTCAGCCTTCCTGCACCTCCAAGATCCCCTGTGAGTTCCAGCCTGCCTTTCATTAGTATTACCTGTGTCTGTAGTCTAATTTATTGTCTCCTTATGTATTCCTAGTCTGTTTCCTGCTCAATGTCCCTGTGCATTTTTGTCTACTTCTAGCGATCCTGTGTTTCTCATAGTGCTACTTCTGTTCCCTTTGTCTCTGTATGTTTCCAAGCACTTCTGCTAGCTTGGGCTGTACTCCCTTCTGTCGTGTGATCCCTGTGCCTCAGCACTGCAAAGGACTTTTACCTACTTATAAACCTTTAGTTCCCAGTAGCTGTTTTGCCCAGTGCCTGCTTTGGTGAGTGAAAGAACTGCAACACTACCAATATTCTACAGTGCAACCCGTCTCCACCTTCAGAAGCTCTGAAGAAGACAGAGGACCTTTCCTTCCCTGTACATGTGGGCAGGCTGGGTTCTCCCCCATCAGTACCACTAGATATCCTCCCTGTCCTAGAATCCTTGTGCACCCCAAATATCTCCTGCGTACCAGTGTTTCCTGGGTCCCCTGTGCACTTCTTGTCTTTTTCATCATATCTTTGTGTACCTGTAAGCTCAGCATTCAACTGCTGTAGTATACTCCCGTACTCCTGTCTCTCTGTGAGCCCTGCACCCCAATACTGTTATGTACCTCTTACAGTATTCTGTGTCCTTCCTGCATGTAAGAACAGCCCCCCCAGTGCTGCACTATTCTCCTGCCATTCATATTAGACCTGTATTCTGCGCTTTTTCAGGTCCTGGTCTCTAGTGCTTCCCTTTACCACGTCAGTAATAGCCTGCATGATCATGCTCTCAGAGCACCCCTCCATCCAGTGTACAGGCTGTACAGAGGGTCCACAATTCTGACCATTCATGACACCAGAAGAAGACTGATGTAATCTGAAGGGGATGCAATTATTTTTTTTCTCAATGTTATGCTTGTTCTCATAACTATAAAGGTAATAATTACATTATTGACTTCTGCAGATGCAAATATAGGTGTCTTTTTATGAATCTGAGATCAGCGGCAATCCTAAGGATCGTCGCTGATCTCAGGTCATTAGTGGTTTAGGAAACAGAGATGATCAGTGGAGAACAGTGGGGCAGCACAGCGGCTAAATGGTTCACACTTCTGCCTGGCAGCACTAGGGTCGTTGGCTCAAATCGCAGCCACGGCACCTCCTGCCTGGAGTTTGCATGTTCTCCTTGTGCCTGCGTAGGTTTCCTCCAGTTTTCTCCCACACTCCAAAGACATGCTGGTAGGTTAATTGGCTCGTATCTGAATTGGCCCTAATATGTGTATGTATGAAGGTAAGTTAGGGACCTTAGATTGTACGCCCCTTGAGGGTTAGGGACTGATGTGAATGTACAATATATATATATATATATATATATGTAAAGCGCTGCGTAAATTGACAGCGCTATATAAGTACCTGAAATAAATAAACATGTTCTCCACTGATCATCTCAGTACACAGACGGCCAATGTATGAAGGAGCGATGTCAGCCCTTCACTGGCAATCTGTGTGAAAATTCGACCTCCAGATTCTCCAGCCCAGAGATGGGGAATCGGGGGAACCACAAACTGTGAATGCAAGATTACAGTAACAGCAGCCATTTTCTAGAGTTCAAAGCGTTTGTAGATCGCTTCTCTCCTCATTAGGAGAAGCGATCTACACCACTTCATGAACAGGCATTCAGAGGAGAACTCTCTCCTCTGAGAATGCCAGAGAACTGAGCAGTGGTCATTTACCTCTGCATGATAAAAGGACATCTTAGTTCAGCAATTTATCCTTAAAATTCACAAGAGAAGCAATGAAGTAATTTAAACTAGGTCTCCACATTCTGCTTTCTCCCCTCTTCGTGTGCAGCTGCTGTTTGTTTATTCTACAGGTTACAAGGCTCTCATACTGCTAAGTGGGGTGGGAAGAGCAGAGGGAGCTAAGCAGCTGAAACAAAAGTAAAATAGTTTTTGCTATAAAGTTTAACTGCCTCCTGCCCGCCACATAAGGACATGACGGACGTGCGGTGGCTCTCTTGTTCTGGGAGGACATCATATGACGTCCTCCCACTCTAACTGTGTATGCATGCCCCTGGGTGCGCACGGTGATTGGTGGTGTGCTGTGTCCCTGGGACACAGGCTCTGTCATGTGATCAGCTGTGTCCAATCACAGCTGATTGCATGTAAACAAGAAATGCCGGTTATCAGCAGTCCTCTCCTCATGCTGACAGTGCGTGAGGAGAGGAGAGCTGGAAAGTGGCATTCCTCAGAGGGGACATCTACACTGATCATTAGGGCACTAAATGATTAGTGCCCTGATGATCAGTGTAGCACCATCAGTGCCATCAATGACACATATCAGTGCCTACCAGTGCACATCAATGCCACATATCAGTCCCCCTCAGAGCTGCCTTTCAGTGCTATCAGTGCCAGTCAATGTCACCTATCAGTGCCAGTCAGTGCCACCTATGAGCGCCAGTTAGTGCTGCCTATCAGTGCCGCCTAACAGATTCAATCAGTGCTGCCTAACAGTTCTAATCAGTGACATCTATCAATGCCAGTCAGTGCTGCCTATCAGTGCCACCAGTCAGTGCCACCTGTCAGTGCCACCTATGAGTGCCAGTCAGTGCTGCCTTTCAGTGCCCATCAGAGATGCCTGTCAATGCCCACCAGTGATGCCTGTCAATGACCATCAGTGCCACCTATCAGTACCTCCTATCAATGCCGCCTATCAGTGCCCATCAGTGCAGCCTATCAGTGTCCATCACTGCAGCCTCATTAGCGCACATCGGTGAAGGAGAAAAAATACTTATTTACAACATTTTGGAACAGAAAATAAGACATTTTTTATTCAAACTTTTCAGTCTTTTTTACTTTGTTTAGCAAAGAAATAAAAAAACCCAGTGATTAAATACCACCAAAAGAAAGCTCTATCTGTTGCAAAAAAAAGCGAAAACATTTGTTTGGGTACAGTGTTGCATGACCATGCAATTGTCATTCAAAGTACGACAGTGCTGAAAGCTGAAAATTGTCCTGGGCAGGAAGGGGGTAAAAGTGCCCGTTAGGTAAGTGGTTAAAGAGAAATTATTCCATAGTGCCTACAGCTACAGGGGCCAGTAATGGCCTGTTTTAAAACTAATTAACTGCTTGTTAAGAATATGTGAATATTTTACTGTCCATAGCCTGGTAAAAAATTTCTACTTTTTTGGAACATAGATACAGTAATGAAATGTGGCCACCTAGCAGTGCTTGCAATATTATTAGCTGTTTTCTTCTTAGCCCCAGAATAACAGTCACTGGTATAACTTTTTTGCCAAATATAAACATTTGTTTGAAGTGCCAATGACTTACCCACCCCCTCTACCTTCTATACCTTTGTACCTTCATATTGAGCACTACTTGATTGGGAGTAGTAACTCATGATTCAGAACAGTCTTGATTTCAATGGTAACTTCTATCTGAATCTGATTCCGAGTGATATATTCATAAACTTAACTCTGTGAATACATTTAGGTAGTACTACTTACTGTAAGATAATTGAGTGATTTACTAATGTAAAAGAGGCTGTTCACTTGGCAAAGTAAAATTTAAACTAGTTTAGTAAATAAGGTGAATCTCAGGGCCATGCTGCCCATGAGCCCAACTGTGGCAGCTTCTTCAGGCAACATTAACGAAAGCAACTCAGTTCGCAAAAAGAAGAGTTAGCAAAAATTTGGTTCTGTTCGCGAACTCCACTTTGGTTCATGAACACGAGCCACGGCCATCTTCCCTGCTCTGACACATGGTACTGAGAAGCTTTTTGGTGTACTTTTTAGCACATACAGTACAGTACTGTACTGTACATCCCTGTGCACACTTGCTGTAAAGCTTTTTTGGTGTGATTTTTAGTACATAATGTACATACATCCAGTATGGCTCCAAAGAAAATTCAGAGCAAGCATGGTGGTAAGAAGAAAGTGTGAAGTGGTAATGAAGGTGACACGAATATGCAGAGTGGTAATGAAGGTGAAAAGAACGTGCAGAGAGGTAATGAAGGTGACAAGAATGTGCAGACCGGTAATGAAGGTCACAAGAACATGCAGAGCAGTAATGAAGGTGACAAAAATGTGCAGAGTGGTAATGAAAGTGACAAGAACATGCAGAGTGGTAATGGAGGTGATAAGAATGTGCAGAGCAGTAATGAAGGTGACAAGAATGTGCAGAGCAGTAATGAAGGTGACAAGAATGTGCAGATCTGTAATGAAGGTGACAAGAATGTGCAGAGTGGTAATGAAGGTGACAAGAATGTGCAGAGAGGTAATGAAGGTGACAAGAATGTGCAGAGAGGTAATGAAGGTGACAAGAATGTGCAGAGAGGTAATGAAGGTGACAAGAATGTGCAGAGAGGTAATGAAGGTGACAAGAATATGCAGAGTGGTAATGAAGGTGACAAGAAAGTGCAGAGCTTTAATGAAGGTGACAAGAATGTGCAGAGCTGTAATGAAGGTGACAAGAATATGCAAAGTGGTAATGAAGGTGACAAGAATGTGCAGAGAGGTAATGAAGGCGACAAGAATATGCAGAGAGGTAATGAAGGTGACAAGAATGTGCAGAGCGGTAATGAAGGTGACAAGAATGTGCAGAGCAGTAATGAAGGTGACAAGAATGTGCAGAGTGGTAATGAAGGTGACAAGAATGTGCAGAGCAGTAATGAAGGTGACAAGAATGTGCAGATCTGTAATGAAGGTGACAAAAATATGCAGATGGGTAATGAAGGTGACAAGAATGTGCAGAGCCCTAATGAAGGTGACAAAAATGTGCAGAGTGGTAATGAAGGTGACAAGAATGTGCAGAGCATGTATGTTGTTGAAAAGAAAGTGCAGAGTGGTAATGATGGTGACAAGAATGTGCATAGCAATAATGAAGGTGACAAGAATGTGCAGAGCATGTGTGTTGTTGAAAATAAAGTGAAGAGTGGTAATGAAGGTGACAAGAACGTGCAGAGCAGTAATGAAGGTGACAAGAATGTGCAGAGCGGTAATGAAGGTGACAGGAATGTGCAGAGTGGTAATGAAGGTGACGAGAACGTGCAGAGCGATAACGAAGGTGACAAGAACATGCAGAGCGGTAATGAAGGTGACAAGAACATGCAGAGTGGTAATGAAGGTGACAAGAACGTGCAGAGCGGTAATGAAGGTGACAAGAACATGCAGAGAGGTAATGAAGGTGACAAGAACATACAGAGCGGTAATGAAGGTGACAAGAACATGTAGAGCGGTAATGAAGGTGACAAGAACATGCAGAGCGGTAATGAAGGTGACAAGAACATGCAGAGAGGTAATGAAGGCAACAAGAACGTGCAGAGTGGTAATGAAGGTGACAAGAAAGTGCAGAGCGGTAATGAAGGCAACAAGAATGCGCAGAGCGGTAATGAAGGTGGCAAGAACGTGCAGAGCGGTAATGAAGTTGACAAGAACGTGCAGAGCAAGCATGGTGGTAAAAAGAAAGTGCAGAGCAAGAATGGTAAGAATAAAGTTGTGAAGTAAATAACCATTGAGTCGAAGAAGGAAATTGTAGAAAAGAATGACTGTGGTATTCATGTGACTAATCTGGCCTTGGAGTACAAGATGGCGAAGTCGACAATCTCAACTATTTTTAAGAAGAAAGCTGCCATCAAAGGAAATGATGTGGCAAAAGGAGTAACGATGTTAACCAAGCAGAGGACGCAAGTGCTGGAAGAGGCGAAAAAACTTTTGTTAGTGTGGTTGAATGAGGACCAGCTGGCAGATGATGGCGTTAGTGAAGCTATGATCTGTGAAAAAGCCAGGAAATTGCACAGTGATTTACTGAAATAAAAACCCTCTACAAGTGCAGGAAGTGGAAAATTTAAAGCCAGTAGAGGGTGGTCCCACCCACCTTCCTGTCCTCCATGTCAGAAATTGTCACAAGCAAGGTTAGTGTTCTCTCTCTTCATACTGTACTGTACTGTACTTTGTTTCATATTTTTGTTGTTCAAAAACAAACAAAAAAGTTCAGAATGGATTAACCTTATTTACATTGAACTTTATGGGAAAAATTTGATTTGGTTTGCAACCAATTCGGTTCACAATCAGAGTCGTGGAACGAAATAAGGTCGTGAACCGAGGCATCGTACTCCCTCCAGAGGTAGCCCCTTTTGCTGCATGAAAGTGTAAAAAATATCCGAGTCGACCAGCAGTTGCTTCCTCAATGGCTCTGGTGAAGTGTACTCATGATGAGTAACCAGTCATGGGAGATAAAAAAAACAACAATTTTCACATTGCTCTCCCATGTTTGGAATGGATATACTAAGTGAAGTAAACAGTTAATTTAAAAAGTAAACATGCCTTATTCCCTTAGTAAATCAATCACGCATTCTCAATATTTGTATATTCCTTAAAAACAAAATTGATGATATCACAATAGGAAGTCTGTGTTACTGGCCAGGTTCTGAAAATTATAGCAGACAAAATACACTGATCATGCTGTAAAACTTCATTCCAAAGCAATTATCTCAATCAGGAATATGTCTAAATCAAAATGTTTTCTCTAGTACTAGTATTAACTGATTTTGAAAGACATCTGTCTAACAATATGCAAATGAAAGAAACAATGATTAATAGCAGGAAACCACTACGTCTGATCAAAGTCAATAATACATTGTATCCCTTAGTTTTTACAAAACAGAGATCTGGTATAAAACAACCCCATAAATTATAAAAGGCGCTACTCCCACTAATAATAGACGTGATAAATAATGCAATAGTCCTAATACTCACAATAATGTGAGCATAGATGCAAAAAATATTTCATAATGCTATTATTTTCACATAATAAAATACATTGTGCATAAACAACAGTGTACATAAATTAACTGGTTGCCGACCAGCCACAGTACATATACTGAGGCAGCGCGGCACCGCTGCACAAAATCACGTATATATACATGATTTTGCATCTCAGGTAGGGGGCGCGCACAAGGCGCGCAACCACCCTACCCGCAGCTGCAGGTGTCAATCACCGGGTCCCGGCCAGTGATTACCTGCCGAAGCCCGGCGATTACCGGCAATCACTGGCAGGGAGGATGGCTGCAGTGTTTACACTGCAGCTCTCCTCCCTGTCAGTTTTCAGCACACTGTTCTGGATTGCTAAGTTGCTAACAGTGAAGTACACACACCCCGCCCCCTAGTAAAACACTCCCCTCACACAGTTAACCCTTTGATTGCCTCTCATTATTAACCCCTTCCTCCCCAGTGCCATTAGTACAGTGTCAGTGTTTTTTTTTTTTTGCTCTGATCACTGTATTGGTTTCACTGGGGATGTCAGTGACCCCAAGTCAGTTCCCCCCATCAGTCCCCCCCAATATCAGAATATATGCCGCAGTCTCGCCATAAGTCGCTGATCGCTGCCATAAGTCGCTGACCACCGCCATTATTAGTATAAAAAAATAAATAAATTCCAGTATCTATACCGCCATTTGTAGGCGCTATAACTTTCACGTAAACCAATTAATTTACAGGTATTGGGATTTTTTTTTTAGCAAAGACATGTCGCAGAATACATTTTGGCCTAAATGTATGAAGAAATTTGATCTTTACATTTTTTACTGGACATGTGTTATAGCAAAAAGTCAAAAATGTTGATTTTTTTTCTCAAAATTGTCGGTATTTTTTTTATAATGCAAAAAATAAAAAATGCACAGGTGATCGAATACCATCAAAAGAAAGCTCAATTCATGGGGAAAAAAGAATGTAAATTTCATTTGCGTTGCATGACCGCGCAATTGTCAGTTAAAGTAACGCAGCACCATAACACAAACCGCTTATGTAACCGCTTTCCGACCGCCCTATAGCATAAATACTGCTACAGGGTGGCACGGGTGTGCAAAATCACATATATATATATATGGGTGATTCACGCTCCCTTGGTTTTCACACCCCTCCTAGATAGCCTCAGATTGCCCATCAGTACACCAGTAATCACATTTAACCCCTTGATTGCCAAGAACACGCTCATACACAATAAACCTCCATTGCTAGTATAGTGTCTGAACGGATCAATATCTTTGATCAGATCAGCACTTTACCAGCGTTCACATTAGTATAGCATCCCCAAAAATGCAGCGTTAGCGGGATCAGCCCCTGCACCTGCCAGCACCTGCATTTAGCCCCTACGCTTACCCCCCCCCCTTTTCCCACAGCAAGTGCAGTGTCAGTAGGTCACTGTCACTTGATACATTGCACACAAAACCGCAGCATTGGCAGAATCAGGCCAGATCTCTGCTAGCACTTGTCGGTAAATTTTGATGACTCTCATATGCAGCAGAAAGCCAGTACTAGTGCCACGCTACCTTTTGGTGAACTGGTGAGCACCAGTGACCTAGTACATCCTGGTCTTTCACATACCTCTTAGATTGTAAGCTCCAAGGAGCAAGGCCCTCCTAACCCTCTTGTATTGAACTGTATTGTTGCTGTATTGTCTCCCGTTATATCGTAAAGCTCTGAGCAAACTGTTGGCGCTATATAAATCCTGTATAATAATAATACCAGCACTACAGTATCACTTGGTGATGTGGCAAAACCCATAAGTGTAGTACAAGCTGGTGCGGTGGGAGCACAAGTATTGTCCTGCAACCACCAAGAATTCGCACATAGGCCCTTAGAGCCCCTAGTATCCTTCCAGATGTGCTTGCAAATCCTGATTGGCAGCCCACACATTCTGCAGCAACCATATTTCCCCCATCCACTGCCCAACCCAGAATTCAGGTGGAAACATCAAATTTAACTACTCCCCTTGATTTTTTGGAGCTGTTTTTCACAGAAGATTTGTGTGCATTGATTGTGGATCAAAGCAATTTATATGCACAACAATTTATTGCAGGCAACCCAAATTGAAACCTTGCCAGACCATTCGCATGGAAACCTATTACGGTTTCAGAATTAAAATTTTTTGGGGGCCAAACCCTCAACATGGGCATTACTAAAAAAAAATAATTGCGGTTGTATTGGTCCACGGACCCGATTCTTCACATGACTGTGTTCTCTGCTGCCATGGCCAGGCATAGATATGAAAGTATAATGTGTTTTATGCATTTCAACGACAATACACTCTGTCGTCCTCGAGGTGACCCTGAATTTGACCGGCTTCACAAAATTCAGCCCCTCATAAATTACCTTAACCAAAAAGTTGCTGATGTCTATACTCGCCAGCAAAAAATCTGCGTTGATGAGTCCCTCATTAATTTTTCTGGCCGCCTTGCATTCAAACAATTTCTCCCCAGCAAGCGTGCCAGATATGGGGTCAAGATGTAGAAGACCTGTGAGAGGACAACAGACTATACATATAAGTTTTGGATTTATGAGGGAAAAGATAGTCACATGGAGCCCCCCAGATGCCCAGGCTGCAAGGGGAGCAGTGGCATGATAGTTTGGGACTTGGTGTCATCCTTTTTCCATATGGGGTACCACTTATACGTGGACAATTTTTATTCAACCGTGTCACTATTTAGAAATTTGTACAATCTTGGAACTGGCGCATGTGGCACAGTGTGACCTAATGTGTGCCCACCATTAGAAGTAGGTGGTTTCAGGGCAGTATATTCTAATGGTGGGCATACCACACACTTTTTCTGGCAGAGATTTCTTCTCTTTCGCATGATTGGAAAGCTCCCGATCATGTGTTATTGTGCTGGGAGCTCGCTCTCAGCACAGTAAAGTGTTTACCTAGGGCAACATATATGCGGCAGCTCAGTGTTAAAGCCCACCCTCTGAGAGACCGCATATATGTGCCAGATAAGTAGAAGTGGTTAATGTAGGTATATTATATTATTGTCAGGGCTGAGCTCCTACTACTTAATGAGCAGCTCTTTTCTTTCAGTGCTCAGAAGCTGCTCAGCTGTCAGTTAATTATCAGACACTCATTTTCTCCACAGTGACTCACCTGGATACCATTACCTACCTTATTACTCCAGCCTACAGCCAGCCCTTTTTTCTATTTTAGCATCTTAGCTCGTTTCCTCCTTGCACTTGCATGGTCTGTGATCTCCAGTGTGTTCCTGCCTGTGTTACTGTGTACAACTCAGTCTGCCTGACTTTTGATTCCTGTTCCTGATTTTTGGCTGTTGACTATGCTAACTTCTAGTTTCCTGACCCTGGCTCATCTGATTACCCGCTCTGGCATCCAAACCCTGGCTTCTGTTTTGACTATGTTCCTAAACTGTGTTATTTTTTAGCTATTTCATTAAAGGTGTGATTTTAACCGCACTTTTGTCTCTGCCTGGTTCATGGTTCCTGACAATTATTTTGATAGATCAAAAGTAGGTTGTGCAGAAATTACACAAGATTATAACATGTATAGCCAGCCTTATAGTTACTTTAATTCCTTATACCATTTTGCACCATAAACCTTGCACAGTATCTATATCATACTTAAAAAGTATCTTAAGTATCTAAAAATACTTAAAATATCATACATAAAAAGACAGATAAAAACAAAGAAAAATCTAATATTTTAAATGCTTACTCTCAATGGTTTTTCTTTCCATAGATTGTTTTTAATTCACATGCCTGTAAACTTGTTAGTAAGTTTGACTACTCCACAAGAGTAAATTTCCTAGCACAGACCCTTTGCTCCTTGCACAACATAGTCCTCTCCTCTTCAGGAAGTGTCAGATTATTGTTTGTGTTGGCCCAACCTCACCACCCTTCAGCTTACCTTCCTACATAAACTTTTAGATACCTGCCAGGGAATGAGTGAAGGGGAATACTATATAGAGTGTAATTTGAGTGACAGCTGTCAGTCAGCTGGGGCTGTTGACATTCCATCCATCTGCCCAATCTGAGATCAAGACCTGCTTTTTTCTGATATCAAGCTCCACTTAATTACATTCACTTATGAAACCACCTACTGTACTTCTGGCCTCTGACAGGTAAATGGCAGGGGACAGAAGGGTGGATTTTAGCTTGCCTTAAGCAGAAGTTCTTGGCATGTACATTCTGAGACTAGGATTCAAGGGGGCTCTGCAGGGACACAGGAATTGAAATGACGCACATAGGTACTCACAGACAACACAAGGACCCTGCATTTCAGAAATCTAATTGCGTTCCATACATTTTAGGTCATGTTAGGATCACTTTAAAGCACTCTTCAGTGCCAATTTAAGAGTGTTGCTTACAAATACTAATGGGCTGAAAAGGGCTTCTGGGGATTCAAGAAACCTGCTTGAAACTTACTGTAAGCTTTGTAAATGCTTGTCATACACTTTCTGGTTTAGACTACCATTAATAAGATGAATACTAATTACCAGACAAAATATCAAATTTTTCCTACAGTTGTGAAGTAGCAAACAGCAAAATCAAATATATCTGTGTCGAAACAATGTGTTAACAAAGCCTGTGCAGGCATAAAAGTAAGAAAAGTCAGCAATACGTTCCATTTCCAAATTTGCTTACTTTGCTGCCTTAAAGCTAGCACGTGTGGTAGAAAAGACAAACTAAACTAATAGCTTTATAAGGTACCTAATAGTGTAATTTGTCAGCACATGCATTTTGCTCCACTTGTTGTCACTCCAGCATTGCCTGGAGCTCCCCTATAGTGTCTCTATTTTCTCTTAATGATTAGGCACATCTCTTGCCCCCTGTCATGGACAGATGGCATTTAAATTTAACTCAAGAGATGAAATGCTCAGGGTTTCTTTTTTTGCAATACAACGTTGTATGGGAGAGCTTGTTGAAGATTACTATAAAAAACAAAGCTTCCCCCATCTCGTATGCCAGTTTCATACATATATGTGCAGTGCAATCCTTCTCCTGTTGTGCAGAAGAGACACCTGCCTTTGGTGCTGTGCTATGAAGGGTTCAGTTCTGGTAAGAGCCTCTCCTGTCTCTGCACCGCCTTGCCATCTACATCATTGTGCAGGACCATACAGGGAGATCATGGCTGGGTATTAGGACAGGAGCTCCAGGTGCCCTTTATAAACATTACCCAAATGTCAGAAAGCTCTGATGATTACACAAGGAGAAATTTGTTCCAAGGTCTCTGTAATCTACAAGATTGAGCTAATAGTTTGACCCCTCAGGTCCTGTTCTGTATTAATTTATGTTTGAAAGCAGCTAGTCTCTTTTTTTTCTATTATAGCCTAACTCTGTGTTTTAGTGAACTTTAAATAGGTAATTTGGGCCAAGTTGGTCCAAACAAACTATTTCCTGCACTAACACTTGCAGCGTGTGCCAGTTCTGTATGAACTGTCTGTATAATGAGCTAAAGACAGTATACAGCATTGTGTTCCAGCAGCAGGACGGGGACTTCTTGTCCCACTCCTGGAACATAATTGAGTGCTGCTCAGCCATTCAGACTAAATTAGGAATAAAAGCACAGCTTCCTCTGATTGGGAGAGGTAGAGATTATGACATCATTCACCCAGATCTTCACCTCAGCCAATCAGAATAAGCTTTGTATTCATTAACCTCCCTAGCTGTCTGATTATGTCCATATTTCTGTGCTCAAAGCGGTACTTTTTTTGCATGGAAATATGTATTTTTTTAATTGTAGTATTTCTGCTATAGGGCGGCGGGAACTAATAGTCAAAAAGTTTTATACCATAACACATGCACTTAAAATATGCTTCTATAAACATCCTATCATACGTGCAATATCTGTAATGAAAATAATGTCCATAATAAAAAGTGTTCTTTATATTGAAAACCGTGTCCTTTATATAGAAACTATGTTTTTTATATATAAAAAGTGCCTTGTGCAAATAAAGTGCAGCAAATCAAATATTCAGTGCTTCACATCACCACATTGCTCCGCCACCACTCAAGAAAACTCACCAAATTTCCATGATCTCCCAAAATTAGAGGTCAGTATGTGCCTTTCCCCTTTAACCATTTTGCTGCCAGGGCCATTTTTGCACTCATGTTTAACCTCCCCAGCGGTCTGATTATGTCCATATTTCTGTGCTCAAAGCGGTACTTTTTTTGCATGGAAATATGTATTTTTTTTATTGTAGGCCTGTCATTTTTAGGAATAACTCACTGAAATCTGTCCGAACAAGAGTCTAGTAAACATCCCGGGTATGTTAAAATTTGAAACACGAAATCATAAATTATAATTTAATAAATAATCATAAAAAATAATAATATAATAATACATTTATTTAAATAATATAATCAAACCAAAAACACTGAAATTTGAAATATAGCTCCAAGTTCGCACATCACCGAGCAAAGTCGCAAAATCGTTTTCAGTGTCTGATGACGAATTTCCCCACGAATCATTACCACTCAATTCTGCAAGTAGTTCTAATTTACTATCGCTGTTATCTAGCTGGTCTAAAACCGATTTTGACCTAAAGGGACGCTTTTTGGATGCCATGGACGTTTCTCAGTTTCCAGGCAGAAAGAACAGTAAAAATGCAGGCAGGGCACAGGACAAAGCACTCGGGACAAAATGTATGTGAAATGGTTTGATATAGTAATGTTTTGCTATGTGATTTTAGTGAATTTAGTGAATGTCACTTTTTGTCATTTTCAAATTTCCCGCCGTTCCGTCCCCATGGGGACGGAACCCAGGAGACAGATGCCGGTATCGGCCGGATTACATTGCCGGGGACACTGCAGGAGGGACATCGCGGGAGCGCAGAACAAGGTAAGAGAAGAACAGATCCCGGAGCAGCGCCGCATGGAAAGCCAGAGTGTAGCTCGGGGTTATCGCTTGTGGTACTGAAATTTTACCCCGAGCTACACTCGGGAATGCCGCCAGGGAGGCTACAAAAAAAAAACATCTTCTTGTGAATGGCTGAGCAGAGCTTAGCCTGACTTAGTGTTGTTATAGGAACTGGAAGGGAAGTTCCATATCATAGACAGAACAATGTTGTATACTGTATGTACAAAGATGAGGCTACATAGAGTTCATACAGTACTGAGCTCATGCCAATGCATGTGTTAGTGAAGGTAATAGTTTGTTTAGATTAGTTTGGTCTAATTGGTTAACTCCTTAATGATAATCCTAGGTTCACACCTATGTGTTTTCTGCAACATTTTGCAGAAACGCAGTACAATCCATTTAGCATGATTTCCTATGGGACAGGTTCACATCTCTGCGTTTTCAAATAACTCAAAACAGTGTATATTGTTTAGTCTGTGTGAAAGCTATAGAGTCTATAAACTATGAGATATAATTGAAAATTGATCAGTTGAGACCCTAAAATGCTGGATGCTGGTATGACATATGGCAGTAATGAGGACTCTGGTATGGGGTATGGCGGTGATCAGGACATTAGCATGAGGTATGTCGGTCATCAGGACACTGGTATGAGGTGATCAGGATGCTGGTATGGGGTATGCCAGAGATCAGGATTGTGGTGTGGCAGTGATCAGATCACTGGTATGGAGTATGGTGGTGATCAGGATAGTAGCATGCAGTATGTCGGTGATCAGGATGCTGGTATGGCAGTGATCAGGACGCTAATATGCGGTGATCAGGATGCTGGTATGGGGTACGGCAGTGATCAGGATTCTGGTATGGGGTATGGTGGTGATCAAAACGCTGGTATGAGGTATGTTGGTGATCAGAACACTAGTATGGAGTATGGTGGTGATCAGGATACTGATATAAGGTATGGTAGTGATAGGGCACCAGTTTGGGTTTGGTGGTGATCAGGATGCTGGTATGGTATATGGAGTGATCAGGATGCTGGTAGGGGGCATGGCAGTGACCAGTATACTGGTATGATGTATGCGGTGATCAGGATGCTGGTAAGAGTTATGGCAGTGATCAAGTCACTGGTATGGCATATTGTGGTGGTTAGGGTGCTGGTATGGCATATGGCAGTGATGAGAACACTGGTAAGGCATATGGTGGTGATTAGAGCTCTGGTACTGGGGTATGGCGGTGATCAGGACATTGGTATGGTGTATGGCCATGTTGTTGTGAACAATGGGACAGGTGACAGGGGCTGGTTGCATGTTTATTATTCACTACAATGGGCGGTGATTAGGGACACTGGGGTAGTAATCAGGGACACCTGGGTGGCTGGCACAGCAGTCTGTGAGTGTACAAGCAGCCTGATAGGTTGCTGTACACTCACAGGCTGATGCATCGGTTGTCTCTGTCCTCACAGTGAGAGCAGAGAGAACAGATCTTTACTTTCACTTTCAGTGTTTTATCATGTGATTGCTGTGACCAATCACAGCAATGACATAGAAAACACCATGTGATTGCCTGAACACAGCGGTGATGTGATCCGCCTTGTCCAGGCAACACACCGATCGCCGGGCTCCCAAGTACACACTCTATGATCCGCGCAGGAGTGGCTGATGTGCGCTGACGTACAGGTACATTAGCCCACATCTGCAAAGTTTCCCATCCACTGTCTAAAGGCAATGGGTGGACTGGAAGGTGACACCATATAATGGCATTTGACTGTTGTAGTAACATATGCTGTACTTTTTATATATCACGTTACAGGTTACTGCTCTATCCCTGAAGAAGATCATGATGACTAAATAGTGCTGGGTTTGGGTACATGTGATTTTTTGTTATAATTTGATATATCAGAGTACCAACTGACAACACGTGGTTAGTAGAGTAGATAGACGATAGTGTATATTCAGATGAGATATTTGTTGGAGAATATGTCAGCCATTGTATTTTTAACCCTTTGTTTTCATTGATGTGTGTTAAAGAAAAAAAAAAACGTTTTTGTAAACGTATTAAGTAATTTGGGTGGCTGTAAAGTCCTATATGTATAAATAGTATTTGGTCACAAATAGTTTGGGGATGGACATGGCACCATGTGGCATATTTGTCAAACCTGGTTTTGGATTTCATTCTTGTAGTTAAGTAGTTTTTTTTTTACATTAGTAAACATTTAAAAAAAAAACACATTTAGGCCTGGCCCTGGCATACATTTGGACACCGAAGCATGCATTCCACAGCAAACTCCACTTGTTAATAATTTCATATATATACTATATATATATATATATATATATATATATATATATATATATATATATACACAAATATATACAGTATATGCTACAAACACATAGTAATTTCCAAAGCATATTATTTGCTTGTTTGTGTGCAAACAATGCACTGGCATATGTATATATGATTTCATAAATCTGACCAATATATAAGATGGGCTAACCTAATGCAACCAATACTAAAGCTAGACCTGTACAAGGAGGCTGCTATTGATACTGCACTTTGCACCTTCTACTTTTATTGAAAAAGGCCATTGATGTTATTTGGGCTATGTGCCCATTAATGTTAATTGTTTGGTTATGTGAAAGCTAATCAAACCCACAACACCATCAGTTTGTTATTGAAAGTTTTTATTTTTTTTTGAAAAAATATAAAATTTCATATCTTACACTACAAAAAAATGTACACAACCAAATGCACACATAGCTTTAGGGAAAGGAGAAAAGAAAAGGGGTAATAACAGCAATGCTTTGAAGAAACACAGCCTTATTTACAAATTGAGGACAATCTTGGTTCTGCTAAACTCCCATTTACTTTAATTACAGTAAAGTATAGCTAGCACATATCATGTTACAGAGCATGGGCTTCATTTACACCAATTTACACACACTGTTATGGATTGATCATAAATGACTCTACCTATAAACAAATCTATGTACTTGTAATCAGCGTGAAGCATTAAAATATAAATGCCTTTATTTAATCACTTACAAAGATCAATGATGTATCATAACCAGTAAGCCACAGCAACCATTTAAAAATGTCATTACCATCACCAAAGAAGAAGCCTAATTGGTTGCTTTGGGTTACAGCACATCTCTTGACATTGTCCTGTGTTTTTTAAATAAAGCCCCAGTGCGTCAGAATTATGTATTTGTTTATGTAAATAGGTGTGTGCTTATGATCACCCATTTCTGAATAATTAAAAAAAATATTTTATAGAAGGTTTTTATACCAGTCTTTCATTTTGTGCTTGGATATTAGTAATTATAATACAAAAAGCATAGTTCCAGCCAGAAACACTTTTCTTTCTCAATACCTATCTAAAAGGAGGTCTTTTTTTTTTTTAATCAAACTGAACATAAATTAGAGCATTACTTCTAATATTTTGGAAAGATTTCAGTAATGTTAGCAATGGGGTTGATTTACTAAAAGAAGAGGAGATATTCACCTAAAGTAAATATTCCCAAAGCAATTGAGGTGAAGCTGATGAGATGATATTGCTTCAATTAACCAATGATGTGCTGGCAACATCCGTTTTTTTTTGCCTTTGCATGCAATTGGGTATTCATAGTGAGTACAGATTCACCTTGTTTACTGTCATGCAAAGTGAACATACACTTTTCCATGTGAAAAGCCCCTACGTCTTTAGTAAATCAGGTAAGCTGTATCAATCTGATAGGGAGCTGGCATGTTTTTTATCATGCAGCATACATTTGTTAAAAAAATGTTCATGCCAAAAATAGTTTCAGTAATCAAGCATTTTACTGTTGAAAGTGTATTTTTCACCCCTTTATAGTAAAAGAAGAATTTGGATCTATTTTTTTCCACTAAATGATAACAGCTGACCTTTGCCAAACGATGTAATTTTTTAAATAGATCCATTAATACCAAAATGTAAGTTCCCTTTCACACTGACAGTCCAATCGGGTCCCCCTTTCAATTTTTCAGTTGGATACAATAGGACCATCCATAGTTACTACTTCAACAAACTTAGCAATGGTCAAACAATCGCTAGCCATTCCAGATCTGGTGCAGACATTATCCGTGGGATGACCCAATGCATAAGGAGGAAGAAGCTGGCCACAGATGATGTAAGAGTTTAAAATGGTTGTGCAGTATTATGGAACATAGAATGGGCAAAGTTATGGAAACTTGAATAATAAAATAAAAACATGAGGCAAGTAACTTTGTTTCTTGATTCCAGCAGAAAATGTATTATGGAAGATAGAATGGGCAAAGTTATGGAAACCTGAATAACAAAATAAAAGCATGAGGCAAGTAACTTTGTTGCTTGATTCCAGCAGAAAATGTATTATGGAACATAGAATGGGCAAAGTTATGGAAACTTGAATAATAAAATAAAAACATGAGGCAAGTAACTTTGTTGCTTGTTTCCAGCAGAAAATGTATTATGGAACATAGAATGGGCAAAGTTATGGAAACTTGAATAATAAAATAAAAACATGAGGCAAGTAACTTTGTTGCTTGTTTCCAGCAGAAAATGTATTATGGAACATAGAATGGGCAAAGTTATGGAAACTTGAATAATTAAATAAAAGCATGAGGCAAGTAACTTTGTTTCTTGATTCCAGCAGAAAATATATTATGGAAGATAGGATGGGCAAAGTTATGGAAATCTGAATAACAAAATAAAAGCATGAGGCAAGTAACTTTGTTGCTTGTTTCCAGCAGAAAATGTATTATGGAACATAGAATGGGCAAAGTTATGGAAATTTGAATAACAAAATAAAAGCATTAGGCAAGTAACTTTGTTGCTTGTTTCCAGCAGAAAATGTATTAATACTGTTGTTCAATAACAAGGGTTATGGCAGGGGTGTCAAACTGGCAACCCTCCAGCTGTTGAGAAACTACAAGTCCCATCAGGCCTTGGCTTTGGAAGTCATGCTTGTAACTGTCAATCTTGCAATGCCTCATGGGACTTGTAGTTTGGCAACAGCTGAAGGGCCGCCAGTTTGAGACCTGTGGGTTAGGGGGCTGGCTTTAAATACTGTTTAAGTCAGAGTGAAAAAAATTTATCCACTATAGATACTTACTTGTTACATACAGATCTACCAGTTGGCAGACTGTGTTAGTAACCAAAAGGAAAACTCATCAATACGGTATGGTAAACAAACAACATACCTATTGTCTGCCTTTATAAAACGTTATGTTCAAATGTTCTCTTTCCACATACAGGACGGTACCACCTATTTCAAGAAATACTGATCCTTTAAAAAATGATGTTTTGTTACACCTGTTAGGCTAGTATGAATGAATCCAACAATGCCAAATGCATTGCTTCTGAATTATCTGCTGTGCAAGGGAAAGGTAATTATCATGGTAACTGGCCACATGCTGCTTGTTGCACTTTCTGCTTGAATATCTTTCCTTTAATTAGCACTTAAAGACAATCACAGAGTGAATGCTTCATAAACCATTATACTGTCAAATGGGCCAGCACTTTAAATATGTCAGCACACATGATTAGGTTATAGTCTTAGAAGCTGCTGAAATATTTTTTTTTTGTAACAAAGTTGTATGATTGTTTGTGTGTGTGTGTGCCTGTGTGCTTTTTTTCTGGCACAATACATGTACAACAGCTCCCTGTCACCATGCTACCCTGTCATTGATCTAATAGACTATTTCTGAGCACAGTGACAGGAACACAGTTTATTAAAGTGTTACTAAACCCAGGTCCCTGCATTCACTATATCTGGACTCCCACAGTACAAAGAACATGGAAATGCAATTGTTTTAGTAAATACAAACTGCTAAATACCTTTTCTCATCAGCAGTATATAGCAGTCTTGTGACTTCTATGAGTGTTTGTCCAAGCACTGGTTAAAGCTTGTAGGAGGAGTTTTCATTCTGCTCTGACTGTTCTATGAGGCTGCATAACCCCTGACCCTCTGTCTGGACAGTGCTGATTGGTCCTGTGCTGATCACATGCACCCCCCCAAAAAAAAACCTCTCTAGCAATACACACTAAACTGAGCATGTGCAGAGTGACTCTTAGAGCTCTATACTATCAACAGATGGATTAGAGACCATAGAAGAAGGGGAGGGTCAGAGAAGACAGGATCAAACAGCCTTTGTTTACGCAATTAGAAGAATTAACTCCTTAGTTTCCACAGGAGTTTTCTTTCTGCTCTAGGAGGATGGAAAACCCCTGACCCTCTGTCTGGACAGTGCTGACTGGCTCTGTGCTGATGACATACACTCTCCCAAGAAAAGAAAAAACCTCTCTAGGAATACACACTAAACTGAGCAAGTGCATGCGGCTACAGGTTCTGTCTGTCTTATCAAGTGGACATTTGAACAACAGGAGGGACAGAGAAGACAGGATCAAACAGCCTTTTTACACAATGCAGAGGATTAACCCCTTAGGTTCCGCAGTGAGTATAGCAAGCATACTTTACTGTATATACAGACTGATTTTACTGTTGTGGGTTTAGTAAGACTTTAAGTCTGTAGTTGACATAATAAATGCCAATAAACTACATCACTTGCAATGTAAAATCTCTCACAGTGGAGTAAAAACATTTTTGTTTAATATTCTCAAAGCACAAAAATAGCAAATATAAAATCAGAATAAAACCAGATTCACAGCTCTAGATTTCAGGAACTGGTATATATACATAACTGGATTTATAACTTAGATTTGTGGACTGGTAAATACATATAACCATTCTACAGCTGCAGGTTTTCCTGGCTTGGAAAGACACTTAAAAAATATTTCAATCCAAAATGGATATTTCAGTGTTGGAAGAAGACTGAGAATTAAACCACATGGCAGTTTCTAACATCTCTCCCGAACTGGATTGGTTTGATTCCTGTGCTTGAGTTTTTGAGTCTGCACACTTGCTGTGTTTATTATAAGGGTTCCCACTTTGACCTGCTGGAATTATTATATATTATAAAGAACGGCACAACAGGTGCTAGAACATGCAAAGGTGCACAAGGACAGATTGGAGGATTATGACAGTGAGATATCTCTGTTAAACTATCCAAGATTTAGAAGCCAAAAGCTGACTCAGCTCATTGAGCTCCATCTATAACTAAATTATCAGGGTCAACCCTATAACCAAATGAACAGCTTTAGGCTTCGTTGACTCCTTACAGTAGTTTTAAAAATCTATTTCAATGAAGTGATATTTTAATCACTTTTAGATATTTTAGAAGTGGTGCACCCTCTTGATAAAACAGTATTTTCCAATTAATTGTTTATTCAATATTAGGTTTTTTTAACATATGTCCTCAAGCCCAACCAACAGTTTATGATTTTCAGATAACCGTATAGGTAGTTAAACTGTATTGCTGAGGCACCAGCTATTTGTGCTTATGTGAAGTTATCTACAAAACATACACTGTTGAATATGTGCACATGTTTGGGGAATACTGTTCTATATTATGGAGGTTCCACTGGAGAAGAAAGACACCATCTTTCGATATAGTTATTATAGTCATTAGACTTTGGCAGAACTTGAAATTTATGTGCAAATATCTTGGCACCAAGGTCAGCAGTTAGGATTTGACAACACTTACCAACAACAGTGCAGAGCTGAAATGTCACTTTGGGGTGAAGTTAGCCTTTGAAATATAATGCTGTGCATTTATTATGCTAGCAGTGTTTTTTGATCACATGACTATACAAAAGATGGAAATAATGTTGAAATTGCTTTAATTTGTTAATTATAAATTTGTGATGCTAACTCTACCTTAATGGCATTAGCACTGCAAAATCAGCAGTTAAAGAGCCTTCATTACATGACTCCAAGCTAATAGAACAACACTGAATGAATTTATTCGTTCTTATTGTACCTGTGCTGGTATGTATTGAAAATTGCTGCACCAATGGCCAATTTAGTATGACTTTGCAACATTAATCTGAACACATGATGGCTCAAAAGAAATGTGTTTTTTATATCATTAGTGTATAAACACTTCTTTCTTGGTGGTAGATTCCCTTATAATTGTCCTTATAGCTTCATTTTAACATTACAGATATTGTAAACATTGTACACTCCACTTAACACCTGTTAACATACTGCAAAGGCTTTTAACAACATGGAACTAAGAACATTGGTGTACAGTAAGCTATAATACCCAATCAAATTTCAGCAAATTATTGTAGTCAAAGCATGGAGTGATCATTTCTGATTGGCTGCTATTGGTTACAATTACTGCCCTTGGATAATTGCTCTCCTTCATTTTTTTTATACTTGTGCTTACTGTATATGACAAATATAATGTTAAATTATGTCTGTCAATAGTATTGTATTTATTGTGTTAACGTTTAGCAAAGACATAAGGCATGACAGGTGTCAATACTGCATGAATTTGTCAAAAATAAATAAAAGATGAGTATCTAAACTTAAAAAGCAGATATCACTAAATCAGAGTTATTTTACTAGATTCAAATAGAATTTATACATTTAAAATAAACTAAGAATTCTCTTAAAATTAGATGTGGCTAGAAAAATTATCCTATAAGCATTTAGGTTACATTCACTGTGAACTGCATTGTGTATGATTCAATAATTTTCATAAAAATATAATAAAGAGCTAAACATAATTTATATAAGGTATTCTCTAAGGTATCTGTAATGATATTTACCATTTAAGAATGGTTTAAAAGGGAGCACATAAAAACTTCATTTACAAACACGATGGCCTTAATTAATTAAGCATTGTTAAAGTGGTTGTAAAGGCTCAAGGTTTTTTACCTTCATGCATTCTATGCATGAAAGTAAAAGACCT
This sequence comes from Staurois parvus, assembly GCF_062004578.1. NCBI lineage: Eukaryota > Metazoa > Chordata > Amphibia > Anura > Ranidae > Staurois > Staurois parvus. Next base: position 3,170,028 of record NW_028317882.1, read on the forward strand.
TCTGTATGCACTGGTCCCCTAGTTCCCCCCCAATCCTTACCTGAGCCCCCTCCAATCCAGCGACACAATAGCCTCGGATGTAAGGGTACTCTCCCTCCTCATTGACTGAGGCAGCAGCTGCTGTCAATTACAGTCTGTGAGCCAATGAGGTAAGGGGGGTGAGCCGTGGATCTATTTGTCTTATGGACGTATAAAGCAGCAGCTTGGGAGTAAGCATTTAACGGCGCCCCCAGGGCAAGCAGCTTCTTCTGGGGGTACGGCTCGAGGGGGAGCGATGTTCACAATAGCCTCGGCTGTATGGGTACTCTCCCTCCTCATTGACCGAGACAGCAGCTGCTGTCAATTACAGACTGTGAGCCAATGGGGGGGGGGGGGGTGAGCCGTGGATCTATGTGTCTAATGGAAGTATAGAGCGGCAGCTTGGGAGCAAGCAGCTTCCTCTGGGGGCACTGCTCGAGGGGGAGGAGCCAGAGTTTCGGCAAGGGACAGAAAAAAAGAGGATTGGGGCAGCAAAATTACTGCACAGTGCAGGTAAGTATAACATGTTTATTTTATTTAAAAAAAAAACTTTAGTATCACTTTAATACTTTCTAGAATAAATAAGTAAATGAATAACAGATTTCTAGATTTTTCATAGATTATCATTTTTCCAGGCAGAGATAAAGAGATTGAAGCATGCTAACAGCCTGCCAAAGCTTGGTAAAAGCTACATCCAGTGCTCTCATTAGGATTTGTATTCAGCACTCCCATACTGAGCTGAAGGGGCTTCAAGGATCTATAGTGGGATTTTAGATGATCAATCAGTTGCAAAGTAAAGGAAAATTACAGAACACCAGTCTTGCAGCTGGTATTTAATTTCTAAATTTACCAGTGAAATGAGATTTCAAAACATCTGGTTACTACTTGCTTTAGTTAGTCCTAGTCTAATAAAAATGCCCTACAAATGACTACAGGGCTTACAAAAATAATGAACATACTATATAATATTTATCATATGTCTATGAAAAATCTAAATAATACTGCATGTTAAAATGCTGTACTCACTATTTACATGTCTTTCAATAACTTGCTGACATTTAGTAATATAGATGTTGCTATTGTTAAAGGTGCAAGTTTCAGTGGTATTATGCTAATCACTAATTAATTTCAAATCAACACTCCTGTTTTTGAACCAGCTGGTTCAAAAAAACTGAACAGATTCCACCATCCACACAAGCGAGGTAGATGGGGGAATCCTCCCCACTGTTTTATTGTATTCTGACAGTTGGGATTCTTCCACTTTCAGGATACACTGATCAGAGCTGCAGACGATTGGCTGGAGTTCTGATCAAACAAAAATTTTCCAACAAGCCTGTTCATGAGAAGTTGATCATTAAATCGACTTCCCAAACAGGAATGGCCATAGATGGATCAAAATTTAGCCAGTCTCAGTCAAAACTGGCTGAATTTCAATCCATCTATGGCTAGCTTAAGTAGTGAAGCAGAGACAGAAATAGTAGATCTTGATGATGCACTTTTAAAAAACCTAAAATGAAGCCGAGCCTGGAAAGAAAATGCTTAATATATACCTGCCACCAGGGGCGGACTGACAACTCATGACGCCCCCGGGCAACAGGGGATCATGGGGCCCCTGTGTCCTTGCCCAAACTAAAAAAAATAAATAAAAAATGTACCAGGGGCATCTCATGGGGCCCCCTACTGACCCCAGGCCCTCGGGCAGTGCCAGAGTTTCCAAATGGTCAGTCCGCCCCTGCCTGCCACACTGCCAATTACCACCATATTAAAGAGGTAATCCTGCTGAAGAATTTTCAACATCTAGCACATTTTCAGGTACAGGAGTACCTCGGTTTACAAATTTAATGCATTCTGCAGGACTTTTCGGATTGCGAAAAGTTCGAAATGTGGTTTCCCATAGGAATGCATTGAAAACCAATTAATCCGTTCCGGAGGTCAGAAAAAAGTAAAAAAAAGTATTTTATCTGTTCAAAACTCTTTATAAAGTGCACTTTAAAGGAATAAATACTGTACAGGGACATGATAAAAAAAAAATTTGTAAATGCATTGAAAACCAATGAATCTGTTCGTATTGCAAAAAAAAATAGTAAACCGAGGAATAATGTTCAATGGATTTTCATTTGTAAACCGAAAATTACATTAACCGAGGTGTTCATAAACCGAGGTACGCCTGTATGTTGGATACCTATGTCTTGGGCTGTCAATAGGGTCTTACAGCCAGTCTTCACAAACTGGGTGCTAGGGGGGCCTAGACCTGGCCAGCTTGTACAGCACTCATGCTCTGTACACAGCCGCAAGAGAGAAGTGAACTCTGAAATTATGCTAGAGCTGCTTGATTGACAGCTTATGTTATGGGCTGTGTGTTGCTAACTAGTAAAGGGATGGCTTAATACACAATGCTGTGGCGGGAGCTACAGAATTTAGGGGAGAGAAACACAGAAAAGTGGTAAAGCCAGGCACACAGCCCTTCCCATCATCACTTCTATCAGCATACCATTATAGGTAAGAGCCTGCTTGCAAGATGGTACTGTGGCACAGCACCTTCTTCTTCTAGTCTCACCTTGGATTACAAGCTGGAATGCCAACACTCAGCTGGACCGCCCCAGAATAGAGGGATTAAAATTTATACAGAGACAAGGGGGAAAGCATGGGGGAAGCCCAGTCAGTTAAGCTGTACAGAGACCCATGATTTCTAATGGAGGTCAAACCTATGCCCCCTGCTATGTTCTGTCATTTTATGTGCCCTTACAGGATAGTTAAGTAATAATAATTTTCCTAACAGGCTTTGCTTTTATTTAGGTTTTCAAAATAACTACAGAGCCCCTTTAAAAGCAAGCAGGTAATGAAAGCTTTAATATTTGTATTACTATTGGTTCCTATAAAGATGTCAAGATCATTTTAAATATTTATCCTACCAAAGAAAGTATATATCGAAGGACCTGAGTCCCATTTTCATATTTTAGGACAGCCCACTATAATGGCTTTCGATTTTAATTTACTGTCTCTTAACTCAACCAGTCCCTTCAAACAAGATAGTAAAGAACCCTTTTAAATGGGTAGATATATGTGAGCTGCCTCTGATTACTAAGATATAAGTTTCTGAGCTTTTATCCTTATTCCTGCTTTAAAGGACAACTTTCCAATTTTAGTGAAGTTGTGCTTAGATAAATCCCCCCACCCCCTGACTGCAGTTCATGAATACCTTCCTCCCCGATTCAGCGGTCTTTTCTCTGACAAGGTCCTGACCAGCTCTCCTTCATACTTCACATTTCCCATTAATCCCTGTGTAAGCCGTACTTCAGGGGGCCACTGGAGGCTGCCATGATTAAGGCTTACACATAAATTTATTGGGGATATGGTACACATGTGCAGTATAAGGAGCTGGCTGGGAACTGTCAGAAGAAAGATCATTGGTTTGAGGAGGAAGACAAGTATTATCCAAGGTGAGCTGCACTGTAGGGAGAATTTATTGAAGAACTGTTTTACGAAAGGTCAAGTTCTTTAATACTTAGTGGATCACTGACCCAGAACAAGTGTACATAAGTGTCCCCTCTATTCTTGCTTGCTCAAGGTTAAAGGAAAAGTAAACTTTTAGTAAAAATTGTACTAGTCCATCCTCCATTTTAAGTCTCAGACCACAGTCTCATTTAGGCTGGCCATACATTACACATTTTTCTTGAGAATTTTGCTTTAGATTTACCAAAAACCATATAATAAGAGGTCAAACCTAAACAACACTTTCAATTGTATCCAATTAGGCAGGCCCTTGCACTACATAGTTAAAAGTAAATCTAAAGGAGATTGGGCAGGAATTGGACAGAAAACTGTAAGAAAATTGTATAGTGTATGGCCAGCTTTAAGTCTATAAGGGTTCACTGCAAATTGCAGCCAGCACTGAAGATATCTACCAATCTACCAGAAGGACATGCAAAGAAAACTAGGCCGCAGCTGTCTTGTTGAGGTATGTAAGCAGCTGGGGGAGGGGATTCTAGTCTAGTTTAGGCTAGGAAACTAGTGAAAGTGGGCTAAAAGTGTCCTTTTTGGACTCAGAAGGTATTTTGAGAGGTATATCATTCCTAGATACCTATACTAACAGGTTCTTTGTAAAGTGACTTGTTCACTTGAACTACATGTGCTTACATTCGGAGATTTATATTAGACCTGGTTAAATATGCACTTTGAACATTTGGCAATGTGTTAGATTTAAAGAATTTTCCTGTGTGGACTCATATTACAAAATGCAGGACTTGTATTTACCAAACAGGAACATAATTTAATTTAAGCTGCATATAAACTGTGCTTAACGGCAGAAATATTTTGCACATTTTATTTATACACACTCATGCATTACATTGCTATGCTAAAGCAAAAAAGACTGTTCACTTATCAAAGTCAATATTTGCTTTGCAAAGTGCTTAACAAGTATGTAAACCCAACATTTCATATTCCTGATATGTGCCTGCTGTACCTTGTACTTGTATGAAAAAGTATCTTGTTCTCTTTGTATTACTTCCTTTATGTGGAATTCCTGGTGTTCCTGCCAGTACCTCTGTTTTCTAATAAAGACTGACTACACTAGGCATGAGAGCACAGCGTGGTCAGTTCTCTAGCTGTGCTGGGAACTCAGTCTGCTCTCCTCCAATGATCAGATTTGTGCTGAAACCCCCCACCCATCCCTTCACAGCCATTGTTATGCAGCAGAGAACAGAGGGAATGTGAAAAAGCGGAAAAAAGTGTTTATTTTTTCATATCTATAAACAAATGGTTTGCCTTTCATTTCTACTTTAAATATAATGGGTTGTTTTACAATGTGAGGGTTTACATATATTTTAATGAATAAGGTGAAGCTGTGTTCACTGCAATAATCCAATCAGATGCAAGCAAAGATCTGTTTTTCTACCACTAAAACTTTGTAACCAGAGTAATAGCAGCTGCTAAAATTGATATAAACAATTAATCTATCTGTACCTTAAAGTCGAGACGTAGAATTCTAGTGACGCAATTATCACGACTATGTTTAGGCATAACTAGGTAGGCTTGAATATTTAGAATTATAGGTCATTTAACACTATATGCTCTTTCAAATAAAACTACTAAGCATAATTTCTGGCCAAATATAGCCTACATGCCGGAATCAGTTCTTTGCAGGAAAACATAATTAATAATTCACAGTTACAGCTTTGCAATTATGTATTACACTGGGTACAGCAAAAATTGCTGATGATTTTCACGAAAGTGAAACCCAATTTTCACTTTTCATGGCAGATGCACTTTAATTACAGCACTGACAAGCAAATGTGCTATAGTTCTAAAAACAATGTCTGTGCTGTACTGGTAAAGCCTGACAACAAACAAGGATATGTGTAGAAAAGTACATGAAAGAAATATAGGCTCATCTTTTGGAAGACCAATGTTTTGTTGTACAATCAAAACAATTAGATTAATGGAAGATTTAAAAACAATATTTAGGTATGAAAACACTCCAAAACCCTAAATTACAAATAGTGCATGCATGCACACTTGCATAATTATGTGCCTTGTGGCTTTCCAGAAGGTCTCCCAGCTGCTCTGCAGGCACATTGCAGGATCTGAGATTATCTATGATCTCTTGGATGCTGGTTGATCAGCTCAAGGGCCATAGGCATTCTACTCCTTGATTTTAGCATATCATTATGCTCCTAGATTTACATCAAGAAGCAGAGACCCTCACTGCAAAGAACAGTGTGGCTACTGCAAGTCATGTCATGTGGTCTGCCTTCCTATTTGATTGACAGCAGCAGTTAGTACAAAAAGTAACAAGTGGCTTGGATGTGGAGATAGAACCCCCCAATTACATATACGCAATCACTGGAAAAGCATGCAAATAGTTTATAAAAAGAATTTTCTTTGAGGGCATGGTTACATAAATTCCATCAGATGGTAGAACCCCTTTGTCACCAACCCTTAACACAGGGGAGGAATAAGCTGGCAATTAGAACATATGAAATATAAATATTGCTAAAAGTTTTGCAGGTATTCATTCATGCCACATTTGTAATTTGAAATTTTAGAGTGCTTACATAAAAAACGATAGCTTAGTTCTCCTTAAAAGAGGAAATGAGCATGCAGGGTGTTTTTGACTGTCCTATAGCATCTGAAGGAGCAATCCCTAAGCAAAGATCCTAGTTTCATTTCAATGAGGGTATGAACTTTGGTGGTAAGTTAAAGTCAAGGGCCTAACATTAAATTTGCAGAATGAAGTTTAGATATGTATTCTATGCAATGCAGAAGTGTAGAGGTTCTCTAGCAATTCCTCTAAAAAAGACATAAATAATAAGAACACCTTGAAGCAACAGATGGAATGTCTGTTTAATCATGTCTTAGAACAAGTCCACTTCGTAGGTTTAAACATATACCCTGTTTTGTTTTAATTTTGTTAAATCATGTCTCAATGATTGTGGATGATTTGGATACAGGAAAGATGGATGTTTATTCATGTTGTCTTCTTTTACTTTTTACTTAACATATTTTGCAGTGTATCACTGGTGTTGTAAGACTAGAACGGCAAAATATAGACGTAAGTGGCAGCACAAAATGTACCTGGGAGTGTAGTAAACTTTACAATATATACATGGTAATCCTAGTTATCATTTAATGCATTAACTCAGTAGAGAGCAAACAAATAGGGAAACTCAGAACACAAAAACAAAAAATAAATATATTGTATTTGCAACTGATCAAGCAACTTGTTTTTACATACACTTCCATACCATAATGCTGTGTAACAGCATTTTTTAAATTTACAAAAAAAGATAACTATGAATCTAAACATATTGCTCTTCAATACACTTTTGTAGACAATTGAGACTTAGTAAACGTCAGAAAACTGCAGCTTTTCCCCCCCTAGGCCGTACATGGCTACAAAAACTTTTTTTTTTTTTTTAATGATCCATTCAAGTAAGTCCATGGAAGTATTTAGCGTGCTGCTACAATGAAAGCACTATGAAGATGCTATATACAATTCCTGTACAAAGCATCATGGGAAGTCCTTTGTAACAATAGCCAAAGAACTGGCTAACCTCACTTTAGGCCTCTACATCCAGCTCTGGGTCCCATGCATGTAGCAATTACTCATGAAGAATGATGACACGGACAGAATAAAAAATAAATGGAAGTTTGAGTCAAATACTGCTTTTTTTTTTTTTTTTTTTTGAATTATCAGTTGTATGTTCATTGTGTCACTTTCAGTTTTTCTATAACGTTATACTTCCCTTTTTCCTTTTTCATTTTTCTATGCCTATAAATCTCTGGACAGGTTACAAAGTGCAGGCTTGCTTGGATGCAGAATGGTACAATTACAACGGCACCATTCCATTCAATAACTGGGCTCTCATTTCCTGGATGCTATTCATTATCTTCTTCTGATGACCAGCCAGAGTCACTCCAAACCTCTTCAAATCACTAAAGATTAGAAACACACACAGGATTTTAGTAGGTTCAAGGCTACACAAATAAAAAAAAATCAGTAAATCAGTTTCATTTTGACAAAGTTTCCTTTTTTGTAATCCATTTTTAATTTAATCCATTTTATAATGCACGATCTTGATTTAATCCAAATTACATACAAAAAAGAAATTCAGTTGAAAAGAAAATCTCTTTAAAAATGTAATGACAAATAAATGACATACTTCGGCCAAATTTGTAGGTCACACAGTGTTATTCCCATATTACAAATCTATTTTCAGTAAAAAAAAAAGTTGCACTCTGTTGCCATCAAAGGCAATGCATATGGAGTATGTTTATAAAGCAGTGAATGTGACTTCCATCAAACATTCACTGGTGGTGAATCAATCATTGTAATTTAAAACACATGCAACTGGAAGATTAAAATGCACTAAAAGTTGGTGAATGTCAGATTTACTGTTTTATTAGCAGAGCTGAATAGCTAAAGTTCAAAGTACACACATATCTGAATGGGTCATAGATGACACTAATTCCCCCTTCTTCCTTTGCATTGTAAACAGTTCTACAGACTTTAGACAAGAGAGAGACAGTTTGAAAGTAAGCAGGTTCTGTTTTGCCATCTCTATCCCAGAAAATCCATAATGTTTTGAGACACCAGCATTATAAGTGCACCATATGATAAATCTTTTTTGTTTATTTGTTACAACATATAATTACAGTAATTATTAAAAACATTAAAAATGTATTTTTTAAAGAATAAAATACAATGTCCCCAAAGTTAAGCCGGCCTTAGACGATGTCATTTTCTTTCCTGAAATCATGGGTTGCAGGAAAGGCAATTGCTGGATTCCCCCATCAACCCAGTCAGTGTTGATGGAGGAATGCCGCCCATGGAACTATTGGGTTCTCCAGGTGGGGGCGTGGAGAGCTGTCCTTGCTGGGCGAACAAAGAGATTATTGCTATTGGCTATAGCCACCAGCAATAATCGCATGAAAAAATCTGACAGGCTGATTGTACCTAAGTCATACAACAATCGAATTGGGTACAATCAGCTTGCCCATAGATGGTTCGAATCTCGGCTGGTCCCTGCTGAATTAGCTGAAACTCTATCTATGGCCAGCTTTATTATAGTTTCCATTATTAAAAAAATGTGTCTTCTAACCATCTCAATAAAAATGTAAGCCAGGGCGAAGGGTTCATAGCTATGAGCAGCAGTGCAAATATTTAAAAAATCTATTGTTTTCAATCAAACACTAGATGTACAGTCCTACAGTGAGATAAGAAGATCAGCAAGGCACAATATTAAGTAGACATATCTAATGATCAAATAAGAATGCCCGTAGGTATATTATGAGTCTTTCGTCACTAAAACAATTCATTACTTACTCCAAAGTCACCTGGGTCACTGCATCCATTGAAGTGTATCCATTCTCCATAAATGTATCTGTGTATCTGCCCATCTTGATGCCTTCAAGCCACTCATTTACAGATCTATACACAGCATTACCTGCTGGATTATGTTCTACCAGTAAATTTGATACCCTATAATGTAATATGCACATAGAATTAAAATAGCAATCCCATGTAATATAAGAACAATTTATATTCTTATGAAAAACATTGGTATGCACAATACATTCTTAAAACTGAAAGCCAATAAACAGCTGACTACACCTCTGAAATGCATACACTGTATGTGAGTGGTCTTACCTGACAAAGAATATGTATTTCTATCCATCCAGTCCTGAGATTTTCAAAGCCCAGATAAATAGGACTTTGAACCTGGTGGCCTAACTCTTCTCTGCTACCATGGAACAACACAGCTAGGTCACCACCCTACTCCCAAACTCAAAAAAGCCTATGAAAAAGGTACCAGGGGCATCTCATGGGGCCCCCTACTGACCCCGGGCCCTCGGGCAGTGCCAGAGTTTCCAAATGGTCAGTCTGCCCCTGGGCTGGAATCAAGTCAAATTCAAGTATTTAATCACTTTCTGTCCGGCCCATGTAGATAAACAGCTGCACGGGAGCGCTGCCAAAGCGGGTTTACGTTTCTAAACATCAGCCGCATTCAAAGCCTGTGCATGCTCCCTGGGAACGCGTGGCACCACAATCAGTACCCATGAATAGAGATTTCTTTTGGTGGTATTTGATCGCCTGTGCGGTTTTTATTTTGTGCGCTATTAAAAAAAAGCCCGACAATTTTGAGAAAAAAAACAATATTTTTTACTTTTTGCTATTAACCACTTCCCGTCCAGCCCATGTACATAAACGGTCAGACGGGAGCAGTGCAGGAGCACATGGCCGTTTATAAACACCGATCGCTGTATGGGACCTCTGTGTGAGGTCCCGATTCATGTGATCACTGATTGGCCAATCAGCGATCACATGAATAGTAGTAAACAAGATGTCACTTCCTGACATCATTGCTTACTACTTGTGAAATCTGTGAATGATCACAGAGGTCACATGGTACAAGGCTATTCATAACAACCTTGTACCATGTGACAAGCTGTGACCAATCACAGCTCTCACAGTATTTCTCAATGGCTGCAAGAATGCAGCCAGAGAGAAGGAGTAAGAATTGCTTTTACAGCCTTTTTGGGTGCAAAAGCAATCATTGTAGAAAATGAAAAAAAAATATTCTTCACCCCCCCCCACAAGTAGTACAGTGTCACTCCCAGCCTGTGACTACACAGGAACCCACTCTGTGACACTGTACTGCTAGGGTGACAGTATGTTAAAAAAAAAAAAATACTGTAAATAATAATATAAAAAAAAATTTTTTAAATAAAAACATTTTAAAATTATAATTTTTGGTTATAACCTAATTTGTTTTTTTTTACTAAAAAGATAGCTGAATACATTTTGGCCAAGATTTATAAAGAAAGATTATTTATTTGCAAAATTGTATAAGAAAAACACTTATTTTTCAAATTTTTTGACTTTTTCATTTATTAAAAAAAAAAAAATCCCAGTGGTGAATAAATACCACCAAAATAATGTTTTATCTGTCTCAAAAAAAATGCTAAAAGATTAACATGGGTACTGTGTTGTATGACTGCGGAATTGTCATTCAAACTGAAAGCTGAAAATTGTCCTGGACTGGAAGGGGGTGAAAGTGTCCAGACTTGAAGTGGTTAAAATACATTTAATAATTTTTCTAAATAAATACATACATGGACATAATTATTTTTTAATGCCTGCTTGGAGTTCAGCTATAAAAAAAAATCTGTAGTATCTTTTGGCATTTTTTTTGGTATATACTTTTGCATTTGCCTTCCTAAAAAGGGGCAGCAGTGTGAAATAATCGTTACTACATGTATTCTATTTTTACAGAAAGCTTATGCCAGCAATTTGCATTAAATAAATGGCATTTTAGTCAGCAGATATTTTTATACCCCCAGTAATTTACAGGTAGCAGCACAATTTTTCATAATTAACATAATTTAATTTCTTGATGTGACCTTGAGTGTCAGCCAAAAGCATCATTATTATCCTATTACAGTTTCCCTTTCATCAAGTTCTCCTGTTTTTACTGCTGAGCCAGGAAGCTGAAACTCTTATAAGGGTTAAATGTTTATTATTGGCTTTTGTGCATTTTGCAGCATTCTGGGCAGATATGCATTTTCTAGATCCTCTGTAGTGACATTCCTGAAGTAAAATGCAGTGTAAGGTTAACTGTGACTTAGACTGCCCATACATTATACAATTTTCTTGAGAATTTTGCTTTAGATTTACCAAAAACCATATAATATGAGGTCAAACCTAAACAACACTTTCAATTGTATTTAATTAGGCAGGACTTGCACTGTATAGTTGAAGGTAAATCTAAAGGAAATTGGGCAGAAATTGGACAGAAAATTGTATAGTGTATGGCCAGCCTTACAGCTTAAAGGGGCATACGTATTAAGCAGTGACTTTGACATTCTCTACAGGTCAATCTTCCAGCTGCACTTTTAAAAATAGTAGTGATTAGTGATAGTATTGATTGACTCACCATCAGTGAATGTTTGGTGAACGTTACAATCAGAACTTTAGAAATGTGCTCTGGAGTGTATCTCTAGCTTTAGAATATGGAACAATTTACCACTTAGACCCTCCATCAGGTTTTTATTGCTGTCAGGGTCCCTGGGGAGATTCACCCTCTCTATTTGTCCTGGTAAGCACTGTTATGGGACAGGTAGTGAAGGGAAATCCTAAATATTACAGTGGTCTGTCTGTGGGATTTCATCTCACTTTAGAGAGATACTGTGTCCACCAACTTTCTATTGTGTCTCCAGGATAGGAAATGACCTCAACAGAATACAGACAGCAGAAAAATTGTAGCATTCGACATCCGGTTCTGCACTGTCATCTACAGTCAATATAGAAAGTTGGCCGGCCAACGGTGGCACTGTATGAGTCCAAAATAAAGAGCTAGCCAGCACTTTTTAAAGCTGTAGTCCAGGTAGGATCATAATTACTCACTCACACTAGTCCAGCTTGGACCATTGTAAACATGCATATCTCATACCTGAGGGACTGCTGTAGAAGCCATCTTTTCACACTGTTGTCAATCAAGATCTGATGAAGGGGGCGCTCTTGGACCCCCAAATGTGTTGACTACTTTTTGGATTGTCGCCCCAAATTTTATTGGAATAAAGTTATATCTGGACCTCTTATTAGTGGTGTGCCACTTCGATTTCCATTTTTGTTAAATCACTATAGGAGTCCGTGCTACTACAGTTATTGCCACAGTCTTCCAGGTCCTGTGCTGAGTGGCTACCCCACTGTATACAGACTACAGGGGGTTGCACTTGCTGGGCATCTTGAATACAAGGAGATCTCTGACTAGATGCAGTGGAGAGGAAGGGTGGTGATGTCAGAATCTCCACCTTGTTAAATAAGTATAAATGTTACATGCTCTTATTTAGGTGGAAAATGTTGTTTAACCACTTGACTACTGGGCACTTATACCCACTTCGTGCCCAGGCAAATTTTCAGGTTTCAGCGCTGTCACACTTTGAATGACAATTGCGCAGTCATACAACATTGTACTCATATGAGTGGTATTTAATCACCACTGGGTGTTTTATTTTTTGTGCTATAAACAAAAAAAGAGCAAACAATTTGAAAAAAAAAGTTTTTCTTTGTTTCTATTGTAAAATGTTGGAAACAGGTAATTCTTCTCCTTCACTGATGTGCGTTGATGAGGCTGCACTGATAGGCAACACTGATAGGCAGCACTGATGGGCACTGATGAGGTGGCATGGATAGGCAGCACTGATAGGCTGCACTGATGAGGTGGCACTGATGAGGCAGCACTGGTGGGCATTGATGATGGTGCACTGATGATGCTGCACTGATAGGTGGCACTGATGGGCAACACTGATGGGCGGTGCTGATTGACGGCACTGACTGACAGCCCTGGCTAGCAACACTGACTGATGCCACAGACTGGAGGCACTGCTGGACACTGATAGGTGGTACTGATGGGTGGCACTGATGGGCAGCTATGATGTGTGGCACTGCTGAGGGCCCTGATGGGTGGCACTGCTGGGCGTTGATGAAAGGCACTGCTGGGGGGCACTGCTGGGCACTGGTGGGCGGCACTGCAGGGCAATGATGGGAGGCACTGCTGGGCACTGATGGGAGGCACTGCTGGGCACTGGGGGGTGGCACTGGTGGGCGGCACTGCAGGGCAATCTTCTCTGTGCCAATCTTCTCTGTGATGGCTGCCGGTTATCGTCAGTACTTTCCTAACGTAGTGACAGCGTGAGGAAAGTTCTGCCAATAATTTACTCCATGATCTGCTGTGTCATTGGACACAGCTAATCATGTGGTAAAAGACCACTGTGATTGGCCTTTCAACCTCATCACGTGATCAGCTGTCCTACAAGCTGGCTAAAGATTGTAGGAGGAGTTTTCATACTCCTATGACTGTCCTATGAGGCTGCAGATCCCTCTGTCTGGACAGTGCTGATTGGCCCTGTCCCAATCACATGCACTCTGCCCCCCCCCCCAAAAAAAAAACTCTCTAGCAATGCACACTAAATTGAGCATGTGTAGCTTGCCCCAAGGCTCTGTTCTATCAGCACATGGATTGGGGAAAGTAGAAGAAGGGGAGGATTAGAGAAGACAGGTTTAAACAGCCTTTTTACACAATGCAGAGGATTACCCCTTAGTTTCCACAGTGAGTATAACAGGCATGCTTTACTGCATATACAGACTGATTTGATTTTGTTGTGGGTTTAGTAACACTTTAAATTTGACTTGCTCTTTTCTGAAAACTCAGAAACTGAAGTTTTCCTATGTTATGCAGAGAGGGTCAGGGGTCAATTTTTACCATAAAATAACCCTGTCAGTACTGTGCTGGAAGATCTTCATATCAATTATAACCTACGTTTGAACACCGTCTTTCCTAACAAAGAATTAAACATCTAAAAGCTTGGCTTCTCCATTTTATGTTAATGAGAGGATATAAGTGTGTTGTTCCTTGTCAATAAGGACAGATTGAGTTTCCTCAAATTTTGAAATTGTTAACTAATTCCTCCTTAAAGCAGAGACACCAGCACAAACAAAGGGACTGGGCTTCTGGTGTGTCTCTGCACCTTTAATGTACAACTATATGCAAAACTTGTTTTTTCATTTTGAAAAAGGGAGAATTATAATCCCTGACAGATTTTGTTTGCACCATTTGTGTCCCATTGCAGAGATTTCCCTTCACTTCCTGTCCCATAGCCAAACAGGAAGTGAGAGGAAATTCCTGCAAATTAAGGGAATCTCCTAGGGACTTGAAATATTTCCCCGCTATTACTTTTCTGGGGACAACTCAAAATTGTGGATTTTCTTTTACTTTCACTTTTGATGCTAATGGTAAACAGGGCGAATAGAGAGGGTGAATCTCCTTGGGGCCCAAGCAGCAATAAAAAAAAACTGACAGGGGTTCTAACCCCTCTGCACTTCATCCAGCACAAAAAACGGTTTTACCTTTAGTTATTCTTCAAAGAGCGATTAGTTACCTCCAGGCAGACCTGCCTTTGATCATTTATTTTGCTGTACATGTCCTAGTGTTAGAGACCACAATGTACAGGGGTCCTGGCAAGGCAATGTTGCTTCCACATAGATTGTCAAATATATGAAGATAACACATAAGGGTTGATTTACTAAAACTGGAAAGTGCCAAATTCAGTGCAGCTCTGCAGAGAAACCAATCAGCTTCCAGGTTTTTTTGTCAAAGCTTCATTGAACTTCATTCCTAACCCCAGAAACCACTAAACAGCTCATCCACTCCCTCATCATATCACGACTCGATTACTGCAACTCCCTCCTTACTGGCCTGCCTCGCCGCTGGCTATTCCCACTTTAGTCGATCCTGAATACGGCTGCCAGACTCATTCACCTTTCCAACCGCTCCGTTTCCGCCACCCCCCTCTGCCAATCCCTCCACTGGCTTCCGATTGCGCAATGGATCAAATTCAAAATCCTAACACTGACGTACAAAGCTGTCCACTATACTGCCCCGAACTACATCACCCAACACTCACACTCCGCTCCTCACAAGACCTCCTTCTCTCTAGTTCCCTGGTCTCCTCCTCCCATGCCCGCCTCCAGGACTTCTCCAGGGTGTCACCCATCCTCTGGAACTCCCTGCCCCAACCCATCAGATTGTCACCTACTCTCCTCTCCTTTAGGCGCACCCTGAAAACCCACCTCTTCAGGGAAGCCTACCCCAGCCCCTGCTAACTTGCCGACCTCCTCCACTCTTCCTACCACTCCATCCCCCACAGCTTTCTCTTCCTGTGCCACCATTGTTATTGTTCTGTCCCCCATTGTAATGTACAGCGCTGAGCGAACTATTGGCGCTTTATAAATACTGTATAATAATAATAATAATATAATAATTGAACAAATTGAAGTTACAGGCTAATTGGCTACCATGCATACTGGCACCACATTTTACACTCTCCAGTTTTAGTAAATCAACCCTACAGTGCTGGCTGTTTCTTTCAATTGGATTTATACATTTATACGAGCAGTAGTACAGTGTCCTGTACTCTGAATATAAAAAACATGCAGGGTGGCATTACAATGGATAACAAGGAAGAATGCTGTTTTTCCTGAATGATGATTCAGGAAGGCCGAAAGAATAAATAAAAGGTATTTTATATCTACTGTAGATAGGAAACAGTGCTTACAGGGTAGACATACTATTATTATGAGAAGCTATAGCATGGTTTGCAATAATTTGGTTACAAAATATATATAAAAGATCATAATTTATGTGTTCTAAAAATATGTTTTACCTGTTAGACGAATTAACAAGTGACTTCAAGCTACTTGGGTTACGGATCAACTTGTCCAACATACTGACAATCTCTTCAAACTTGGGCCTGCTGTTCCGGTCCTTCTGCCAGCAATCCAGCATGAGCTGATAAAGAGCAGCCGGGCAATCCATGGGACTTGGCAACCGATATCCTTCCTCAACAGCTTTAATTACCTAACAGAGACAAATTATTTTTTTTATTTTATTTTGGGCTAAAAACATACAAATGAATTGTGCCAAGCCAGGAATCACTAATGTGTATTCAGAGATAGTTTGTTGAATTTGTTGTGAAGTGTTAGATATTTATACAATTGTCTCACCATGTTTGTCCCTTGGCTACTCTATTGATACAGATTAATCTTGCAGAATTTCATAGCCTACATTATTCACATTTAGTTAAAGTATGTCAACATATAAACACAAATGTAATGATCATTCTTTATAAAGGTAGACAAATATAGTTTGGTTGTAGTCAGTACGTACTGATTGTCAGACACTGTTGCTTCACTTATTGTGGCTTAAAGTGTCATTCCACACAAAACTGATATTTCACTTTTTGGTAAATTCTACAGAGCAAAAACACTTGACAGTTTTTTGTTTCTTGAGTCTTTTCTTGAGACCTCTGCACAGATTCTGCACACCTGCTGTGGCCATTATGAGGGTTTCACATGTTGTACATGTGCACAATGGGGTTCTGGAACATGCAAAGGTAGGTGGAAACACCCAAAATACTCAGGTGGAGGAGAGCAGAATCAGAAATTATAGTACAGAGAGCTTGCTCTTGGGAATACCCAAGACATTTAAGAAACCAGGTGCTGACTTCTGATTCAGCCACAAGACTGAACTTGCAACTAAAAGATCACTTTTGGTTGGATTTTCCCCGAAGGGTTCAAAGAGGCACGAGAGTTATGAGATACTGGTAATTCAATGAATTCCAATAACCCATAGTTCAGGTATTTTTTGTTTTGATGTAGATTTTCAGTATACTCCATCTGGGTAAAGGTCATTTAGTTCTCCAGTATCTGCCTATATATTATTATTGTTGTTATTATTATTATTATTGCTATTATTCAGCATTTATATAGTGCCAACAATTTGTGCAGTGCTTACAATATACAGGGAGACAGTACAGTAGTTACATAGTGTATTGAACTGTATTGTTGCTATATTGTCTCCCGTTATATTGTAAAGCACTGAGCAAACTGTTGGCGCTTTATAAATCCTGTAGAATAATAATAATAGTTAGTATGGCTGAAAAAAGACAAAAAGTCCATCTAGTTCCACTATAATAAAAAAAAAAGTTATATTCCTACACCCACAGTTGATCCAGAGGAAGGCAAAAAAAACCCAGCACAGCACGATCCAATTTGCACCTGCAGGGGGAAAAAATTCCTTCCTGATCCCCCGAGAGGCAATTGGATATTCCCTGGATCAATTGTACCTATAAAGGTTAGTATCCAGTTATACCATGTGTATCTAGGAAAGAATCAGCAATAGAACAGTACAGGTACGATGCAATAAAATTCAAGAGGGTTACGAGGACCCTGCTCATAAAAGCATACAATCTCATAGGCCAAAAAGGAGTGCTATTAAGCTCCAAAATAAAAAAGTAATATATTGCAGCTTACCAATTTTTAGATGTGGTGGCTGATTAGCTTTTTAGTATTTTTTTTATCCCTTAGTGATCTGGCCAGTACGTTTGTTATTTTTCAGTTTTCTTTAATGGACCAAGTGGCTGTTTAAGAATTGAGACAAACCATATAACACTGACATTTGTCATTTGTTTATGTAAAACCTTTATCCCAAAAGGAAAAAAAAGACTGCTTAAATGTGTTAGCTGGAGTTTGCTAGTGCATATAACACTATCCTCACCCCATATTGAAAATGCTGCTCTAAGGGTGTTTCATTGCTCTACCAGTAGAGTGGAGCCATCCTGGGGCATAAAGTGTGTTGATGGCCAAATCACCAGGCGAAAATAAAGGAAAAAAATACTAAAAAAGACAAGAACTGCAGCCACTACATTTAGGAAAATTGGTAAGCTGCAATATATAACATTTTGGTTTTGGGGTTTAATACTGCATAAATCACTGCCTCCAAAATGAAAATTTAGTGACAATAATGTTAGTTTAATCAGTGGTTCTATGACTGGTTTCACACGGTACAGACTCAATTTTATAATTCTTTGTTAAATCATATATTGTTGTGATTACCTCCTGTGTATGTACATGCTGCAACTTAGATATGATTATATTATAAACAAAAATCAGATATAAATCCAAAAACAAAAAAAAGATGTATTTCATTTTAAATGGCCTATAATACTGCAAATAACACACCTTCATTTACTTTTTTGTTACTTACTTCTGTATGGTATCTATTGAAGGAGCCATGGTTCCCACACAGGCTGGGCTTCAACCATGTATGCCTTTTGTCATTTCTATTACACAATGGATTGATGGGACTAGTAGTTTGCCAAAAAAGTGATAACATTGTTTATGCTTTCTTTTCAGCTCTCAAGAAGTGACACGGACATTGCATTTTTTTTTTAATCAGCAAGTATACTCTGTACTTATTAAAAATGTTTATAGCTTGAAAAAAAGAAGCAAAAGCAGCCACCACATCACTGGACTGATACACTTCAATATATTATCTTTTTGTTTTATGTTAAACACATTTTGACCCCATAAAAGTAACTTCATGAAGGTGCTCTCACAGATTTTTATTCCTTAATAATACTAGTTTCTGAACGTGGAAACTGTGAGGTTAGATGAGGTGTCTGTTGAGGAAAGCAGAAAAACTGCCACACTAGGTTGAGCTATATTATTTATCAATTTGTGAGACGAATTCAGTAATTGATCACTTCTGTAGCTGCATTGATGACCGAGATATCATTTTAAGATAAAAGTGATCTGAGCAGCTATAAAGCTGCTTGATCATTTTTACAAGTAGTGGAATAGGGTTCCCCTCTTCCTGCCACCACCTTCCCAGGGCCCTCTAAACTGGTAACCTGAAAAGGCTTGTAAAGCATCACCTATGGAGATTTTAGGTATAGTAATTTGCCGCAGTTCCATGGGTGCATGCAATTTTAAAGCGTGACATGTTCAGTATCTATTTACTCGGTGTAACATCATCTTTAAAGCAGAGTTCCACTCAAAAGAGGAAGCTCCGCTTATTTGCCTTGTCCCCTCCTCCACTGCCATGTTTGGCACCTTTTAGGGGGAAGAGGGGAGCGGGTACCTGGTTTTGACAGGTACCTGCAGCCACTTCCAGCTCTGTTTACCAGAGTGAAGTGAGCCGGAAGTTCAGCCCCCTCCTCCCTCCCGCAGTCTCCTGGGAACTTTCACAGGTCCCAGGAGACTGCCAGACTAATAAGAAGGCGCAGCGAGACTTACGCATACACAGTGGGCACCAGGCTGTGAAGCCGTAAGCTGTCACAACCAGGTGCCCACAGTAGAGATGCCGGTGCCGTAGAGGAGAGAAGCGGAGAAGGGACAGCGCGGGTGACTCCGGGACAGGTAAGTGTGTGTTTATTAAAGGTCAGCAGCTACAGTTTTTGTAGCTGCTCACTTTTAATAACCACAAAAAAACGGCTGGACGGCTGGAACTCCGCTTTAATATTTTACCAAAAGATGGAGTATTATGCTGTGTTTGTGTGTAATAAAACTCTTTACGGTGTTTTTTTTCCTGAAAGTTTGTGTTTGATAAACTGCTGTGCAAATATAAAAAAGATGGAAAACACCAAACCATTTTATTCTTCAGGGTCACTGCTTAAAAAATATATAATGTTTGGGGTTTCTAAGAAATGTTCTAGCAAAAAAAATGCTGATTTTTACATGTATGAGTGAAATGTCAGAATCGGCCTGGACTCCAAGTGGTCAAGTATCCATTTTATATGTAAAATACCAATTTCATATGTACGGTATGTTATGTTTATGTGTGTGACTGAGGTAAAATAAAAAATGTAGTTAAAATAACTCCAATGACTTTGTGAACTGACCCCTTTGTATCCTTTCAACCATAGGTCATCCGGGTGATCAAGATGAGTAAAATAGGGTGATATGCTTACTTCAGCATACCGAACACAATGATGCATGTAACAAGCAATACAGCTGCTATATCTTATGTTGTACAGATGCCAAACATCATGAACAGCTACTTTACTTCACTCAATAGAGAATGAAGGGGAAAAGAAGCATTATCACTGTGGTTTCTGGAAATTCTGCTGTGCATAAACAGTTTTCCCAGTTGATTCAGAAATGCACATGCAATCAGTTTCAGCATCTGATTATGTGATCAGTTTAATGTACATGATGTAACATAGTACATTTATTTGCTTCAGAAGCTAATTATATTTAGGAATGTTTCAGCTTTCCCAATGGCAATTTGATTCCCCTGTTCTTAGAACATGCTGGATATCATAATATAGCATCTTTCTGACAATATAGTTTAAAACGGCAAGAATAAAGACCTGAGCTGAGCTGACAAGTTGAGGGGGCACGTAGTATGTGATTGGATTGGAGGAAAGAGGATTAAGGTTTGGAAGTGAAGAAGATTGATCTAAATCTCTTTAAGGTACAGTGGGCAATATGGCAGTGCCTATATAAGAAGGGCATAGTATGGTTTACTCAGGGAACAGTGACTTAATATTACCTATTACTACTAGAAATGAGCTCAGTGTTTGGTCTGAACACAAGTTCCCCCAGCAAGGCACCCCCTCCTCCATGTTGAGGGGATATGGCCTAGTGTGGTTCAGAAAGTGGGGGGCACATGCTCGCCCCCCCCCTTCCTTTCCTGGCCAGCCAAGCTACATGCTTGGATTAATGGTCTGGTATGAATTTTTAGGAAGAACCTCATGCATTTTTGCATGCAGTCCCTCTCCAAAAATCCATACCAGACCTACAGGCTTTTATGATGTTCTGCTAGCAATTTTTTTTGTTTGTTTTTTGTGTGAGGCATTCCCTTAAAACCTTTACCCTGCTCAAAGGGTATACAGTTTGTGGTGCAAGTTTTTTAATTGTTTTTTCATTCTATAGCTACAGCATAATGACATTTAAAGGAAAAAAAATTATACCATGTTAATTGCCAGAAAATGACTTTGAAAATGATTATTGTTGGCTTTTTTGTTAAAAAACAAACAAAAAAAACAAACCAGCACACAGACTCAGTCAACTGTCCCCTAAAATACATACAAGACTCCTGGGAGGGGGGGGCTGTGTGCTGTTTAAAAACAAAAAAAGAAGAAGCTGGCAATGACATGTCAGCAGGGGCGGACTGACCATTTGGAAACTTGGGCACTGCGCGAGGGCCCGGGGTCAGTAGGGGGCCCCATGAGATGCCCCTGGTACCTTTTTCATAGGATTGTTTGAGTTTGGGCAAGGACACAGGGGCCCCATGATCCCCTATTGCCCGGGGGCCCCATGAGTTGTCAGTCCGCCCCTGCATGTCAGTGCTGCTGCAGTACTTTCTGTACATTACAGTGATACATAGGCAGGATTAGGATATCCCCAGGCATGTTATTTCAAGGAATCAGGTATTTTTAAAGTTTCACATGAAGCATTAAAAAAAAATAATTTCTCCTGGTCGAATTAATTTTTAAAAAAACATTTATTTGCATGGGTGCATGTTCCCCAGAGCATTGCCTACCCTCATGCTATGTTTTTGACACCCCCTTAACTATTATCCCAGGGCACTCTTCATGTGACAGATTCAGCTCTCATGTAATCCAAACTTGGGGTTTGGGTTCTTGGGAATGTCTTGAAAATTCACCAGACCTTTGTCAAAGCAAATCCAGAGCAGCTCAGCTCAGCCCATCACTTATCACTATACATATTTGGCTGCAATTTTTCATTCAATATTTTTTTTGTATTTATTTAAACTATATGGTTGCAATTGCTTAAGCCTAGAGAAACTAGTTAAGGTTGAAAGTGAAACATTAGGCAAATTGCTAAATACACAGTTCAAATATATATATATATATATATATATATATATATATATATATGTCTTCCTGCCAAAGGAGAGAAATGTAGCAAAGTAGTTTTGTGTTTATATATATATATATATATAATTATTATTATTATTATTATACAGGATTTATATAGCACCAACAGTTTGCTCAGCACATTTATATATATATATATATATATATATATATATATATATATATATATATAAAACAATGTTGGTTAATATTGAAATTAGTACACAGAGACTGTACTGTAGAAGGGAATATGCAAGAGTAAACATTTAGCAATGAGTTTATGAAATAAACTGTCTCAAGGTTTACCATGTTAATATTATATCTGTACAATATGTTCCATTAACAGATATCCAGTTTTGGCTTCCATATGTATTAAATGTAACTGCATCACATGATGGTAGCTTTAGTGTGAAAAACTCTGTGTGTTTCTTACACTTACTCTTCTTCAAGAGTAAATGTTAAAAGATAAGCTGTGTACATAAAGGTATTTCAGATAACCATACTACCTTCAGTGCATTAATAAGAACATCTACAATGTAGAGGGGGGCTGTAGAGGATCCTCTGAGAGGCACACTGGAGCATAAATGCATCTAATGAATCATATTGTACTGTAGATATGATCCCAGTCAAAGAAAGAACAGTCATCCAATCATTAAAATAGCGGCCATAGAGAAGGCTATATTCTCAAATAGATGAGCTCTTCAACTATCAGGAAATACCAAGGCAGTCAACTTACCCCACTTCTCTGTCTTCTGGGGCCAGCCACTGTACAATATTTGTGGTTATTTTTTCTCAGATGAAACATTCTAATGTTTATTTCAAGCTAAATCCTACCTCATCTCTCTCTATTTGCTGCCTATTGAAGTGCTCACTTCACTGCAGCTGATTTTTGAAACCTCTGCCTGAGTGAACTTTTCAAAATTCAAAGCATATGACTTGTTTTATAGTTCTACTTACATCTTGATTTGTCATCTCCCAGTAGGGTCTTTCACCATATGACATGACTTCCCACATCACTATTCCATAGCTCCAGACATCACTGGCAGAGGTGAATTTACGGAAAGCAATTGCTTCAGGGGCTGTCCACCGTATGGGAATTTTTCCTCCCTGTAAACATTAGAACATGTGGTCAGGTGACAATGCGAATGCCCTTCGTATTCTGAAAGCAATAACGAAACTGAGCAAATAAGTTGAAACAAGGCTCTAAGCCATAAACACACATAACACTTGATGCTCAGGTGAAGTAACACAGGGAATAAAAAGTTCACATCCAACAACTGGTAATAATTTTGTCTCCAGAGTAAAATAAAATGTATGAATCACATGATGTATTTCAAAACAATGAATTGAACTCCATTTACAGACAGTTCAAGATCAGAGCTGTAATCTTCCTTCCTGAACAGTTATTACGGAGCTACATGAAAGTAATAAACTGTACAATGGTAGAAGAAGGAAGGTATAGTCCTGAATGTCAAGTGTGATACACTGCCTAGATTTACAGATAAAATCTAAACTATGAAACTCTTTTCCTGATTACAAATGTGCAGTGTGCTAAGTGTGCTGGCTCAGTTCAAGCAGATATAATAAAATGCACATGGCATGTAGTACAGAAGTACAAAACGTATCTGTATTTCATTTGTCATATGGAAGGAAATAACTTTCATATAAAAGGCTTTAATAAACTGAGGTTATGCGCAATTTTAAGCACATAGAGGAATGGCCAACATCTCACAGTAAATTTAATACTACAGATCACCCTACAGAATATAGCATGTAACACAAAGGTGGTTACATTTAATAAAACATAAACAGCATAGTTCAAATTGCACTGCCCTGTAATTCAGAGCCAGACTCAATAATGCAAACAAAATTCAACTTTTATTATGGTTTTTTTATGCATATCATATTTTTCGACATCAGTAAACCATATACTAGGTATTGTTATCCTGTTATTTCATCTCCCCCATTTTGTTTAGCAGGGATGCTTATTCAGATTAATAGATTCCATATTTCACACCAAAGCAAATAACCTAGAAAGTGTAGTGTACAAGGTAGATTTTGGAATCTAATTATATCTTTTTATGTAAACCAGTGCTTTAGAATATATAGGGGTTGACTTACTAAAAGTGGAGAGTGAAAAATCTGCTTCAGTTCTGCACTGAAACCTACAAGCTTCCAGTTTTTTTTTGTCAGAGCTTAATTGAACAAATTGAAATTAAAAGCTGATTGGCTACCATGCACAGCTGCACCAGTTTTTCATTCTCCAGTATTAGTAAATCAACCCCATATCTGGCCCACACACACTCAAAAACAAAGTGTAATGTGATTTAAGGTGCATGACACCAACCAAAAATGAAAGTCTGTACCTTTGAATAGACTCTGGAACTTTCCATACTAACTGCAACTGAGGCTTTCTGCTGTCTATTTGGAAGCATTTGTACTATTTGATTGAAAGGGTCTAGAATACTGATGCATGCTTCAGTAATATTTGGATGAGAGTCACACTATTTTATGTTTTTGACAGCTGGCCTACAGGAACAGAAAAAAGTACCTAGATATCTCTGCCAAAAATGCCTTCACTCTCTCAAACAATATTGACTATTTTGAATCCTTATGCTGCTAGCATTAGTAAATAGATAGGAAAGTATATCATATTTATTTAAACTATTATTTACATTTCTTTAATTACATCCTGGTTTCCATGCCTAGGCAAATGATGTTGTACATCCCAGGAGTCTTCAGGCGGGGAGGAGGGGTTTTCTTATCTAAGCATGCTCTCTTGCTTGCATGCTTGAGCTAAGGGCTGATGGATTCAAGGAAGTAATTGCAAAATAATCATCTGCCCTTACTCAAAATGGCCACGGCCAGAAATGCTAGGGGATGTTTTTCAAAGCATTTTATCAGCAAAATAAAGCATGGAGACATGGATGGATGGGTGAGTTTGCTTTGAATATTACAAAATAATTAAGTAGCGCTTTTGGTTTGTGGTGCTCATACACAGTGTAGTTCCACTTTAATAGAATTTTAGAGTGAATGCCTTTTGTAATTAAAAGACAGGGCAGTACAGTGGCTAAGTGGTTAGCACTTCTGCCTGGCAGTACTAGGGTCACTGGATCGAATCCACGGCAGCATCTGCCTGGAGTTTGCATGTTCTTCCTGTGCCTGCATGGGTTTCCTCCGGGTACTCCGGTTTCCTCCCACGCTCCAAAGACATGCTAGTAGGGGAACTGGTTACTGTCTAAATTTGCCCTAGTATGGATATGCATGAATGTGAGTTATGGACCTTAGATTATAAGCCCCTTGAGGGTTATGGACTGATGTGAATGTACAATATATATGTATATATACACGTATGTAAAGCGCTGCGTAAATTGATGGTGCTATATAAGTACCTGTAATAAATAAATAAAGACCTCTAATACATCATTATCACAAGATCTATGAATAAACACATTAAAATTATTACATATATCACCTTAATATGACCAACACAAGCAGAAGATCCCAGTGTTAAGAGGAAAATTTCTCAAAAATTATGACAATCCTTTCTTGTTAGTGTTATTTTTTTTAACTTTGTTGATAAATTGACACTTTTTAAATGACATGTCTACCCTAAAATATATCTAAAGCCAACATTTTGTTTTTTTATTTTGGATAGAGCGGGGAATAAGGCCCCATCAAGTAATTTTGCTACCTGTGTCCCATTGGTGAGAACTGCCTTAATTGCTCACAACAGCGACTGAGAAGAAGTTTGTTTAAATCAATAAATCCTCTCTTCTCTGTCACTTGAACAAGTGTCTCTTGAGATTTCCTCTGTATTTCTGTTTTGGTGACATTTCAACATTTTAGGTCCCCCTTTTGCCACCAAAACAGACCATCTGTTGCCAAAATAGTCCTGACCCATTACGCCATGTACTCCACTAGACCTCTGAAAGTATGCTGTGGTGTCTGGCACAAAACCATCAGTAGCAGATCTTTTAACTCCTGCAATGCAGGGCCTCCATAGATTGTACTTGTTTTATCAGCACATTCTACAGATTCTTGATTAGATTGAGATCTGCATCAACACCTTGAACTCATTGTTGTGTTCTTCAAACCATTCTTGAATCATTTTTGCAGTGTAGCAGGGCACACCATTCTGCTAAAAGAGATGTCACAAACAACGTAATTAATCAGACCAGGCCACCTTATTCCATTGCTCTGTGGTCGAATTCTGATGCTAACATGCCCATTGTAGGCACTTTTGGCTGCGGACGTGGATCAGCATGGGAACCCTGACTGGTCTGTGGCTATACAGCCCCACACGCAACAAACTGCTTACACTTACAATTTTTACCTTCTGTATCACTTGACCTTCCCCTTTAAGATTGTATGCTCTAACAGGTAGGACCCTCTTATTGCTTCTGTATTCAATTGTATTTTTACTTTACAGTTTGCCCTAACATTGTAAAGCGCTGCATAAACTGTTGGCGCTATATACATCCTGAAAAATAATAATAATCCACTGTGTGGTCTAATACCTCTCTATTGGAACAGCATTAACTTTTCAGCAATTTGAGCTACAGTATCCTTTCTATTGGATCAGACTACACAGGACAGCTTTGGCTTCCTATATGCATCAATGAGCCTTGGCCTCCAATAACCCTGTTACCAGTTTGCCAGTTTTCCTTCCTTGGGCCATCTCTGATAGGTCCTCACCAGTGCAGACCAGTAACACCCCAGAAGAACTGCAGTTTTGGAGTTGACATGACTTCGTCATCTAGCCATTACAAGTTGGCCCTTGTCTCAAATCCCTGCACTTGCCCATTTTTTTCTGCTTTCAACACATCAACATCAAGGACAACATGCTTGCTTGCTGCTCAATATTTAGCACCCTGTTTGAGATGGCATTGTAACAAGAGCATCAATGCTATTCACTTGTTGCCTTGCCACCTGTCAGTGGTCATAAAGTTATGACTGACCGGTGTAAATGTTATACTAGTTTCTACATAAACTTAGGTATTGCCATGGTCTGCCCAACCTTACTTTCTTGCTAAAATAAACCAAAATGATGATCACTGACATAATCACTGACTGATTATTTAGGATCCTGTGAAAGAAGAGTACAAAGGAAGTAATGTCCTTTTCTCTACTAGTACCAGCAGTCAATGCACCTAGGGGAACTCATTCCTGCATTCTCAGGACCTGTTTGCCTTGTCCACTTGTTATCTATGTGGTTGACATGCTGAGTAATTTTAACAGCATACACATGATCACAAATCTACATTCCTGAACGGAAGAGTGATACACCAGTCTCTGGTATTACCCATAGCAAATAATAACAAATAAGCATAAAACCTTGTTTACTGTTCAGTTTTCAACCATTTGGCTCCTCCTCTCTTCATCACACATAAAACTCAAACATAGGCTAAATGTTGCTTTCTTACTGGGTATTGTCAGCTTCACTCAAATGAGTAATGCAAGGGATGGGTGTACAGCCCATCTGTTCAGCTTTGATGAGGTAGAATATGTGAATGCTGACAACTTTACTTAGCATGTCTACCAATCAGCTATTGGGTGAACAAGACAGACAGAAGGGAGTAAATGAGAGCAAGTTTCTTAGGTTTTGTTCAGTGCTGGGACTTGTAGGTAACAGGATAGTACCTTCTGTGTACTCATTCCTCTACAGATGCCTGGATGTTCTTTTAGTGATTGGAAAATAGCCAATTTTGGCAAAAATGAAAAAGTTATAGTATTTATATTGCTGCAGTTGCCCTTTTTCGTGCTGGAGGCACTATATTTACCTTTCTTTTTCCCTTTCCCCCCAGCACCACCCTGATTTACCATTAGACTGCCCAAAATTTCTGTGCAAGTCTCAGCTTTCTGAAGATTGACTGCAGAGACGCCAGTCATTGAATTGGGGAACATACCATGCATTTCCCTATATCTAGAGGTACTAAATATATCTCCAAGCTCTGGTGGTGGATTTGAGGAGTACAGGAGTTAAAGTGTAAATAAATGCAAATGCTCAATAACTTTAAATCTACTCTCTGCCATCTTCTAGGCTTATTCTATCCAGCTCTGTAAAGGAAAATATTGCTATATTTACCTGTATTGCAGCCACTCCGGTCCAGTCTCCAGCGGCACCCTCTGTGTGCTGGAGACAGCCAACAATGGCTGGGAAATGCCTTTAAAGTGATGTTACCCATAGAGTTACTATAGGGCTTCCATTGTTGGCTGCCTCTTCTGCACACTCCTACACAATGAAGCCGCAGCTGATAGCTCAGCGTGGGCAGGAGCTGCTGCAGTATAGGTAAGTGACATATTAGGCTTAGAACGAGGCTTGGAGTGGTTTTAGCATTAGTTAGGATTTGCCTTAAGCTCAAATATGGTGCCCTCTATGCAGCTAATCTGTTATTTGTCTAGTATGGGCAGTGTACAGATTCATAGTTTTAACATTATTATCATTACAAAAAAAATCACAGATCAGCTTTTATGTGCGACTAAACTGCTAAAAGCAGTTTTTGAAAATGTGTAAACCTCTGTTTTAATGCAAATGTTAGACTGGACAATTTGGTTGGTTTCAGGCTGGTAGGTAAGTTGAGCTGGGAATTTTTCGCTTTTATTGTTTGATATGCTTTGCCCTTCCATGTGCTCCTTGTTGCAAAGGCCAGTTATAGATTGGGGCAGTTGCCATTTGTTTGTACAGTTGACATACTGCTGAGGGGACGCACTGAACACTTTAGCTGCCATTGTGCCATATGTTGGGTGTCCAGTGCTCCTCTGTGCCTTTAAGTAGGGGTGAGTTCACTCTAGGCTAATCTTCCCCCAGTCTATCCATTATAATGCATGTGCTTCTCCTATGGAGGCTCTCAAAATTATAGAGTCAGGATTGCAGAAAATAATAGGGTGCTGTGACGAGGCTCTGCAGCTTATGCATGTATTTGCAAATGTGTGCAAGCTAAACCCCTGTTTTTAATGCAAACTATTAGACAGGACAATTCAGTAACTGGTCAGTAAGTTGAGATGGGAATTTTTCTTTTTTGTTGTTTGACATGTGTCACCCTTCCATGTGATCCTTGCTGCCAAGGCCAATTATAGATTAGGGCAGTTGCCAATTGTTTAAACTGAAGCCTTGGGTTAATGCTGTGAGTTAATATGCATGAATTGTTAAAAAATAAGTCCACTTCAGCCTGCTTTACACCATGTTGGGGTGATCCAGGACTCTTTGTTTCAACTATTTCTTGGAAAAAATAAAGGTGCCTTCCTGGCTCTAGTCAAAAATTGCTTGGATTATTTTCACTGTAGGGAACATTCAACAAATAGCAGAATACCACAGGCTATTTGGAAAATGCCACCGGCAATTTAGCTTCTTCACAAAACTACAAAATATTCATAAATAACCCCCAAAAATGTATAAAAATATACACAGGAAATTGGAAACAGCCATTTAAATCCTCAACAAACAAGACAAGCATAGATACAAAGAGATAAAGATAGGTAGGTTAGACTTCTGTGATAAAAGACTTGTACTGCAAATTCAGCCATACATCAGGCTGCAATGTACTAATTTCCACAAGTCGAGAGACCATAGTCCATTACATTGTAGGAATAAAAACACATTATAGTTGACATATAAAAGGTATAGAGAGTTCTGTTAGCAATGCAAATGTATACCTCTGCTTAGTGAATAGGGTGAAGCTGTGCTGACTTTTATTATTAAATTGTATAAGCAAAAATCCTGTTTTCCTAATCTCCCTTTGCACCTGATTGGGTATTTAAAGTGAACAAAATGTCACCCTATTCAGATAATTTAAGGGAACAAAATAAACAGTCTTTATTCCTTTGGTAAATCAACCCCATACAGTATTTAATTTAATGGAGCAATAGACTATATATAAACCTTACCCTTGTTGTGTATGCAGCTTCAGGATCATCTTCAAGAACCCTAGAAAGGCCAAAATCTGAAACCTTGCACACCAGATTGCTGTTAATGAGGATGTTTCTTGCTGCCAGGTCTCTGTGCACATAGCCCATGTCTGAGAGGTACTTCATTCCAGATGCAATCCCCCTCAGCATACCCACTAGCTGAATCACAGTGAACTGGCCATCATTTTTCTGAAGGAAAAAAATTTACAAATTGGACATATTGCTTTTTCATGGTGATAAGGCACAATAAGAGTCAAACAACATTTTATTTAAAGTAAACCTATCACTAATACAGGTGCTACCTAAGCTTCAATTGCAAACTGCAATTTGCCTGGCTGATGCAATGACCCTTTTTCTAAAACACTTTCTGAGTCACTAACATGAAACAAGTACCCAGATTAAAAAGTCAGAAGTTATTATCTGCATACTTGTTCCAGGTTAGTATCTCAAAGTACTAAAGAGAGTCAGCATGACTGCCAGGAAGCCATAATTTTCAAAATGACAGCCTCACTGTTTCTCTATAGATTTTTTTCAAAGAAATTTAAAAAATAATAACATGTTTTCACTTCTGAAATTCTCCAGGGAAACTCACAGGAGTCTAACAGAAAATACTGTAAAATAATAACTATAAGAAAAGCATAACAACACACATCAACACATTGTATTCCAAAATGTGTTCCCCATCTTCACATCTTTCTTCTAGTAGCACAAGGGTGGCACCTGCTGTTATAAATGACTCTAGCCAATCAATGTGATACTCTGGGGCACTGACACATTTTATTGGATTGGTTTAGTCTTAATATCAGCCTTCAGGAATAAGCATACAAAGTATGGTGGCCACAAAGACTCAGTCAAGGAGGTCCTCTTTGGGAATATGGTGTGAGAATCATGAAACATTGGTTCTGTATCCACTTGCCTACAGGGCACTTATACCAACTTCATGCCCAGATCAATTTTCAGCTTTCAGTGCTGTCGCATTTTGAATGACAATTGCACGGTCATGTAACATTGTACCAATGTGAAATTTTGATCACACATACAGAGCTTTTTTATGGTGGTATTAATCGCCACTGGATGTTTTATTTTTTGCACTATAAAGCAAAAAATTTGAAAAAAAAGCTTTTCTTTGTTTCTATTATAAAATTTTGCAAACAGGTAATTTTTCTCCTTCACTGATGTGCATTGATGAGGCTGCACTGATAGGCATCACTGATGGGCACTGATAGGCAGCTCTGATTGGGCACTGATGAGGTGGAATGGATAGGCAGCACTGATGGACACTGATAGGCTGCACTGATGAGGTGGCATTCATGAGGTGACACTGGTGGGCATTGATGAGGATGCACTGATGATGCTGCACTGATATGCTGCATTGATGGTCACTGATAGGTGGCACTGATGGGCAATACTGATGGGCAGCTCTGACTGACGGCACTGACTGATGGCATTGACTGGCGGCACTGCTGGGCACTGATAGGCAACACTG
The DNA here is from genome assembly GCF_062004578.1 of Staurois parvus. Lineage (NCBI taxonomy): Eukaryota > Metazoa > Chordata > Amphibia > Anura > Ranidae > Staurois > Staurois parvus. Next base: position 3,201,166 of record NW_028317882.1, read on the forward strand.
CTGGGCATGGATTGGCACAACTGCTGGGCAGCACTGATCAGTGGCACTGCTGGGCGGCACTGCAGGGCACTGATCATCAGTGCCCTGATGATCAGTGCAGATCTCCTCTGTGACAGCAATGACTGGCAGCACTGACTGATGGCACTGCTGGGCACTGCTGGGCAACACTGTTGGGCAAAGATTGGCACAACTGCTGGGCAGCACTGATGGGTGGCACTGCTGGGTGGCACTGCAGGGCACTGATCATCAGTGCCCTGATGATCAGTGCAGATCTCCTCTGTGACAGCTGCCTGTTATCAGCAGTACTTTCCTAACACTGTGACAGCATAAGGAAAGTGCTACCGATAACCAGCAACTGTATTTACTCTGTGATCTGTGGTGTCATTGGGCTCCACTGATCACGTAGTAAAAGGCCGCTATGATTGGCCTTTTACCTCATCACATGATCAGCTGTGTTCGTAGGACACAGCAATCATGGAGATCACCGGGGGCAATTGAGAGGGCGTGTTCTGGGAGGACATCATATGACGCCCTCCCAGAACTGGGTAACCATGCAGTAGTCGTTATTCAGCTATAGCACGGTTACCAAGTGGTTATAGGACCTCATTCCTTTTATACTTTCTGTATGATTGTATCTTTGTGGCCACCATACTTTGGTGTGCTTATTCTTCTTTTAATGTACACTATAAGGTTTCATGTACATAAGAAGCTGCTAAACCCGAGTTTAGGAGCTTTTGGCATTTTTTTAGGCTTTTAACAGAATTTAAGAGCTGTCGCGTTTAGGTGAGGTTAAACCTCCCTCTCCTGAACACGAAAGAATCATGTTCAGGATAGAAACTTTTTGACCGCCAACCACGGGAAAACGCAAAACATTTGTGTTTCCCAGCAGCCGGTGGTCAGAGTAGGCTCGTGTACATGAAGCCTTATGCCTTTGTAAATCTTTGCTACATCTTACTAATAAATATTTTTTTTTTATGCATCAGAACTTTAGTTGGTGTGCTAACTTTAGTTTTCTTTCAAATAGTTTTTATTAATTTTAAGGCAAAATAACAAATAACAGAGAAAAACTTAATAGAAAAGAAAAAGTGAAAAAGTTAGTTCACTACAATGAACATAGAATGCCTAGTGCTACGGCACTGTAATATCAAGTAATCTGTAACAAGTTACAATATATTGCATCAAAATTGCAGAATAATAATGATTATTGTTGCATGTTCTTTACTATCAGCTAATTTTAGTTTTAATTGTATTTACTTAGTCTGACACAGACTGTTTAAATTACTCAGAGGTGTTAACTCTTCTTCACTATGTATACCCAAAACTAGACACATTTTTGCTGGAGCTGAGCTTTAAAGAACTACTTTTTTAAAAAAAAAACATTTAATAGTTTCTAATGGAAAAACTGCCACTTCTCAAAATTGCAAATTGCAGCAAAGGGTTGCAAATTTTAATTAAATGGCTAAGAAGAATCTACAGAAAGAGTCTGGTTTTAATTCAACATGGAAAACCATTTTAAGGTTTTATATAGTTGAGACTGCTAACACACAGAGCATTCATGGTTTGCCAACCATGTTCACATTTATAAACTTTGATCAGGAGGCAATGTTTTGAAAATGAGATTTTTTTTCCTTTTAAGAAAATCATCAGGGTTTTCAGTGAAGGTTAAGCTAGGACAGTGTCTTGTGCAATAACTCACACAAGCAACGCTTGGCAGCCATGCACTGGAAAGGAGCCCTAGACAATGTAAAAGCACATGAGCGACCAACATTGCAATCAAATGCTACAAAATTGCCCTGGAAATAGGAAAAAGGGGGATTTCAGTAAAATACAATGTACTGGTGGTTAGAAAAGCATTTTGGTTTGCCATAGAATTTTCAGGCTTAATGCGATGCACTTTATTTAAAATCACCGCACAAGATGATGTGCACTATGTAATAACATAAAGTCTAGTACGCTCGCAGGGTTGTCTAAAAGCAGGTTCAGTTAAGGAAGAACTCTGCTAAGCAAAATGTGTATGTACAACACAACAGCAACAGCCCTTTTCAATTAAATCAATTATTTACAGGGTCAATGTGGCTTTAACAATCATACATAATATATGTGAACAATAAAACAGTTTTCAGTTTGTAGCTACTTCTAATTTTGTCATGGCTGGACAAGTTTGAAGCAGGGCAAAAAAATGAAAAGTTCTGCTGAAATCTGCTGCTGGTATGTATATGCATCTCTACTTGGACCCAGGGGTGGACTGACCACTTGGAAACTCGGGCACTGCCCGAGGGACCGGGGTCCGTAGGGGGCCCCATGAGATGCCCCTGGTACCTTTTTCATAGGCTTTTTTGAGTTTGGGCAAGGACACAGGGGCCCCATGATCCCCTATTGCCCCGGGGCCCCATGAGTTGTCCCCATGAGTTGTCTCTGCTTGCACCTATCAACAGCCTTCAGTAGTATTAAAATTAAGTCTTTTTAATTGTGGAATTTGGATATGCTACATGCTCACAAAAAAACTTATTGAAAGTAAATGGGGTGTGTAGTACATCCAGTTCTTCTCCCCTAGTGCTGCTTTAACCCTTGCACTTGCCAGCAATACCCAGCTGTCAAAATGATAGCCTGGAGTTGCTGTGTAACTACAGAAGCTATAGAAGCTACTGCTGTAAAAAAAAGACAATTGACTCAGTGTTTATAAACACGGTTTATATATTTTCTGTTCATTTACAGATCAGTGCGATGAGCTTTGATCTACAGATGTTATAAGTTTAAGCAACCCATTACAAAGTTTTGTTTTGTTTTGTTTTTTTAAATGTGTTCCAATTACACCTCTTATTAACCCTTAGTTTTTCCTAATCAGTCCTAATTAACTCCTTATTCCTCTCCCCTTAACTACTATTTCCAGATGATTTTTTTCTATCTAATATTTTTAATCTTTTAGTTATTTATTTGTTTGTTTATATACTTATTTGTTTTTGGTTATTTGATTTTAGTGTCACATTAAAAAAGTAAAAAATTTAAAAAAAAGTATTCATTTATAAATAACTTTGCAGCTTTGTACATGAATCATACATTTTTTGTCATTTTAAATAAGGAAAGTTATAGAAAACAATTAATACTTTTATCTGCATTGTCATTACTTTTTTCAAACTAAGACTAGACAAAATAGAAAAAAGTGCATTTTTTAGTTTTGTTACATTTTTTACATATAAAAAATTATTTGTACAAGATAATATCGCCAAAAGAAAGTCTTATTTGTCCCAAAAATCATATATGTATTACTTGTTATCCTAAGTAATGCCAGTGTCATTGCCAAAGAAACAGGCCCATTGCAGAAATGTAAAAAATGCTCTGGTTTACAGGGGAGTAAATGTATGAAAGTTGAACTTGTTAATAGCCCTAACCACATTAAAACTGTTCACTACCTTCTTTTTTGGGTTAGAAGTAGGGTTTGGTTTAGGCTAAAGTTACAACTTTGGTTAGAAATAGGTTTATGGATTAACTTTGCCTTTACTACTTGATTCTTTTTATTCTGTACTGGTGAATGTTACTACAATTCACTTCGGTATCATTCATGAAATATGTGAGTACTGTTACCATGTAAAAACAACTTGTTTAAAATATGAAAAATTATTGGCATAAAGCAAGAAACTACCTTGAATGATTTCATGATTGAATTCAAAGTAAACCACATATATATATATATATATATATATATATATATATATATATATATATATATATATATGGGTTGTATGGGTGACAGCATCATATTAGGCTTCCAAATTACATCAGGTCCTAAAATAGAAATTCTTTTTTGTTTTATGAATGCCTTACATTTATTTTGCTGGTTTTCTCATGCGTGGTAATGATGTCTGCATGCTGCATGCTAATAATGATGTAGTAACACAGTGGCTAGAGTAACACCATCATATCATCACATAACAATGTAATTGTTGAACCAGGACCCAGGATGTTGTAGGTATATTTTTTCTACATAATATTAGACAAGGGATTTTTCTTTATATAAAATAAAATATTATCTCATTTAAGTATACCACATAAAAGATGCTACCTTTAAAAAAGTATCCAAAGAACCATTTTCCATGTATTCTGTGACAATCATCACTGGTTTGCCTGAAGGAAACAAAAATTTTTTCTTGAGACAGAAAATAATATATGGAAAAGTTTCTATAAAATAAACTATGCATAAATAATAGTAATGATACAGTAATAACAATAACTACAATTTGTAGTAACAGTTACTGCGGTTTCTACAATAACCTGTTTTGATAGTTGTCAGTTAAACAGGACTTTACAAAAACTGGTTTGCCTGAAGGAAACAAAAACGTTTTCTCGAGACAGAAAATAATATATGGAAAAGTTTCAATAAAATAAACTATGCATAAATAATAGTAATGATACAGTAATAACAATAACAACAATCTGTAGTAACAGTTACTGCGGTTTCTACAATAACCTGTGTTGATAGTTGTCAGTTAAATGGGACTTTCCAAAAACAACTATGTGATTTCAAAGTATCTTATTTTTAAAAACATCACTACTGATAACTATAACAAGGATCCATGTATCACTGGAGCATATTGTTTTTGCCAGACATTAATAACACATTCCCTGGAGAACAATTCACTGTATATATAAAACATATTTGTAGCACATTTACAAGGCAAAATAACATTCAGCAACATCTGTAATTTAGTGGTAACAGGTGCTTTTCTTTGCCTAAGCAAGACAAATGTTACATTCCTTGAACATTCAAAGGGCACATTTTTTTCTTGCACATTTGCCAGAATGAAATGGCACATTAGCCTATTTTTTAATATCACTGATAAAAGTGAACCCATAATTTTTTGGCATGCTGACGTGTGTCTAATTAATTTTCTGCCCCTCCACTCTCAAATTTGTGAATAACATGAAACTATTCTGGCACCTTCCCTTGGTAATTGAGGGTGAGAAAACAACTGATGCCTGTCGCCATTGGGCACCTTACCTTTGGAGGGGGAGGGCTAGGCTTGTACTATCATAGAATAGAGCCATATATTTATTTAGTACAGGTACTTATATAGTGCTGTCAATTTATGCAGCGCTTTTATATATATATTGTACATTCACATCAGTCCCTAACCCTCAAGGGGTGTACAATTTAAGGACCCTAACTCACATTCATACATACACATACTAGGGCCAGTTTCGACAGGATCCAATTAACCTACCAGCATGTCTTTGGAGTGTGTGTGGGATATGGCAAAAGCATACATTGAATTTAACCCCTTTTGTGCTTTTACATCATTATGTTAACGTTATTTTCCTTGCTGGGGGGAAGGGAAGTTTCACTATCACTAGGGTTCTAAATTAATGGCAAAAACTTTCATGAATGATCATGGCTTTACACATATTTCCATTTAACATAGCATATATTGTTTACTAGAACTGTGATCAGTTACATATATTTTTGTATCTCAAACTTTACAAATCCTACATGTCCTAGCGATCATAGCAACCTTTTTCCCATTACAGTTATTATTATTAACATTAAAGATATTTGTTCAGCTCCAACAATTTATACAGCACTTTAAATATAGTGCAATTATATCATTCCCTCCCGTCAAGCAGCTTAAAATCTAAGGTCCTTATCTCATATGCATACATACATTATGCACATACTATGGCCAACTTTAGATGGAAGCCAATTAACCTACCAGCATGTTAGAGTGTTGATGGAAACCGGAGTAACTTAAGGAAACCCAGGCAAGCACAGGGAGGACATGTTGGCAATCTCATTATAGGCTTTCTAAAATAAATGAGCATTTGATGTTGATCCTATGGGGCCATTTACTAAAGGAGTACATTTTCACTTGTGCATAGAAATTAAAAAATAAGAGTTATCTTGATGCATGATTCAAAGGTCGAAGTAAGAACAGCTACTCTTAGTAAAATGCGTACAGCTTTATTAAGCTTCATGAAAAACACACTGCTTTAGCAAAAGTAACATTGAGAAAGCACGAGGGTAATATTTCTAATGTACGGACAGAAGATGTTATTATACACATAAAGAAAAGAAGGAAAAATTATATATACACAGTATATATATATATATATATATATTCTCATGATCAGTGACACTCCACGAGGTGAGATCTTGCATGGTGCACCAGACCTAGGGAGACTGACAGTTGTTTTGTGTTTTTTCCATTTGCAAATGATTACACCAACTGTTGTCACCTTCTCACGAAGCTGCATGGCGATAGTTTGGTAGCCCAGTCAAGCCTTGTGTAGGTCTACAATCTTGTCCCTGACATCCTTGGACAGCTCTTTGGTCTTTGCCATGGTGTAGAGTTTGGAATCTGATTGTTTGATTGCTCCTGTGGACAGGTGTCTTTTATACAGGTAACAAAATGAGATTAGCAGCACTCCCTTTAAGAGACTGCTTCTAATCTCAGCTTGTTACCTGTGTGAATGACACCTGGTAGCCAGAAAGCCTGCTGAATGATAGGGGATCAAATACTTATTTCCCTCATGAACATGCAAATCAGTGCATCATTTGTTAGACATTTCTTTTGAATTTTTTGTTGCTATTCTGTCTCTCAGTGGTACAAAACACCTACCATTCTATTTTTAGGCTGATCATTTCTTTGTGAGTGGGCAAACATTCAAAATCAGCAGGGGATCAAATACTTATTTCCTTCACTGTATAAATGTGTGTGTTAGAAATACTTATAATGAATACATATACTTTACAATATGATCTTATACTTGTCCACTCTTTTTACACATTCTATTAGATTCAGGAGAAATTTCATTTTTACGGATTTTTATACTGCATGTTATTCCAAACAAAACTTTTTCAGATCACGATAAAGTAGGAAAGGTTAAAACCTCTGCTGGGATCCTTTCCAAAGGGCATACAGACATCTGTAAAAATCTAAGAGAGGTTCTGTTTGAAGCTAAATGAACTTTTGAAGCAAACTAAGGGACTTAGGGTCGGTGTAAAAAATGTCTTTCAGTAAACCAGCCATTATGTTGCTAACAATTCTGAGTAGGTGTAAGTATACCAAAGCAGGGCACCCTGGAATTCAAACTGTTTCTGACACCGATGCTATTATTACAAATTCCCAGCCAAGAACTGGAATGTTCACAAAATAGCAACTCTAACTTTTATGCTCAGTTTCTTTAGAAGAAAACAAGCTGACAGTGAAAAAATATCTGCAGGATATGTATTTGTGCTACATTTTCCTCATCTGGGTGCTGCAATAGGAAAGTAATTGTTGAGCACATTAGCACCGGACCAGAAAGCATGAAATTAAAAGACACAAATAACATGGCAAATTAGAAGTCACATTAGAAGCCAAGTGGATGCTTTAGCTAGATCAGAAAGAAAATAACCCTGTAAAATTCCAGCATCAGATCAATTTATACACTAAAAGAATAAGAACACAATACATAAATCAGACATTGTGTTACAATGATAGTTCTCATTACTTTGGTTTTTATTTGAAATTAAACACAGCATGCCTAAACAATTGGTGTGGATGTGAAGAATGTTTAAAAGTATTTTCAATATATTTATCTGCTTTAATAAACACTTTATCCTTTGTGTGCTCCGTTAAGAAATGACTGTATGCTGCATCTAATACTAATATCAGTCTTTACATATGGTTAAAGTGTATCTAAACCCAAAAACAAATGTAATATATTGCAGTTTATCAATCCTTGATGTGGTGGTTGCATTATTTTTTTCTTCTATTTTCTCTTTTATTTTGACCTGTTGGTCTGGCCGGGAAGTCTGTTCATTTTTAGTATTTTTGAACAGACAACGTTTTCTAGCAAAAGTGGCAATTAGAGGCATAGAACTAACCATTTATCACTGAAAGTGGTGCTTAGAATGATCAGCTTTTATTGATTTAGGTAAAACCTTTACACCAAAACTTCTGTTACACAAGCAAACTTCTGTTACTGCCTAAAAAGGGTTAACTGGAATTATGTGTTAATCATTTGTGTAAAATGTATCTAAATCAACCAGTTCATTTGACACTACTATTTTCAGGATGGCTGCTCCAGAGATAATGTAAGGGAGTAAGTTTAGCCACTCTAAGACAGGAAGTGTGTTACTTGCTGGATCACCAGGTAAAAATCAAGGAATAAAACCTAAAAAAAAGAAACTAATGCCACTACAATATCTAAGGATTGGTAAACTACTATATATTATTTCATTATATTATTATTTGTCATTTGATTGTACTGTACTTGCTTGTGTTTTATAAGCTCAGCACTAAATATTTTAGAAAACAGTACAGAAATGTTTTGTGTGTAAAGTGTATGCATATCTATTTGTTTAAGGCAAGGTGTTGAAGGGTTAGTTCCCCATTGGGTTTTTATTGCCGACAAAACAGAACCCCCTGGTAACAGTTTTGGAGAAAATGATTTGCAATTAGTTATTAACATTTCCCCAGTGCTCCTGGCATCATCTCTTTTCTCTCTGTCCCAAAAATCTCATGTTCCAATAAAACTCGCTAATGCTCCATCTCAGTTACCTAGATCAGTTCCAAGTTAAAATCACAATCTTACTTTGAGGTTTGTGCACCCATTTTTAAGGCCATACTGGCCAGTCAACATCACATTATGAATTCTATAAAGCACACTATTCTTTTCTATGAAGTAATTTAGATACTCATCATGTACAATATTAACAACTGATATGAATTGAATTGTGAAGTAGCTAGTTAAATACAAATCATGTTGTTATTGGTTATAATAATGATGTAATATTTAAAAAAACTGCATACTTTTTGTGACAACTCCTTCCAAGTGAATGATATTTGGGTGATCAAACTGTCCCATTATACTTGCTTCTCCCAAGAAATCTCTTCTCTGCTTATCAGTGTATCCAGCCTTAAGAGTCTTGATTGCCACAGGAAACTCTCTCTTTCCAGGAAGTTTAATTCGGCCACTGCAAACTTCCCCAAATTCACCTACATAGAAATAACAATAAATACAATCAACTAGTTAGTTATGCCAGTCAACCAATCAATCTTTCTCATCTACACTCATATTTTACATCAAAGTGAGCTCTAAAAATAACTACATTCAAAATCAATTTTTCATTTTGCTTACTATCTTTTATTGTCTTATAGTTGGTCATTTATACAGTTGTAACTGCTATTACCACTATGAATATAATATAGAAACTGTGGAAACCAGTGGGTTCCATTCAGCCATGAGTTATTACACCTCTCTTTGAAAAAGCACTGTGAACAGCACAAAACATGTAAAAACTAATATTTTGTTGCCACAATTCAAATGAAAAACGTTTGCAGCTGCCTGAAATCAGTGTAGTTATCCTCCAAATTTGCTGTGGGTAATGTTTGCTGTGGATGGTTCAGGCCATCTGGGGTATGCTTAAATTAATGTGCAGACTAAGCTGGGGCCATGTTTGATTGTTAGTTACCTAGTGTCTAGGGCCATTTATACATACAGTATACTAAAGTTCAATGTGCACTAACTATAGCAGCAGATTTCTGTCTTGTCTGTTGCCATTGGTTATTGCACATCACTATACTTTTCATGATGGTAACAAATATATAATTTTGACTTTAGAACAACTTCCTAGCATAAGGTACAAACCTGTTCCTGGAAGGGAAAGCTAAAGCACAACTCCAGCTGCTCATCTCTTCCCATTTTGTTCATTACAAACCTCCAACCTAACATTTTTGCTTGCACCCTTAGAAAAAACAACAATGTATACACACCCCTTTTTCCTGTCTTCAGACGGGTTGCATGACAGCTTCTAGCCTCTTCTGTGACCAATTCCTACTCTTCTTTCTCTAACTGTAGGTGGGACCTGAATGTTGCACATAGTTGAGCCCCATAATAATATTGCCCAATCTGTACAGCACTCTTTTGTAAGTGTAGGGTGGCCTGATAATGTGTCCCCCAGAAGAATATTGTTGAAACCTTTGGCTCATGGGAAGTGGGTTGAATTACACTGGGCATCATTACACTCAGAAGAGGACCGGCTATAAATTTCTGCTTTATACAGTATGTTTTAACTCCATAGAGCAATTTATTTCAAAACGTTTTAATGAAGCTGGATTTAGGTCTTATTGCTACAATGTTTAACGCTAAATTAGTGCAATAACATACCTGCTCCAATAACTCGCTCAATAGTTATACAGGAAGCATCAATCTCCTTGGCAAATTCATGCACTGCCTGATTTGGGTCTTCATAGGTATGAGGATCAATGTATGTCTTTATTCCTGGAAGTTTAACTGTTGAGGAACAGAAGACTATTTCTTTATTAGTCAGAAATGTAATTTAAAAATAAAACATTCCCATTTCAGATATTCTGTTTAAAAAAAAAAGAAAAAAAAATAGCTTCGAGCATATGTTATCTCTGAAATGTTTAGGCAGTAAAAAAAGCAATGCTAAGTGAAGGCAACTGACCATACGCCATTTCTTCTACTTACTATATACTGCTGTTTGAAATGGAGTTTGCCCCAATAATTTTTATTCCATTTCGGATTAATAGACTTACAAGTTATAACAACAAAACACTGTGGTGAAACCAGGATCTGGAAAGTATTTCAATATCAAAGCCTGTGCTATTTTGTTAATTAAAGCAAGTTGTATTTAAATTCATTCTGTTACTTTGACTATTTAGGGAAAAATAACAGGTCCACTTTATAGTCCACCTCCACTAATACTTACACTTACCTTTCCCATCCCATTCACCAGAAGTACTTTAAAATACCCAGAAAACTTTAAGTTATGGGGAAACATGTGACTTTCTCTCCTCCTCCTCCTGATCAGTAATCATCAGACCCAAGCACAATCAAGGGGTAGGAGGAAGGTCCTTAGTGCTGTATAAGGTCTACCACCGATAAGGAGCTATAAAGACTTCATACTTAAGGTTCTTGTAGGAGAACAGCACGGAGACAATTGGTGCCAGATGAAGTAAGCTATAAAAAAACTTGTTACTTCACCTTAATGGGCAAAGTTACAGTTTTCTATTAACAATAACAAAAGAATAGTTAATTTATTACAGAATATTGCTGAAAATATCCCAATGCATTAAAAAAGTTACCAAATGCCAAAAACAGGAGTATTACATATCTTTAGAAAATGTATTGGTTTCACCCAGGGGCGGACTGACAACTCATGGGGCCCCCCGGGCAATAGGGGATCATGGGGCCCCTGTGTCCTTGCCCACACTCAAAAAAACCCTATAAAAAAGGTTTTAGGGGCATTTCATGGGGCCCTCTACTGACCCCGGGCCCTCGAGCAGTGACCCGGGTGCTTGAATGGTCAGTCCGCCCCTGGTTTCACCATACAATATATTTGAAGTATCAAATATATTTTGAATGGGACCTGAAGGACACCCTCAGGGACAAGTAGAAACCAAAACAGATATTATTATAGTTATACAGTTAAATTCATACACGTTTATTTTAAGCAAAGTACTGATATATCAATGAACAGAATCTTATTTCACATCCTAATTGTAATTATAGACTGTATATTATGTGATTGTATAACACAAACACTAAGTAACAGGTAGTGGAATCATCTAAAGCCTTTGAAAGTGTCATATGACATAGGATAATTATCAAAACTATGCAATCCACAAATGACATGACCTAAAGCTCACTCTTTAAATTATAGTTTGACCATACAAACCTTCTGCAATTAACTTTACATTTAGTAAAACTATGTAATATGATTACCTACCTAATCTCTCCAATCAATTTGTATTCAATCAAGCAGGATCTTGTGCTATGTACTTGTTGGTAGATCTGAAGCAGATTGTATGATGAGATTGAAATGTGTGTGGTTTGCCACATCAGCAAAAAGGTGTTACACAAATCCCAAGCCAAGGTCAGCTTCTTCAATGGCATAAATCAGTCTCTATTTCAAAGAAGAATGGCATTTCTTTCTAACACTAAACAGTCTCCCTGCAAGGTGTCCATATCAATTGGGTGGGAGCTGTGACAAGCAAAACTGAAATATCTATACCAAACTATAAAGAGACTGATTTACATTGACTACTGTGTCCGAAGAAGTGGAGAATGCTTTGCAAAACACATAACATTTTTGCTGACGTACCGCAGAAATCCTAATTTGTAGATTGTATGCAATATGGACTTTCATGATCTAACCCAGTGTTTTTCAACCCTTTAGAATTGAGTACAATCCTGGGGCACATCAGTCTGAGGGCTCGTTCACAGAAGGAGGTGTGTCTCAGCGCAAGCTGCTTTTTGCATGTTCCTATATGTTGCATTTTTTTGATAGGCTGCTTTATGCTCGTGAAACACGTAAAAAACGTGCAGGCATGATTTTTAAATACTAATTAAATACTACTAATACTAAATGAAAGCTGTGCAAGCAGGCCAACTTGTCCTTAGCAACCAATGATGTCATTGGTTGGCAAGATGCAGGCGGGCGGCTTGCACAGCTTACTGTGTTGCCGGAAAGAGTACAGGTAACAGCGTAGAGGAGGAGAGAGCCTGTAGGAGGTGTTCTCTTCCTTCTCTCTTCACGGAGGTTTACAAAGTAACCCTTTTATGATCTGACTATAAAAGGTTACATGTCATTTTGCCACAGTACCCTTAAGGACTCTTTACGGCACCTCAAAGTGTCGCAACGCCCCGGTTGAAGAACCCTGATCTTAAATGCCTTTGACTGGCTGCTCTGGCAAGTTGAGTCTTCTATGTTGTGAAATTATCTACTTCTCTGCTAGCAGGATGATCATTTATTTGGACCATACTGTATTATAAATTTAACAACTGTTGGTTGTGTGTATATTCTGTTTTATTCTTTTAATGAAAATTAAGTAAAAGAAAAACCCTGATCTAACTGTATATGTCATATGAATGAAAAACTTTCAAAAGCTATCAAGGAGTGTATTAATTGTTATATATATGTGGTATATATCTGTCTTATGAAATGAGTACATGATTACAGTTATGAAATAAGATATTATTATGATGATGATGATAATGATGATTATGATAATATTTGCCCTATTTATCAATGCAAAAAAGTAATCAAATATGTAACAAACATATGGTACTTACTGTGTCCATTATGAAAATGCATCTTTTCTTCTTCTGGATCCTGCTTAGCTTTACTGTATCCACATCGCCTGTAAAAAAAAACAAAAAACAGTTTTTCTTATCACTAGTGACAGTATCTATCCAAAACACTGTCACTGCCTGTTACATAATCTGTAAATAGGGGATAATTTGAACAGTCACATGCAAGGGTGAACTGACAAGTCATGGGGCCCCCGGGCAATAGGGAATCATGGGGCCCCTGTGTCCTCACCCACACTGAAAACCACACCCAAAAAAGCCTATGAAAGGTACTAGCGGCATCTCATGGGGCCCCCTACTGACCCTGGGCCCTCGGGCAGTGCCCTAGTACCCGAATGGTCAGTCCGCCCCTGGTCACATGACTGTCTCCCCCTTTCACGGATCACGTTATAGGCATTGTAATCAGTGAAAGAACTTTTTTTCATTGGAGGTGGAGGGAGGAGGGACATGTCCGCATCAGATCATCAGCTGAGACCAGAGATTTGAAGTTGTTAATCTCTACAGCACCAGAACTTCAGCAACAGGAAGAGGAAAAGGCAACCCTGTGATGATGATTTCTACAGAATCCAGAAGTTAGCAGCCTCCAGGTAAATAATTTAACTAAAGATGTAGAGAAAAAAAAGTGTTTTAAACTAAAACCACCTTTAAACACAGGTTTCGGCCAAAATATTTTTGAATAGAGCAGAGAGGGGTGAAAACATTTATCAGGTTTTTATTGAGGTTTAGATTAATAAGAGGTACAGTTAATGCATCAGTAAAACAGTAAATTTGAAAAATATATAACTTTGTTTTTTAAAGTTAAGATTCAGTTCCCAGCATTTGTATTCATTTGCCAGTAGAAAGCGGGTCGGCATGTCTTCTGCTGGATCAAATTGCATAGTTTTGGCTATTTTTTAAATTATAGAGGACAAAGCAATATTTGAACCACTACATAAATGTTTTTCATCTTTCTTCACAAAGTAGTGTCTGATAACAGAAAATATAGTGAAGAGATAAAACTGCAGAGGATAAAGTAGTGCAAAGATTGCCAGCAGCAGAACAATTTTAAATAGAAATGTTAGCACCTAATTAATTGCAAGTAGCAAAGCTAAACACAGGCCTGGACTTTACTACAAAATGTAAGAGACCACAGAAGACACAGCAGTGCAAAATTGAACAGCAGAGGGAAAATTTTAAATTGCAAGAGGTCCAATTTTACTAGAGAGAAAGAGCATAGGCTAAGGTTTTACTGCAAGAGCTAAGAAACTGTTGAAGATACAGCAGTGTAAAACTGGTCAGCATCAGGACAGTTGTAACTAGGTGTAACAGGCCTAACCAGAGTATGCCTAAATTGTATTAAATATAAGAGGATGGGAAGGGAGGGTGCGGTGAATGTGAGTGAAGTAATGTGTGAGATGGTTTAGGTGCCCACTGTTCTTGTAGGTGTTGACAACAGAAGAGCTAGCTGCCAGTCAGTTGTTGGATACAGATATTGGTTTTCAGATGTACAGATCTGTGTACACAGATTGGGCATCCAAGAAAATGTACTTCAGCACTGCTATTCAAAGAATAAAGCATAATTTGTTAAAGTAGATGTAAACAAAATTACTAAATCTCATTATAAACTTTAACAAGATAATATCACTTGTAAAGACCCATTACAAACACTCTATTATTTCTGAAAGCAGAGCTGAAGAATAATTATAATTTCATGCTCCTGTGAAAAGACAACATTTTCCATAGGTAAAGCTTTAAAAACACCTACTGTCAGGGACCATCACGACGCATGGGTCTACACATGCGTAGGTGTCTGTCAAGACATGCAGGCAGCAGGGCACTAGGACCCAGGCGCACCCATCGTCTATGACAGTACTGGGCAGGCACTAGGACCTAGGCTGCGCCTGTCAGGTGCAGGGCGGGCTACTTAAACCAGCCCTGAACAGACACTTGTTGCCGAATGGTCTTTGTGTATCCTGTTGCCTGTGTTGTGAGTACTCTGATCTGGATTGTCTGACCTTGTTGCCTTCTCCTGTCCTGACCCCTTGGCTTGCCTGACTCTGCTCCTGGATGCTCCCTTATAGATCTGATCTTCTGGTATTGACCCTGCGTGTGACCCGACTATCCCTTGCCTACAGTCTTGTACCACACCGACCCGCTAGTTACCGACACGGCCTGTTTGACTCTGATCTTGCTCATCAATCCATCCATCTCTCAGGGATCCCCGGGCTCCCTCACATCAGACTCTTAACCCACAGGAGCCTCTGGCAGACTCCTCTACCTCTGGTAGAGATACCCGGTAGCTGCGACTTGGTCCCGGAGCGCTCCAAGTCCATCCCCACCATCAGGGGCCCTGGTGAACAAGTGCTCCGGTACTTAGACTCCGCACTCTGGGGAGGCTCTATCAGGGGACTGATAGAGGTGCTGTCAGGTGGTCCGTTACACCTACAGGTCATTGAATAATATTACATACCATCCTATTCTTGACGGGGGTGTGGTATGAATGTCAAGTGGGACAAAAAAGCACGGTCGTGCGGTTTTCAAATTTTGACAGCAAGTGTGGAGAGAAGATTGTTTTGTGGGCGGCACAGTGGCTTAGTGCTTAGCACATCTGCCTTGCAATAAATGGGTCATGGGTTCGATTCCCGACCATGGCACCTACTGCCTGGAGTTTGCATGTTCTCCCTGTACTTGCGTGGGTTTCCTCCCACACTCCAAAGACATGCTGGTAGGTGAATTGGATCCTGTCTAAAATTGGCCGTAGTATGTATATGTATGAATATGAGTTAGGGACCTTAGATTGTACGCCCTTTGAGGGTTAGGGACTGATGTGAATGTACAATATATATGTGTAAAGCGCTGCGTAAAAATTGACAGGGCTATATAAGTACCTGAAATAAATAAATAATAAGAACCCCCGCCTGCTGTCACAGAGAGGGAAGAGCTGGGGGCAGGAGGTGGGTACATAGGAGCATGTTACATACTCTTTTACTCATGTTACATGTTCTCTTATTTCCTGTTCTGTTGACAATGGTTTCATTTTGCCGGAAGTGAGGGAAACTCTGCCAAAGAGACAGAGACAGACTTAAAAAAACCTGACAGAGGCTCTAGACTTCTGGTACTTTACTAATGAATAATGTTTTTCTGTGTTGCTGTAAGAGAGATTGCCATACTTTCTGTCTGGTAAAACATTGTTAGCCAGACAGGATGTGAGAGTAAATCTCTCCAATTGAGCCCTCTCTAGCAGTAATCATAGCAGGGGTCCTAACCCCTCTTCACTCTACCCAAAATTAAGAAAAAAAAATTTGAATGGACATACTGAACATTTAAAGGCAAAGAGTGCTTAGTGTTTTTTTTATTTTTTCAATAACCTTTTGTCTCCATAAGGTTCATTATTATTAAAGTCTTCGCTATTAATAACCAAGCTTATCCCTGTCCCTTGCATATTCACAAATATCTGTAACTAAAGAGCATTCTTTGAAATGTGCGAGTTCTCTTAATACAATACAAATATTTTCTCCTTGGAGATAAAAAAATTCCCCAAGATTCTCTAAATAAGCAGGAAAATTGCCAAGGCTATAAAAAGGCCTTTGTCACTGCTAAATGGTTCATAGTATATTATCTAAAGTGCGATTAAAAAGGCGGTAGAAGCAGCTTATTTTTCATTCTGGGGATCTCTGGAGGTCGATAAATGTATACAGCAGCATGTCACATTAACATACAAAATTAAGTCATGAAAACCCCAAAGTACCATAAAAACATGTCTGAACACGATGCACTGCATAATACTATAATACTATAGCAGGTTTATGTTGGCACGGCTGCACTGGTTCGGCTTCACTAATAATGCATGGCAGAAAACCTGTCTATGAAACATTATCTACCTTAGAGCTTCCAGATGTACTAAATTTACTGATCAGATAAACAGGCTATAAATTTGTCACTTAGTGAACAAATTATGCCCTGCAACGTCTGGCAAGTAAATGCTGGCTTTCTGAAAAACAGATGTGTTAGATTTTGAGGGAATGGCTTTCAGCCTGCAGTTCAGCAGTGAGAAACATTTATTTGAACCCTAAAAAAATGTGTTGCAAAACGGGTAATCCAGCTGAATAAGCTCAAAACCCACAGACACATTGATAGATTTGGTCTGGTTAGTGCCATAGTAAATTCTGATTTTTTTTGTAAGCTTGCCATTTGAGTCGGGAGAATTATCCATTAAAGAAACAATAATAGGATCACTTTACTGGATTTACTGTACTTTAGCCCTTTTCCTTGCCAATGTGTGTAGAAACCAGCAAGCTAGTAAGACCTCCACTGGGTTCTGCCACCAGAAATTGAAGCCAGTCTGTCAATTATACCACTCACATTATTAATAGTATTATTATTATTATTATTATTATTATCATACAGGATTTATATAGCACCACCAGTTTGTTGGGGTTTTTTTTTACAATATAAAGGGAGAAACTACAGATACAATACAATAAAAAAGAGGATTAAGAGGGCACTGCTCATAAAAGCTTACAATCTAATAGGGTGGGGCAAGTGGTACAAAAGGTTATAACTGTGGGGGATGAGCTAATGGAAGTGATAAATGTTTAATTGGAGGCGTGATAGGCTTCCCTGAAGAGATGAGTTTTCAGGGATCGCCTTAAGGCCCCCAGAGTAGGTGATAGCTGGACAGATTGGGGTAGAGCAGGGGTGTCAAACTGGTGGCCCTCCAGCTGTTGTGAAACTACAAGTCCCATCATGCTTCAACCTTTGGAAGTCATGCTTGTAACTGTCAATCTTACAATGTTTCATGGGACTTGTAGTTTGGCAAAAGCTGGAGGGCTGCCAGTTTGACATCTGTGATGTAGAGAGTTCCAGAGGATGGGAGAGGCTCTGGCGAAGTCCTGGAGACAAGCATGGGAGGAGGAGACTGCCCTTTCAGTGGAAGTCAAGTGATTAAAGGTTACTGGGGCCCCTTTCTGTATAGGCCAGTTTATATAAAAGGTGGAAGTCACTTTAACCACTTCAAGTCTCGACACTTTTACCCTCTTTCTGTCCAGGCCAATTTTCAGCTTTCACACTTTGAATGACAATTGTCATACAACACTGTACCCATATGAAATTTTTAGCATTTTTTGAGACAGATAAAACTTTATTTTGGTGGTATTTATTAACCACTGGGATATTTTTTTTTTTTGCTATATAAATGAAAAAGTCCAAAAATTTTGACAAAAAGTGTTTTTCTTATAAAATTTTGCAAATAAATATTCTTTCTTCATAAATCTTGGCCAAAATGTATTCAGTTATCTTTTTAGTAAAAAAAAAATCTACATTAGTTTATAACCAAAAATTATAATTTTTAAAAAAATTTTTTACATTTATATATTTTTTTTATATTATTGTTTATGTTTTTTTTTACATACTGTCACTCTAGCAGTACAATGTCACCATAGTGACACTGTACTACTTGTGGGAGGTGATGAAGATTTTTTTTTTTATTTTTTTTATACTGATTGCTTTTACACCTATAAAAGCTGTCAAAGCAATCATTTCTCCTTCTCTCTGGCTGCATTCTTGCAGCCATTGAGAAATACTGTGTGAGCTGTGATTGGTCACAGCTTGTCACATGGTGCAAGGCTGTTGTGAATACCCTTATACCATGTGACCTCTGTGATCATTCACAGATTTCACACGTAGTAAGCAATGATGTCAGAAGTGACATCTTGCTTACTACTCTTCATGTGATCACTGATTGGCCAATCAGTGATCACATGATCGAGACCTCACACTGAGCACCCGTACAATGATTGGTGTTCCACTGTGTCCAGAGGATACAGCGGGCACCGGATCGCGGGGCTGAGAGCTCCCAGGGGGCACGCACAAGCAAGGAGCAGGGAGGCCGTTTATAAACAGCCACCCGCCTCTGCACTGCTCCCATCCGGCCGTTTATATACATGGGTCAGATGGGAAGTGGTTAAAAGTCAGATTAAACTTTCAGTTTTAATCAGCTAAATACATTCCAAGCACATCAAACAAAAGGTTAGCAAATATAAAAACTTGTCCCTTGCTAGTATGCTATAAAGAAGAATGTTTGCTTTGTTTGCTGAAGCAGTGATCTCTCTGCAGAGCTTCAACACACCCCCTGCTGCGTCACAGCTGGAGCTCTCCAATACGAATAGCTAATCCTCACTGCTGATTGGACAGTTCTAGCTCTCACTCAGCATAATGAGTGTAGTTATTCTGTACAGAGACTGCTTGCACACAAAAAGCAAGGACCCTTCTCTACAGTATGCTGGCAAGTGGCAGACTTTTAATTAGGACTGTGGCTGCTTTCTATGAAAGTGACCTGTAAGGCTTTTGATGTACGATGGTGTATTTTAACTGAAATTTTAGTTTAAAGATAGAGATGTTTGATTTGCTGCTGACTTGACAAAAAGGGGAAAAAAGTTGCCTATTAGTAATATTTCTGTTTAGTTTTCTAAAATTTGTAACTATACTTACATATAGAATGAATGGAAAGGTTAATTTTCATTTATATTATACTATAAACATAAGACAATCATTACATAATACTCCTGCTCATGGTGTAACTTATTTTGGTTCAGCTTCCTACCATTGTAAAAATGTATAACTAACACAATGCAAACAATATCATAAAGCATTCTAAAAATATCAGTTCCATCTCCATGGATTTTGACAACCACACACACTGATTTACTAAAGGAATAAACAATTTGCATTTTGTAAAGTACAAGTTTTTGTAGAATATTGAAGATGAAACTGGGGGGGATTTACTAAAACTGGTGAACACAGAATCTGGTGCAGCAGTGCATAGTAACCAATCAGCTTCTAACTTCAGCTTGTTCACTTAAGCTTTGACAATAAAACCCAGAAGCTGATTGGTTTCTATGCACAGCTGAACCAGATTCTGTGTGTACCAATTCTAGTAGGTCTCACCCACTGTGTCCATCTGTACTCATAAATTCTGTTTTTGTTTTTTCCATTGCACATGGTTGAGTATTTAAAGTGAAAAGGTTCACCTTATCCACTAAGCTACGTGAACATCTATTTTTCTACTTGGACATTCTCTCCTTCTTTAATAATTCAACTTCATAATCTTCATTAACCCTATATTAATTGAGATTTGGAAGGTATTTTGCATTTAAAGGATAACTTTAGATTAAATAAAGTTAAAGTATAACTAAAGGCAAAACTTTTTTTTTAATTTTGGATAGAGTATAAATGGTATAGAACACCTGTCAGTTTTTATTGCTGTCTGTACACGTTAGGGAGATTTACCCTCTCTATTTGTCCTGTTTAACATTATCATTGAAAGTGAAAATAAAATAAAAATCCCAAAATTTGGGTTGTCCCCAGAAAAGTAATAAAGAGGAGATCTTCCAACAGGGACATTAGCTCTGGTGACCTGGGGGCCCCCATGGAATTCCTAATTTGCAGGCATATCCTGTCATTTCTTGTTTGGCTATGGGACAGGAAGTGAATGGAAATCTCTACAATGGGACACAGATGGTGAAAAAAAAATTTTGACAGGGGTTATAACCCTCCCTTGCTCTATCCAAAATGAGAAAAAAAAGTGTTGCCTATAGTTCTAGTTTAAGGGTCAGCCAGCTCTCTTCCACTACTGACTTCAGATGATTTGATGACCTCCTCCACTGGCTACCTACTCATTGCAAGCATTCAAGTAAGGGTTTACAAAGGTTCAATAAGAAAAACATGTGCATGCCAGTATGCACTGACTAGTCGGTTCTGTGAAGAAAGTCTAAAAGAACCCCAAATCTGCTTAGGCCACAGCCAGAAGAGGTCAAACAATGTTCTGAATGTACCAGGGGATATATATGGGATAAAGAAACTGAAGATGGGCAATTGACCCTGATTTATATAGTCTACAGTTATCCTTTATGGTTTGTAAAGCAATTCATAGATACATACATGCATTACAATGTCAGTGTCATGTTGGTTATTAAATACACATGTTCTGCCTGTCTTGAGTAAGCCAGATGAGGGATTGTGAACAATATTTACACAGACTTTATAAAATGTGCGCAAAGAATAAAACATTACACAGTGTAAATAGGAAGAGATACTCCTTTCTACAAGTATCCAACCAGAACTTTTATTTAGACATACCATATTCTGTGTACTAAATCCATACTGCATGCAAACCATTAACATTATATTAAAATGCCTTCCAATAAAGACATCATAATTACATTAATTTGTACATTTCCAACAATTTCTGTTGCATGGCCCAAAATAAATAAACAATCTCTGTAGAAATATGGTAGAGGAAATGTACTCCAGAGATACGCAAATTCATTTTCCAACTGTGAATATACAATTAGATTTCAATCATTAATGGCTGTGATTCCCTGCAAGTCAAGACCTAGTAGTTGCAATTTATGCAAATACATTTATATTTTGTCTTGTTCTGACCCCAATTATCCAGATAATTACTGGAGACTCTCTGGAAAGACAAATTAACCGTTTACAGAGCATTCTGCTACAGCTCGCTTGACCCTTAAAATGACAATGCTACCCAGAACTTGGTTAATATATAATCTTATTAGTTGGATGGAAAAACTAAGTGGCTGTAGCTTAATGGGAAATCCAAACTTATTATGAATGTGATTAGAAAATAAACATACTTTGGTCTGAAAAATTAATGGAGAAAAACTAAATCTGCAGAAGCAGAGACTTGTTTTTATGGGATTTTCTCTCCTCAACATATTGATCTGTGAAGAAATGTTTATGAAAAACAACTCAATGTAGAACCAATTGCAAGGATATTTTATAAATGTATACATAACTATGCAAATATTTATTAAACCAAAGAAAAGCAAATATAGTATATTTTTATCATTATACCATTTACCATTATACCATTTACCATTATACCATTTACAGTATATAAGCTGTGTTAACAAGACTGCTTCTCTATATTTTTCTCATTTTATTGAAGCGCTTTTGTAACTATTGCAATCAGTGGCAATGTTCTCTGAATGTTTAGGATATTGGAAATTAAAGAGAAGTTCCTTTAGACTGTAATGTACTGTGTTACAAAAGATCTTTGTAAACCACTATACATTCATTGCTATATAAAATTGTTAGGAATAAGGCTGAAATTTTGGAAAGCGTAAGCTTGGGTGATCGGGTGTGATGCAAAGGAAGTTTTAGATGTGTCAAGTAGGAAAACATATGCATGCATCCATCAACAGTGACAGTTATGTGCCCTGCGATGTACAAGGAAAAGCTGGTACTCTGCTAACAGACCAGGGTAAAAATTTCCAAAACACATGGATATATGGCTCAATGTTAGAAAATTGTACAATTTAGAATGGTAAAGCTCAGAACCGAATCCCAATGAAATGCTGTGGTATGACACAAACTAAACCATTTAAAAAGAACATTTCAAAAATATATGAACGAAAATTTGTGTACAAATATAAGCTGGCTATTTTGCTGGTCTGAACAGTAGCTATAGACAGCATTTCATACCAAATAGTGATTTTTATTAACAAAAGATTATCCTTCAGTTACTAAAGATTTGCATAATGATATTGATTGTTTAAAGACTATTTTCAATAGAGGTTGAGCAAAGGTAATTGCTGCAAGGGTGTCAATTAAACAATGTTTTACTTATAAAATACGTGAAGATCAGATCACATTTTACCATGTCTTCATTAGACATCAGGCAATGGTAATTGCTGTAGGGTTTTTTTTATTAAACATTTCTGATTCTACTTCTGGTTAAAGCTGAAATTAGTTTAAAAAAAATCATACAGCTTTACTCACAACACTTACCTGTAATAAAGGATGTCTCACATTGTGCAGACAGCTGAATGCTAGAGAAACCTTTGCTGCAGGGATGCCAGTCCTCTTCCTGTCTCTGAACTGATCAGGCTGATCAGTCACAAGATTCTCTCCCAGCATAATCAATTAAAAGACTTTTATCAATGGAGGAGGCAAACGGAGGGGGCATAACCATATGTACTGCTGCTGTGCCTGAAGACCTGAAGCTGTTAACTATTACAGTACCAGAAGTTCAGAGACAGGAAGAGGACAGTCATCCCTGCAGTGAAGATTTTTCCAGGATTAAGCTTCCTGCACAACATGAGACCCTGAGACATACTTCATTACAAGTAAGCAATGTGATTAAAGATATAGGGAATTTTGTTTAGCTAAACTTCAGGTTTAAATACTGTCTCCCATTGTAATGTACAGCACTGAGCAAACTGTTGGCGCTATATAAATCCTGTATAATAATAATAATAATAATAATAAATAGGTAAAAAACAGATCAAAGTTTAGAAACTGTTCATTCATGAATGATGAACATGCTTAAGGGTTCACAAAACATTTTGAAGTTGGAATATACCGTTGGTCTATGTAAATGACATAGACGTTTATCACATAATAATGGGTAGTCAAGTAACTTCCATGTTAATTGGACATATATTAAGTGAAAATGAAATTGTGAATAAACTATATTTTCTTGTTTTAGAAACATGACTTTTGACATACCTTCCACTAAGAAGAAAACCGACAACTCCAGCTAGCAGAATAACCCCCACCGTGATAGACACAGCTATTATAGGAATCTGGCTCTGATCACCGGTTGCAGCAAATGCTGAGTGAATAGACAGAAAACAGAGATTACGGTTTTCATTTTAACCAGTACACAGGGGGATTCAAAGGCTTTAACAACTGCAGCTTCTGCAAAACTGTTTAGTTAAAAGTTCATTTATGGTGGTGTCATACGTGTCTAACTGAATTTGCATATTTAAAGCAGAAACATAGAAACATATCTTGTAGTAACCTATAAAAGATATTCACTCAGTTGAGAAAAAAATATCATATTTACAAAATAAATAGAATTGGTGAACAGCAGGAATCTTTATAATGCGACCATGCCTGGTTCCCAAAACATTCCTGCAATGGGCCTTTTAATTTGGTGATAACTTTGCCATTACTTAAAGCTGAACTCTCAGATATAATAGACATGCTGCATTAGTAGCCGAACAACACAGGTTAATTGCTTGTTCTATCCTCCTGTTTTGTACATCCCTTTTCACTTGGGTTAACACACCTTAGATTTAAAACCATTGTGCAGAAATACTTGCAAACTGTAATTTTAAGATTTTCATACATATACTTTATATTTCTATGAAAAATTTACTTTTTTCATTTATGAATATTATATGTTCATTGTTATCCCAGTAATAGAAACCTACTATACAGCTTAACTCCATTATTCATTTTAATGTCATATTCTGGATTTACTTGCAAAAAATAAAAATTTAGTTATAAGTCATTAAAAAAGCAAGTCTGCAATAGTCATGTCAAGCAACCACAGATCACCGTTAATTAGTCCAAGTAATTCTGTTAAAAAGCTAATATCCAGTTAGTTACTATGAGAAAAAACAAATCACTGTAAGACACCCCTTCAAAAACATTTTTAAAGCCACAATACAGTGCCCAGTATAGTTATGTATTCTTATGTACGTGAATATATTTTATTTAGTATTACTTACATTACTTTATGCAATCAAGTAAATATGAAAGATATGCATCACACATCATTTACAAACTTGCAGAGAAAGAATAGAAAGAGGAGATATACTACAAAAGTAGTTAAAAGGACCAATCCTAAAGGGACCCTGTTCTGAAAACGTATGGAGGCTGCCACTGCTGACTTCAACTGAATAAATAAATAAAATTAAAGAATAACTTTGCTTTTGTTGAGAAAAAAACATTCCCAACCAGGGGCGGACTGACAACTCATGGGGCCCTCGGGCAATAGGGGATCATGGGGCCCCTGTGTCCTTACCCAAACTCAAAAAAGCCTATGAAAAAGGTACCAGGGGCATCTCATGGGGCCCCCTACTGACCCCGGGCCCTCGGGCAGTGCCCGAGTTTCCAAATGGTCAGTCCGCCCCTGTTCCCAACTGATCTCTGTACATTGCAGGGATTTTAGCAAACTTATTCAGATTCCTACCTTTTGTTATTCTAAAGAAATAGCTGTTTGTTTGTCTGTGTCCATGTGTGTACAGCATCTGTTTACAGAATGCTTTCAGGTAGCCATATTGTATTGCAATTTACAGAAAACTACAGAACTACATATTGAAAAGGAAAGGTCATTTTTAATAACATTCAATTACAATATGACTTGAGTTGCAATTGTATATGCTATATTATTATTTTTGTTTTATTTGCTAATTTTCTTCCCACAAAAGTGGAGTTACCAATTAATATACTTGAATATTATTGTATTTAACAATAAAAATATCAAAAATACAATTTTTTTTCCTGCAATACTGATCCAAAGGGTTCAGAGTTACTAATTTCCAAAAAATATGCATACTCCAAAGCAATACATCAAAAAATGTTGAGCCCCAAACAGAGGGACAATTAACATTTTCAAAGGGAGGTCAGAAAAAGCTTCCATATTTCTCTCTGGACCGATTCCCTTTAATCTCCAGATCTTGGTTATGGCCCCAGTCTGATCCCAAACCTCATTCTAGTGTCAGGATGGACCTGTTCAACTTTACTGAGGTTTGGACAATGATCACAAGCAGATGATCAAAATAGGTTTTTGCTCTCCAGGTATAAAGAGACAGAATAAATTGATACTGACATAGTTACATAGTTAGTCTGGCTGAAAAAAAGACAAAAGTCCATCCAGTTCAACCATAGAAAAAAAAAAGTTATAATCCTATACCCACAATTGATGCAGAGGAAGGAAAAAAAACCCAGCATAGCATGATCCAATTTCCTCCTGCTGGGAAAAAAATTCCTTACTGCTCCCCCGAGAGGCAATCGGATATTCCCTGGATCAACTTTACCTATAAATGTTAGTATCCAGTTATATTCTGTGTATCTAAGAAACAATCCAGTTTCTTAATATGATATCTCTCTCTCTGGAGTCTATACTTTTAATACAAGAGAGGATTTTGCTCGCATTAGAAACCGCAGCTTGGCGTTGCATGCCATTATTAAGCTTGTGATCTACCAGAACTCCCAGACCCTTCTCCACCATTGATTCCCCCAATTGTACCCCCCCTAGTATGATACTATTGTCAATATAACAGCTATTCTGTGTTTATGTTCCATACCATTGCCTGTCCTTTCTCAAGCTACCAATATGAATATTGTTCTTTCAAGATATTGGAGTACAGTAAAGCAACCACAGAATAAATAATCCCGTACATTAAATTACACTTTAAAACAAAACAAAAAAAACCCCACAGCCTGTAAAAAATACACTCCATTTCTCTGATCTTCTAGTTTTAGTACAGGTTGAAAATGACCCTCTCTTTGGACTTAATCAAATGAGAAAGCAAGGATCAAAGTGTGAAGTTATCCCGCTGAGTGACATGAATAGGGCCTCTTCATTTAATGCATCAGACCTGGGAGAGGAAATCTAGAGCAGTGTAAGAATGACAGTTCCCTGTTATGGTATTGATCTGCTGACTCTTTCCGCTAACTATTACATGGACATGAGCTGACAGTAATTAAAATGACTTACACACTGGGCTGGTTTCAAACTCAAATCTGCGACTGTAGGCGCCATACCCTGCGGCCGTGCGTGCTCGGATCTGGAATATATAGGATGACGCAGGCTTCAGTCCCTCTGCTGAGATTTCTGTCTCCTTAGACTTGATAATTGTGTAGCTGGTTTCTTGGTCCTTAATTTGTACAGAAAGATTAAGCAAAGATAAGAGAACTATGAAGTAAGTGAAACAAGCATAGGTTAAATATGAAAAACAGGATGAATAACCTATAAAGATAATACGCTCTAAACAAGTTTGCAAGCAAGACGCATATGTAAAGGATATCTGTCTTAAAAGTCAGAAAACCTGTAACACAATCTGCCTTTTTTACTCTAACTGCATATTAGTTCTCAACAATTGAGCTATTTTTTCAAATGGTCTGTGAGAAAAGTTTCTGCCTACTTAGAGCACATATGATAGTTGTACGTTTATTTAACAGAGATAATTTATCACGTTGCAGTTCTCAGAAAACAATCATCTCCTCTGGCACCCTGTTTATGAAGCCTAGAACATTTGTTCTCAGAAGGAGAAGAGAGATGTTTTTCGTCTGAGAACAGCTGAGATCTTTGTAGAAGGGGTAGAGGCTGCCTGTGATCTTCTGAGAGATTGTGGGAATTTACAGAGCAGAAAAAGTGAAACCAAAGTTAAAAAAGACCATGTAATTAAAGTGTTGCTAAACCTAGGACCCTCCATTCACTATATCAGGCTTCCCACAGTACACACAACATGGAAATGCAATAATTTTAGCAAATATAAACTGCTATATACCTTTTCTCATCAGCAGTTAGAGCAGTCTTGTGACTTCTATCAGTGTTCAGCAGAGCACTGGTTAAAGCTTGTAGGAGGAGTTTTGTTTCTGCTCTTTGAGGATGCAAAACCCCTAACCCTCTGTCTGGACAGTGCTGGTTGGCCCTGTGCTGATGACATGCTCTCTCCCAAGAAAAAAAAACATCTCTAGCAATACACACTAAGCTGAGCATGTGCATGTGGCTACGGGTTCAGTCTGACTTATCAGGTGGACATTTGAACAAGAGAAGACAGGATCAAATGGCCTTTTTACACAATGCAGATGATTAACCAGTTAGGTTCCACAGTGAATATAACAAGCATGCTTTACTGCATATACAGACTGATTTTACTGTTGTGGGTTTAGTAACACTTTCAATAAAAAGTAACACCTTAAATAAAACAATAATAAGCACTGACCACTGGCACATATTTTAACTCTCAGTTTTTTACACACATTTTGGCACATTCTTTAATTGTGTATTTTGGACCCTTTTTATAGCACATTTTGGCATTAGGTGCGCACATTTTTTTTTACATGCTGTATTTTTTTTACCGTGCATCGTGGCACGGGTTAATTGTGCATTTTGGCATTTTTTAAAAAAAAGACATTTTGGTGCTTTAATGCACATTTTGGCACAGGTTATTTTAAAACGCATCTTGATATAGTTTGTAACACACATTTTGGCGCTTCTTTTAGCACATATTTTGGCACTTTGTTAAAGTGCATTTGGTTTTGTTTTAATTTTGGCAAACAACACATTTGCTGAAAAAAACAGCAGAATATGCGTTAAAAAACTGCACCAACATGCACATAAAAAAGGCAAAAATGCCAAACTGAACCTTTTTGGACATGGAGCACTGTGTGTTTTTTCAATGCACACTTTGGCACGTAGGTAGCGTATTTATCAAATGACAAAATGTGCAGCAAAATGCATGTCTGCTAACCACATTTGGGGTGCCATTAACAATTAATGGCACGCATAAGCACACTGTGTATTTTAGCTCAGTTTGGAATTGTAGCAAAAATTGCACAATTCTGCCAACAATTCTGCATTGCTCAGATGTGAACGGGTCCTAAAAGTCAATACATTATAACTATACTGTAATATATATACATATATATAAACACACACTGTATATATAAAACACATATATACACACATGACCATACATGGTTATTATTTATATCAATCTTTAACCTTGCTGAAGCTGATATTAGGAAGAAAGAGGCTTTCTTACTCACATCACAGCAGCTTCTCACCCAGATTCTCCACCTCTGAGCTGAAGAATCTGGGATGAAGATATTTAATAGAGATGGCCAGTAAGATCTTCAGATCTCACCTTCATAAACTGGCCATCTCTGTAAACAGTGAATGACAGAAATGTGTGTCCTGTGATGAGACGTGAAGAACTTGTTCTTAGCTTCATAAACTGGCACACCTGAGAGATCAGCTGAGATCTCGGCTTTTCTCTCTTTCATAAACGGACACCAGTTGGAAGCTTCATTACTTTGAAGAAAAATTCCCTTTAAAGCCGAACTCTAGGCAAGTATATAGTACACAAATTAAAACATTTCTGAATTAATTAATACATCCAAAAAAGTGTTTTTAAATACAAGCAGTGTACAGTTCCATGCATTTGGCCTGGTATCAGCCTCTTGTAATCTCTTGTACTATGTACAGTAGAGCTCAGGCTGGGAAAAGGAGAAACAGGACAAGGAGTCATTTACTTGTGGTGCATTGCAAAAACATGCTGACAGTAGGAGAGCAGAATTATAAAGAGATAAGCTCTGAAGTCTGCTGTGTAAATTTTAACTGTTAAATGACAGGCTGGTGGAAGGAGAAAAGCCATAAGTGATACTGAACTAAATCAGGTCTCCTGCCCTTCCAGAAAGGACTATATGGTGTGGCAATAGCTGTACAGTATTAACTGCAGAACTTGATGGAAAAAATACAAAATCTTTGCTAGTCAAAATTGCTCAATTATACATAAAGTGGGGTTGATTTGCAAATTCTGGAGCACCTGTACATGATAGCCAATCAGCTTCTAACTTCACCTTGTTCAATTAAAGTGGGTGTAAAAGCTCAAGGTTTTTTTTACCTTCATGTATTCTATGCATGAAGGTAAAAAGCCTTCTGTGTGCAGCAGTGCCTCCAGCCCCCTCAATGCTTACCTGAGCTCCATCACGATCCATCAATGTGCATGACACCCTTAGCTGCCATTGGGTCTCGCTGCTGTCAATCACAGTCAGTCAGCCAATAAGGAGAGGGGGGTGGGGCCAACCCACAGCTTCGTGTATGAATGGACACACGGAGCAGTAGGTGCCTTCATAGCAAGCTGGTTGCTGTGGGGGCACCTGACAGAAAGGAGATGCCAGGAGTGCCAGTGGGGGACCTGAGAAGAGGAGGATCCAGGCTGCTCTGTGCAGAACCATAACACACAGCAGGTAAGTATAACATGTTTGTTATTTAACAAAAAAAAATAAAAACTTTTATCACTTTAAGCTTTGACAAAAAAAAACTAGGAGCTGACTGATTTCTTCATAGTGCTGCACTAGATTTTGCACTCTCCAGTTTTAGTAAATCAACCCTTCTATGTCATCTGTGCATTTAGCAGTCCACCTGGAGTTCAGCTTTAAATTAGTAGCTTTTGAAATAATTAAATCCCAGCCCCAGCCAGAAAAGTTTTTTATGGTGTAGAACAGTTGTCAGTATTGTCTTCTTTGTAATGCTGTTATTCCATTGGGGAGATTTCCCTTTAGAGTGTGTCTCACTGGCATGCTTTTGACACTAGGATAAGAAGTATGCAAGAAGACAATGGAGGTCATGGGACCAGAAGGTGCACACAACAATAAAAACCTGAGTGAGGTTCTAGCCTTGCCCATTGCATTAAAGAAGGTTTTTGTTCCTCCCTCTGTGTCAATCATTGGGAATTCTTATACTATCTGTCCCTTTGACTCTGTTATAGAAAGAGAGGGGGGACTCCTCTTAGGGGGATGACATGTCACAATATAGACTTGGCAAGCATTTAACTCTTCCCCACTTTATCTAAAACAAACAAACCAGTTTGACTAAGTTGTAGGAGTCCAAAACTCTGGTTTTAAGTGTAACAAGCCAACATTATTTTCTTTCTAATATGCTATAACATCCATTGGCAGTTCAATAATACTTAACATCCTTGAAAACAATGCAACCGATCGCCATCTAAAGCATCATACTGTGATGTGATGTAATGAGGTTGATTTGCTAAAGAAGTTAAGAATATGTACACAAGAAATTGTCATGTATCATATGAAGATGAAATAAGCAAATGGGAATTTGCAATTCACATGATAGGGTAATAGCAGTAAATATTCGTACAAATTATTGTGTGAACATTATCAATTTCTTTAGCAAATCAGACACACTGGGGTTGATCTACAAAAGGCAAATAGACTGTGCACTTTGCAAGTGCAGCTGCTCCATAGATTAATAAATAAAGTAAAGCTTCACCTTGCAAAGAATATCGAATCACATGCAAAGAAAAAGATCAGCATTTTTGTTTGCACATGATTGGATGATGGAAGTCAACAGAGCTTTCCTTCATTTACTACGCTCTGGAGCAACTGCACTCTGCTACAATTTTTTCAGGATCATTATTAGTGAATGAGTTTTTATTTTTAACGTTCCCCAATGATGCACTAAAGACTGTCAGGTAAGTACAGACTTTAAGACACATTAAATATTTGATAACAAAAATGTTTTTCTTAAAATGTCAACAGTTTTTTTTGTTATTTGGCTATCAGGGTTACAAATAAGGCCCGATTTACCACATTTTGAAGTTAAGGCGAAGCATCCAATTACTGTGTAAGGATATTTAAGAACAAACATGAGAATATTTTCTGCTCATAACTGGATGTTTGAAGCAAACACAGTTTCTGTTTGATGTACTTCTGTACAGTTCACAGGTTACATATATATAATTTATATATCAACTATTTATATCATTTTAGTCTTACATATGTAGCTTGCTTTACCCAAAACAAGCACAAAGCACTCCCACTACAAGGAATACATTGATTTGTAATAAATACCATGCTTGTAAGCTTAAACTTCACACGAGATTTTAATTGGTAGATTGTAAAAGAGATTAATCTCCAGAGAAAGATAACTGGTTTTGTACCAAATGGATACTTAAGTGACCTCACACACTAGAGACATTTTAATTGCTTGGTAGTGCAATCAATTTCTGAGCAACTGAGCAATACCGCAATTTATCTACAAGTTGTTACTTGTCTTGTTTAGATTTCCCTTTGCCAAGCAATTAAGTTCCGATTTTTTTAGAGTTTTTGGGGATATTTTCAGGCAACATGTTGGATTGTCTAGTCCAGGTCATGGTATAGCTTGTAGTATTCAGTCACATTCAACTAGACTTGCTCTGTTTGAGGTTCTTGGCTGTCCTGTCTGGTGCCAAAATACTCCTTTCCAACTTGAGACCACTAGATGAGAAGATTTTTACATCTCTTAGTAAGGATACAAGCATTACCTTCCTGCCAGCAGACAAAGAGAGATGCACTATGGTCATGAATATGCAGTGCCAACTGGGGCTCTTTAAATCTAGCCCAGCAGCAAGAAGCTGAAAAAATAAGTGTAGCAATGATGTTTTATTTTTCTCTCCTTATTTATTTTCTCTCCTTCCTTCCCATGTTTGAGGGGCAGCATAGAGTAGAAAGAGGACTGTGTACTATTTTTGAATGACTGTTGCCGTAGCTAAACAGGACCCACAGCTAGCACTCCTGATAAGGAGGTTTTTGATTGCTCTGGGTGACAGACTGATACTTATTGGCTCCTGCTTGGCCAAGCATGTTAAGTCTCATCCACTTTCTGATGGAACAGAGTCTGAAAAAATCTATATGACAAGTGGGAGTGCCCATAAAGTGTGGTCTAGACAGTATGGGGGAGACCCACATGGGGTGGGAATAGAAAGTGTCCCTTTTGTGTTGCATCTAAAAACTTCTGTAGTACTGTGCTGCCAGAAGCCTGAAGAGGGTCCAAGCTTAAGATGAGCTGTGATGAACTTGAGTACGGAGGTACAGCTGCCATTACTGCTGCAGAGACTGTATACTGAGAGAGGAGCATGTGTTGTTACACAGTGTTCTCCATTTATCCTGCGAGTATTCCAGTCATTCAGAGCATTCCAGCAAGTGTTCCAGCTACAGCTGCAAAGAGCTGGATAATGAGGGAGAACACTTTCACTGGCCACTGAGGGATTGTTTGAGACAGAGGCACAAGCCATAAATGGTAAGAGCAACTGGAAGACGTTTGTTCAGTTTAATCTTGGCCAGTGGTGTAGACAGGGCCTCCTGTATTTTATATTGGTCTCTCTTTTATAGTATACTAGAGTGTTATTGTTAAATGCTTTGCCACTGCCAGTTGTTTGCTAACTTTTCTTTTCTTACAGAGCTTTTACCTGTCAAAGCCCATTTAAAACACATTGTAGGCGTGTCACTGTTCTTTGCTCCAGGTATGAGCAGGTCACCACTGATCCGGGGCAATCCAGCAGTTCCATTGGTGGTGAGCGCTAGAAGTTGGGCTATCATCTAGAATTCCTTTCTTGCCCTGTTCACAGAATGATAACCATGTTGTTATAATGTTGAGCCAAGCCAAGAAGATGGATCCAAAAGCCATGACCAGGTAGTGTGAGCGTTTTCAGACTAGATCAAAACTTTGTCTCCCTGGTGGATCAAGACTCAAATCCATCAAGTGGTTGAAACACTGTCTACTGAAAATTGGAATTTCATCATGGACTGCATTACAGACTCCTCAGCACCCTATTAGGATGCTGGGATATGATTCCCCTCTGCTTGCATTCTTGGAAGGTCTCACTGTTGGACAGAGTCAAAGCTGACTTAATCATTCCATTGCACCACAAGTAGAGATACTGAGAAAGAAGCCAGCTCACAACTATCTCTACACAAGGTATGTCCAGCAAGTTCTTTGAAAAGTGCAAGAAGTTGATAGAACATTGCTTGAAGATTTCTGTAGTCCCACCAGAGAAAGACTTTAAGATTTGGATAGACCAAGCTACTCAAGTCCTAGAAGAGTGGGATATTCCAGAGGCACAGAAAAAGCAGACTCACTGAAAGTTTAAGAGGATTTACTATCGGTGTAAATCACAACACTAAAATTACAAGACTGCAAAGTCCTACCTTGCAGTGCTTTGTATGGAGGGGAGGAGAAATTGTTGGACCTGCTGTACAGGTTCAAACACACCCATTAGGGAAAAAAGACAGAAAGCTGTCTGGGGACATTGTTTGAGTGGATGAGATCCTGCACCAGGTCATCTGAAAGAAAAGGACTGACCCCCAAGCTTCTGACTCAATCCAGTTGTGCAGGAATCTCTCCTGAACCACCCTATAGCTTTGAAGTGTCTGTTGAGAAGCCCTAGTGCCACTTCCACCTGTCCCGCTTTTGTGAGAGAGGTTAGGGAAGAGGAAGTGTCTTTGGAGTTGAATTACCAAGACTTTTACATACACCCACAGGGAACTTATACAGGGAAAGGTGATGGTTCAGTCATGTCCTGCTCAAATGAGAGAACTGTCTCCTGAGGAAGATGACAGCCAGTTTATAACTGGATCAAACACTGCAAATCAAGTTGTCCTTTGACCCCCTGGTTGTAGGGGCATCACAGACTATTGACATACTAGCTATTGTGTGTTACTGTTCCCCAGGGTCCACCAAGAGTTAATTGATAGTGGGAACAAGCACAGATCCAGTGAATTTGCTCCTGACTCCCATTGTTTCAAAGTGTAGTCAAAGTAGTCATCTGGGGTGTGTGACCCATGCCACCGCTAGAGAAAGCTGGGAAAGTTGTACCATCAAAAGAGGAAGAGAAAGCTTCAGAGACAGACTTGATCTCTAAGGTGAATTTGATGAAAGTACCACAAAGAATTTGAGGGAAAATGACCACAGCTCTACTGACTCTTCAAAGATACTACAGGCACGGGGGTTGCTAGGGTGAGTGAATTGAGTTGTCCCTACCTTATTTTCTTGTTTAGTTGGGGGAGCAGAAGACAAAAATTATGTGGTGCACTTCTTACTCAGAAGACAAATATACCACGTTTACATGAAAAGATACCCGGAATAACAAATGTCCCTTTTTGTACTATCATATGTGTAACATGTCAAGTAGGAGTTGACTTGGACATTGTGGTCTACAAGAAACCTACCCACACAGACCAGAATCTGCATTTTGGCTCCCACCACCCACTGGAACACAAACTGAGGGTCATTGGGTAATTGGGACTCTGCAAGATCGGACTGAGGTTATAAGAACAAACACAGTCTAAAGACAAAAACACAAAAACATAGACATCTCAGGGGTGCTTTCATTGCTAAATCATCCACAAGGCCAAGCAAAAACACAGAACCATTGAACTGAGAGGAGAAGCAGAACACAAATAGTAATATAGTTTTACCATTCATAGCTGAAGTGTCAGAAAAAGGATATTTAAAAAAGGGCATATGCATGTTTTTTTCATCCATTGTGGTGTATTGGCATCCCATTCATAATTCATAATGAAAGGGCTGCCTTAAAGCAACACACATTAATACACTGCAATGAAATGCTTTAGTGTGAATGGGTTCTAAGGGTACAATGGGCAGCAGAGGGACTAATGTTAAGTTAATTAATATCTGCTGTTGGCTAACATTTTCAGCTCACCTGTTGCTTCTATCAACACTGTTGCTGGTTATCTAGTGTATTCTGTATAGTAATATGAGAAATGGGGACCCCCCCCCAAAAAAAAAATAAATAAATATATATATATATATATATACATACAGTATATATACTGCTCAAAAACAAAGAAACACTTTTTAATCAGAGTATAGCATCAAGCCAATTAAACTTATGGGATATTGATCTGGCTAGTTAAGTAGCAGTGGGGGTTGTTAATCAGTTTCAGCTGCTTTGGTGTTAATGAAATTACCAACAGGTGCACTGGATGGGCAACAATGAGACGACCCCCAAAACAGGAATGGTTTCACACGTGGAGGCCACTGACATTTTTTCCCTACTCATCTTTTCTGTCTGTTTTTTTTACTAGTTTTGCATTTGGCTAGGGCCAGTGTCATTACTGATAGCATGAGGCAATACTTGGACCCTACAGAGGTTGCACAGGCAGTCCAACTCCTCCAGGATGGAACATTGCCAGGTTTGCTGTTTCTCCCAGCACAGTCTCAAGAGCATGAAGGAGATTCCAAGAGACATGCAGTTACTCTAGGAGAGCTGGACAGGGCTGTAGAAGGTCCTTAACTCATCAGAAGGACTGATATCTGCTCTTTTGTGTAAGGGGAAACAGGATGAGCACTGCCAGAGCCCTACAAAATGACCTCCAGCAGGCCACTGGTGTGAAAGTCTCTGACTAAACAATCAGAAACAGACTTCATGAGGGTGGCCTAAGGGCCCGACCTCCTCTAGTGGGCCCTGTGCTCACTGCCCGGGACAATAGAGCTTGATTGGCATTTGCCATTGAACACCACAATTGGCAGGTCTGCCACTGGCGCCCTGTGCTTTTCACAGGTGAGAAAAGGTTCATCCTGAGCACATGTGACAGGCGTGAAAGTGTTTGGAGAAGCCGTAGAGAACGTTATGCTGCCTGTAACATCGTTCACCAGGACCGTTTTGGTGGTGGGTCAGTGATGGTCTGGGGAGGCATATGCATGGAGGGACGCACAGACCTGTACAGGCTAGACAATGGCACCCTGACTGCCATTAGGTATCAGGATGAAATCCTTGGACCCATTGTCAGACCCTACGCTGGTGCCATGGGTCCTGGGTATCTCCTGGTGCATGACAATGCCCAGCCTCATGTGGCGAGAGTATGCAGGCAGTTCCTGGAGGATGAAGGAATTGATACCATTGAATAGCCCCCAAGGTCACCTGACCTAAATCCAATAGAACACCTCTGGGATATAATTTTTCGGTACATCCTACACTGCCAGGTTGCACCTCAGACTGTCCAGGAGCTCAGTGATGCCCTGGTCCAGATCTGGGAGGAGATACCCCAGAACACCATCCGTCGTCTCAGCAGGAGCATGCCCCAAAGTTGTCAGGCTGCAATGAAATTTCAGCAAAATGGACTAGCCTTCTGCATCATTTTTTCACTTTGATGTTTGGGGTGTCTTTGAATTCAATCCTCTGTAGGTTGATAATCTTAATTTCCATCAAACTATGGGGAATCCTTATGTTCCCAACACAAGTCCATATCAGTATAGATATCCAGCATAATATTTTTCCCCATTGAGATGTGTGATGTGTTTTAAAAGTGTTCCTTTAATAATTTTTTGAGCAGTATACAGTTGCAAGAAAAAGTATGTGAACCCCTCGGGATTACATGGAGTTTTGCATGAATTGGGCATAAAATGTGCTCTGAACGTCATCTAAGTCACAAAAATAGAAGAACACAGTCTGCTGAACATAATACTACACAAACATTAGATGTTGCCATGGTTTAATTGCACATAACATGTAAACATTCACAGTGCAGGGAGGAAAAAGTATGTGAGGCCCTAGCTTAATGACTTCTCCCAGAGCTAATTGGAGCCAGGAGTGAGCCAATCTTGACTCCAATCAGTGTGATGATATTGGATGTGTTGCTGACAGCTGTCCTGCCCTTAAAAAACACACACCTGTTTTGGGTTTACTGGTTTCAAGAAGCACTGTCTGATGTGAACCATGCCTCGCAGAAAAGAGCTCTCAGAAGACCTACGATCAAGAATTGTTGACTTGCATGAAGCTGGAAAGGGTTACAAAAGTATCTCCAAAAGCCTTGCTGTTCATGTGTCCACGGTAAGACAGACGGTCTACAAATGGAGAAAGTTTAGCACTGTGGCTACTCTCCCTAGGCATGGTCATCCTGTAAAAATGACTGCAAGAGCACAGCGCAGAATGC
This sequence comes from Staurois parvus, assembly GCF_062004578.1. NCBI lineage: Eukaryota > Metazoa > Chordata > Amphibia > Anura > Ranidae > Staurois > Staurois parvus. Next base: position 3,238,522 of record NW_028317882.1, read on the forward strand.
TGCATGAGGTAAAGAAGAATCCCAGAGTGTCAGCTAAAGACCTACAGAAATCTCTGGCACATGCTAACATTTTTGTTGACACATCTACAATAAGGAAAACATTAAACAAGAATGGAGTACATGGGAGGACACCACGGAGGAAGCCATTGCTGTCCAAAAAGAAGATTGCAGCACGATTGAAGTTTGCAAAAGAGCACCTGGATGTTCCACAGCACTACTGGCAAAATATACTGTGGACAGATGAAACCAAGATTGAGTTGTTTGGGAAGAACACACAACACTATGTGTGGAGAAACAAAGGCACAGCACACCAACATCAAAACCTCATCCCCACTGTAAAACATGGCGGAGGGAGCATCATGGTTTGGGGCTGCTTTGCTGCCTCAGGGCCTGGACGGATTGTTGTCATTGATGGGAAAATGAATTCCAGAGTTTATCAAGACATTTTGCAGGAAAACGTACGACCATCTGTCCGCCAACTGAAGCTCCGCAGAGGATGGGTGATGCAAAAAGACAATGACCCAAAGCATACAAGTAATTCAACAAAACAATGGCTGCAACAGCACAGAATACGCCTTCTGGAGTGGCCCAGTCAGAGTCCTGACCTCAACCCGATGGAAATGCTGTGGCATGACCTTAAGAGAGCGATTCACACCAGACATCCCAAGAATATTGCTACACTGAAACAATTTTGTGAAGAGGAGTGGTCCAAAATTACTCCAGATCGTTGTGCAGGTCTGATCTGCAACTACAGGAAACGTTTGGTTGAGGTTATTGCTACCAAAGGAGGGTCAACCAGTTATTAGGTCCAAAGGTTCACATACATTTTCCTCCCTGCACTGTGAATGTTTACATGTTATATGCAATTAAACCATGGCGACATCTAATGTTTGTGTAGTATTATGTTCAGCAGACTGTTTTCTTCTATTGTTGTTACTTAGATGACGTTCAGAGCACATTTTATGCCCAATTCATGCAAAACTCCACGTAATCCCAAGGGGTTCACATACTTTTTCTTGCAACTGTATATATATATATATATATATATATATATATATATATATATACATACTGTATATACACACATACACATACAGTTACTGTAGGTCCCTATATATTTGGATACAGGCACAATTTTAGTTTTTTTCAGGTATTTACCAAAACATATTCAAGCTATAGTTATATAATGGATATGGAATGAAATTTCATACTCTCAGGTTTAATTTGAGGATATGTACATCCAAATTGGAGGAAGGGTTTAGGAATTACGCAGAAAGCCAAATAAGAATTTGCCAAAAAACATCTAAAAAAGCCAGGCTAGTGCTGGAAAAGCATTCTTTGGACGGATGAAACTAAGATTAATCTGTACCAGAATGACGGGAAGAAAGAAGTGTGGAGAAGGAACAGCTCACTATCAAAAGCACACAATGTCATCTATAAAACGTGGTGGAGGCAGTGTGATGGCATGGGCATGCATGGCTTCCAGTAGCACTGGGTCATTGGTGTTTATTGATGATGTGATAGAAGACAGAAGCAGCTGGATGAATTCTGCAGTGTTTAGAGATATACTGTCAGCCCAGATTCAGCCAAATGCAGAAAAGTTGATTGGATGGTGCTTCACAGTACAGATGGACAATGATCCAAAACACACTGCAAAAGCAACCCAGGAGCTTTTTAAGCAAAAGATGTGGAATATTCTGCAATGGCCAAGTCAATCACCTGATCTCAACCCAACTGAGCATGCATTTCACTTGCTGAAGGCAAAACTAAACAAAGAACAAATGAAGACCCACAAATAAAGAACAACTGAAGACAGCTGCAGTTAGAGCCTGGCAAAGCATCAGAAGGGCAGAAACCCAGTCTTTGATAATGTCCATGGGTTCCAGACTTCAGGCAGTCATTGCCAGCAAAGGATTCTCAAAAAAATATTAAAAATGAACATTTTATTTACGATTATATTCATTTGTCCAATTACATTTGAGCCACTGAAAATGGAGAGACTGTGTATAAACATGGTTGCAGTTCCTAAAATTTGTACTTGATATTTATGTTCAACCCCTTGAATTAAAGCTGAAAGTCTGTGCTTCAAATTCATTTGGATTGTTTTCTTTTAATTTATTCTGGTGGCATACAGAACCAAAAGCATGAAAATTGTGCTTGTGTCCAAATATACATGGACCTAACTATACATACAATATATATATATATATATATACAGTAGTTAGGTCCATGTATATTTGTATATTATCTAGTACTCAGGATCTGTACAGACTACAATGACTGTTATGCAACAGTATTTTTCTGTGATCTGTGTCATTCTGGTTAGAGCTAATTAAGCCAGCTTGGCTCATATATCTATTTTCTAAACAACAAATAGTTACTTAAGCAGAATAAAAATAATTGCAGTATGCAATCTGCTAATTGTAAAACCATGTGCTCTCTATTGGATCAGCTTTCATTTTAGATTTAGCAATTCTTTTAATTAGAATTCAAAACATGGGGCAATACTTCTACCACTGCATAAGTAAATTAGAGTAATTTGAAATACTGTATGCAGTGTGCAAATTTGTGGTGGTAAAATTATTACATTTAAGGCTTCTATGCCTTAAATGCTCAGAAACACTATTCATTTTTCATTTAACGGATAACTTCTTTAATGTTTATAATATAATATAATATATTTATAACATATACATATAATATTTTTATAATACAATATAAGCTATACAAGTAAGGAAAATCAACTTAACATAAAAAAAATCTTATCCAAATGGTTGAATATTTTAAAACCATCATGTTTCTATTGACTGTGTAATTACATTTGCACATGGGGTTTGTCATATTTTCTCCCTTTATGCCTTGCTATTCCTCTTCTATCACTGGTAGCCAGAGGTCTTCACGCCTCCTAGATTGTAAGCTCGAAAGAGCAGGGCCCTCAATCCCCTCATGTTTTGCATTGTATTGGTATTGTTCTGTCACATGTTCTGTCCCCCTTTGTAATGTACAGCGCTGAGCGAACTATTGGCGCTTTATAAATAATGTATAATAATAATGCCAAACTCATGACCACATGACCTAGGCTGCCAAGACTGGGTGATGGGAAGAAGCAGCTTTTTCTAATTATGTTATTCTTCCCTCATAGCAATTGTGTGATACGGTAATGCTGACATGTGCCCCATCAGACTCTACTGAGATTCTGCTTTGAAAAAAAACATCTATCAATAGGTTTATGTGATGACAGAGCTGGTGGATCTCACGCTTGTCTAGTTTACATAAGAGCTTTTCCTGTCAATCATTCTATTATTGACACTGCCAGTGTTTTTCAGGTAAAATGTGGTTATGAAAAGGTCTCATGTTACCCTGAATTGCAAGGACACTTTTAGAAAAAAAGAGCTAATGTTGACATGACAGTATAAGCACAAGTGATGTTGTCCTTTCACTTAGTCATACAAAAACAGTTTCATGTCTCTGATCTTGTCAACAAGAGAATCGTGCAAAAAAAAAAAATAATTTGTTTCTGACAGGATCAGAGCATTTTCAGTGCCACATGGAGATGATGCAGCAATTATCGGATCAGTGCATACACTACAAGCTGCAATTCTCAGCAAAAAATGACTGGCATGAACAGCTCTCATGTGCCCACATTGTAGATCTTTGCCCTTTCTTATATTTAAATATAGTTTACAAGTTGAACAGGATTAGGGATGTCTGTTTAAATGGATCCTGTACTGTAATCAGGAGACTCTAATGTCTTTAGAAATGCTATGCCTTGGCGTCATATTGATCAAGTGTCTTGCAGAATCACTGAACCACAACAAGAATATAGATGTATCCAAGTGGAAAAAAGGGTAGAGGATTATATTACATGATATATTCAAATTTTATGGATGCTTAATCAGTTGGTTAAAGGAAGCATTCCGGAAAATCTCTCTTTGGACAAATGGGGCAAGAAACAGTTCATGTAGAATATGTAAGAACTATGATCAAACATTTTTTGACCTTTAACTTTAGATGCTGGGTTTACAATGAGTATAGGTGTAAAGGAAACCTGCTTTAAAAAGCTCTGGTTCTAATAAAATGAGTTTTAGTGAACTCAAACACAATATATTTCCTAAACGTTTGGTAAAATAAAAAAAATGGTGTTGTGTTGAGTAAATAGATACCCAAAATGTCAAGCTTTAAAAGTCTTTACAGAGTATTAACTTAGAGTCAGCCATGCATTATGATCTTAGAATAACTGTTCCAAGTTCACAGCAATACCTTATGTGTGGCACAATCGCCATATACATACACATGCATGTGCTGCATAAGCATTTGCATTTAGGTGTGTACATGGGGTGAAAGGGGTGCTTTTATTTTGTTTGAAATTATTTTTATTTAATTAATTATATATATATATATATATATATATATATATACACATACACACACATTTTTTTTATTTTACTTCATCTCAGTCACAAGGGGGCTAACAAGCCCCTATGAGATAGTATTTGGTAGATAACAGGTTTTCTTTGAGAAGACCTCAGGGGTTTATTTACTAAAGCTGGAGAGTCCAAAATCAGACTCCCTTCTGCTTAGAAACCAATCAGCTTCTAACCTCAGCTTGTTCAATGAAGCTTTGGCAATGAAACCTGGAAGCTGATTGGTTTCTATGCAGAAGGGAGTCTGATTTTGGACTCTCCAGCTTTAGTAAATAAACCCCTCAATGTCTTTGCTGACTTCCACTGCAGCTAATCAAGCACAGATTTTGCTTGACTATCTGCTTCCCTTACTAAAGTAGCTAGGGAATGACAGCTGTAAATCAGAAATGATGAAATGCTTGTTGCTTCTGGATTCATTCATCACGTTTTCCTTCCATTTGGCAACCTGAAGCCATTTACCAAGTCCCCAGGCTCCCCGGTGGGAAACTCCAGATCTTTTTTGCATGACAGCCAAGAATCAGTTAAAAAATCAATACCAAGCTTGCTTTAACGTCCTGGCTACTAGGATGTTTATAAACATACATTGTAGACAAGGGGTTAGGTAATGTCCTGCATGAGATGTTTTTCCCATTTATATTGTTTTTGTCATATTAAAGCAAAACTAATGTGATGAGAGGGGTCCTCCACCTCCCGTTCTTCACAATTTCGGCGGATGGTCCATACTCCTGCTTAGTATAACACTCAGGTAAGGGCATGTGAGCACTGTTATGTTATGTAAGCCCTGGGCAATGTGGTGATGCACCCACATGGGCTGGATCCATGAACTGGGTTGAATGAGAAAACTGTGAAAAGTAACATTAGTATGATAGAGCAGAGTGCCAATGAGGGACATCCCTGGAAAGAAAGTGAGTGCTGCTTTTTAATTGTAACTACTAATGGGCTATTTATTTGCAAAAACTGAAATTGGGATGTATGCCAGAACCCACAATCTGCATATATTTTTTTAACTCAGGGATGTAAAAGGTACAAAAGCAAGTTGAACAGCATGACAGCCAAGTAACTTATCGGTGCAGAAGAGATCAGAACTGGCAGGCATTAGTAAAGGTTTCCTTTAACTGCTGGCTTTGGGTTACAGGAAATGCTAAGACACAAGCACAATTACAGTATAATGACCTTCAAGTTGTTTTTCAACTTGTATTCTTGTAACTGCCTAAATAATAAAGCTAGATTCCGATCTGTTTTCCTGTCCTCACTTCCAACACATTAGCTGATACTGTTTCATTTTTAGTAAGGATCTTTCTTATCACATCACATAATTGCTTTTGCCACTGGTACTGTGCGGGGCTTCGGAGAGAGAAATGACACACGATCCACTGAGAGAGGTTAATATTTCAGCAATGCTTTCATAACTTGGCTTTTATTCCTAACATTATCAAAATGATCAGTTATTTACAGCCAGTATTTTAAACAAATTATTTACATGCAAACTGATTTCCCACCCTTAAATACATAAAAATATTGTCAAAACAGACTCATAATTATTAGCCATATATAATGTTTGGCCTTCTTTTATTTTAGTGACCTTTATTCAGATCAGCAAAGTCTGCCAATAACTCCAAGCTGAACTTTTAATGTATTTCCCTCAGCTGACATGCCACACTAATGAAAAACACACACTGGAAGTCACCCTGGTCATTTATTGCAGACGCAATCAATTAGTAATCAATTTCCCCATGTAGCTGATGGCTCCCTAACCAGGATTAGCTAGCAAGAGAAAAAAATACAAAGATATAACTGTACATTACAAAAGGTCAGACCTTTTCAAAGTATTTGATCTCATATTCCAGGATGATACCGTTGGGTCGCTCTGGTTCTTGCCAAGACAAGGAAATGCTATTTTTGGCGATTTTTCCTTTCTTCACATGAGTGACTGGAGACGGGGCTGCAGAAACAAAAGCAAAAGAGCAAGATTAATAGCGGACGCTTCTGGTTTTTATAGTTTTGTAGTCATAGTTTTTTTTACATTTGCCTCGGCTCTTGTGTTAGCTCTAGTGTTCGTTATATTCCTGACATGATAAAAATAAACGTTAAAAATACAGATTCTCATAAAAGGATGCGTACCCTAGAGTTCAATCTAAATGGTTCTGAGGGTCTTTCTCAAAACACGTTAACAATTTGGAGTTTTAGCAGATAGTAAGTCGCATGTAAAATATAAGACACATGTAAAATGAATATTGTTGGATATTTGTAAATATATACAGTATATACTGTATTATAATAATATATTAAGATATAATATAATGCAAAATAAAATATAATAAAATATATATTTAGAAAGGAATGTTTACAAAACAAATGTACAAAAGTTACGGGGTATTTCAGTGGTGCTCCTTATGGTATAAACAAAAGGATGCATACATTAATAAAGTACCTAAATACTAACTACTTCTAAAATAAATAAATGTATTTATGCATAAATATGTAGACAGAGAATTAGTTACTAAAAATGTTGGGGTGTAGAGGGTAGGTTTACTTTCAGAAAAAAATTCACTTACCCTACCTGCCTGCCTACCCCTTAACATAAAATAATCCACACATTCTGCCCTGGCTGCATATCTACCTGAATCTTGACCACTGTTTACATCCTGTAGTCCAAGGTTTCTGCTGTTGGCTGCCCCTGTATACTAGTTCCTCATATGCTACTATGGGACTGTCTCTTGAATTAGTGGGAGGTTGGGGTTTCTTTAGATAGATGAGGAGTTTTAAGCAGAAAGAGTAAGTGTTCAATCTCTGAACATATACTTACCCTTTAAAATATGCAATACACACAGATCTGTAAGTAAAAGGCATGTTAAACCATTATTGCCTTAATAAAATAATGTGCAAGTCTTCTATAATGCAGTCATAAACTTAAAGATTGCCTGTTGTTGCCTGTTTTCCATTGAAGAAAATCCCTGCCCTTCAATGGGACAATGGGTATTTAGAGGTCTAACCCTTCCAACTCTATCCCAAACTAAAAAAAAGGTTTTGCCAACTATTGTAAAGGATACAATCAATAATCAATCAATATTTGCACATATTTTTGATACGAAAGCACTTCTTGTTCTCCACATAATGCTAACCTACATAGAAGGCCTATATTTATCATTGTAGATGCAGGTGGGATAGGGGAACTACCATGTGATCTCATCTGCCTGTGCATGAATATATTCTGAATTTGCTAGCAGTGGTTAAAAAAGCCATTTCAAACATTGTGCCTCACACATACACCTAACATACATTGGAGAGATTAATTAGAAATTCAGGAGACTTGGCTAAAAATGATCATTGTTTTGAGGCAGATAACTTCTGTAGGATCATTAAAGCTAAAGTTTAGGTACAGTAATCTTTACATAGTTGCATTACTTCAGCTTGAACCAATTTGAGTATTTATGTGCTATGCTTGTGGAAGCTGAATATCACTGTAGCAGCCACCGCTACTACTGTACAGTGATTACTGGCTTCCGAGTCTTGTGCCAAGTGGCTGCCCTGTTGTATTGTGAACACAAGAGATTGCCTTTTTATTATGGGAACTATTCAGAGAATACTTTGCATTTTCTCAAAGAGTGCAAAGTGTTCTCTGACCAGACAAGGTGGAGATTTTGACATCACTACACTACCTCTCCACCTCATCCAATAAGTGTACTCTTTGCATTCTATGAAAAAAAGGCAAAGTGTGCTCTGAATGGTGCTCATGCCAAGCGAGTGGCCTTCCTCAGGGCAGCTGCTCAGTATGGGACCAAGAAGCTAGTGGAGATCACTGTTGTAGCAGTGCCTACTACAGATTCCACACACTACAGATACCACATGTGGGGCACATACATACTCTGCTTGGTCCAAGATGTAAAAGTGAACATATTGGAATGCAACTTTAACAAAAGATGATTTATTTATGACTAAAGCAGCTCAAAAAGGTATAAAACAACAATATCTGTGACATCAAGCTTATATATCAAAATGTATTTTTAAAAATCAGATTTATTTTAATTAACAAACAATATTTTATTTTACTGTATCCTCACTGTAGAAAAATCTGTGTCTCTATACTGTAAATTAAATAATTAAACAAAAGGTTTTAGCCAAAGCTAAATTTACCGGTGTTATATTCTAGAGGTTTAGAAAGATGCAGACAAACAAACAAGATTGTGATCAGTGTATTACAGATCCGTAGGTCACGCTGGCTCTGCAACATCTGATCTGTCCTATGATAAACTGCTCCCTGAGGGTTTCTAATTTACACTTGTTATGGTAAATGTAGATTTCCCCCTTTGCTTTATATTTTTTCAGCTATTTATCTAATTCTTCCGAACATATGCAGATTTGCTTGATCTGCAAAGTTTACATAGCTTGTGTAATCAGGCAACAGAAAATAATAACTTGTATCATTGGTATTGGACAGGATGAATGCACATATTCTGGAGAATTGGCAAACTTATTAACAGGAAATGATCACATTCTTCCAATTATGAGACTTGTCTGCTAAAAGAGTTTAGAATCTTATTAAAAAAAAAGTCTGAATATTTGCTTCAATTATCCAATAATGTGAAAAATAAATTCTGATCACTTTGAATACCCAAATAAGTGATACTTTTTAAAAGACTGGGTAATTGAAGTAAATATTCACACATTTTTGAAAGTAAAGAATCCCAGCTGCCTTTAGTAAAGCAGCCTAAATCAATTTGCTTAAACATTATATATATGAATGAATGAATGAATAAATGTATGTATGAAGTGAACACAATTTCATATTATTCACAAAACTGTTACTTTGCAAGGTGATCATTTTCTACCCCAATAGACAATCAACTCCATCGAATATTTTATATCAGATAAATAAAGTGTAAACAACAGCGGCATTAAGTTCTTTTTAAAGAGACACCTGTGGCTGAGGGATCTGAGCAATCCAGAAAGAATTAATCCCCTGGTAAACAGATGTGAATACCAATGCAATTAAAAAACGCAAACATATAACAAAAAATCAACTTGGTATAGCTGGGAGCACCACTTTAACTGCCTCCTGCCCACCATATAAGGTAATGATGGGTCTCAAGGCGGGTCTCTTGTTCTGGGAGGACATCATATGATGCCCTCCCACTCTATCCGCGCGTGAGCGCCCCTGAGGGAGCGCAGCGTGGCAATCGGTGGTGCGTTGTGTCCCTGGGACACAGCAGATCACCTATCAATGGAAAGAGCCGAAAACATCAGCTCTGTCATGTGATCAGCTGTGTCTAATCACAGCTGATCACATGTAAATAAGGAAATGCCGGTTATCGGCATTCCTCTCCCCACAAGCTGTCACGCTGACAGCTCGTGAGGAGAGAAAAGACAGTAATCGGCATTACTCAGAAGGGACATGTACACTGATCATCAGGGCACTGATGATCAGTGTGCCCTGATGATCAGTGTAGCCCAAACAGTGCCACCTGTCAGTGTCCATCAATGCTACCTGTCAGTGCCCATCAATGCTACATATCAGTGCCTACCAGTGCAGATCAATGCCATATATCAGTGCCCATCTGAGCTGCCTTTCAGTGCCACCTATTAGGGCCAGTCAGTGCCACCTATCAGTGCCAGTCAGTGCTGCCTATCAGTGCCGCCAGTCAGTGCCGCCTATTAGTGCCCGTCAGTGCCGCCTATTAGTGCCAACTATCAGTGCCACCTATCAGTGCCATATATGAGTGCTGCCTTTCAGTGTCCATCAGTTATGCCTGTCAATGCCACCTACCAGTGCCTCCTCATCAATGCCCATCAGTGCAGCCTGTCAGTACCCATCACTGCAGCCTCATTAGCGCAGATCAGTGAAGGAGAAAAATCACTTATTTACAAAATTTTATAACAGAAACAACATATATATTTATGTTTTTGGTTTGTTTAGCAAAAAATAAAAACCCAGAGGCGATTAAATACCACCAAAAAGAAAGCTCTATCTGTCTAAAAAAATTTAAACATTTCATATGGGTACAGTGTTGCATGACTGCGCAATTGTCATTCAAAGTGCAACAGTACTGAAACCTGAAAATTGGCCTGGGCAGGAAGGGGGTATAAGTGCCCTGTAGGCAATTAAATGCTGAATATTGCCACTACAGTGATCCACTACTTAAGAAGGTGCTGGTGACTGTGATACGTATCCAGGAAGTATGCTGTCCTAATGTGAGAAGAGACCACTTACTAGACATGTGCGTTTCATTTCATTACGATTCTTTTTCTTATTTTTATTCTGATGCATATGGATCTCTGAATGGACATAGTAACCAACATCAACGAATCAGAAAAAAAAACGTTATAACAAAATTACGAATGCATTTGTTTCATTTGGATGACGTCACATGATGCGATAGTAGTTCGGGTCCATGGAGAAATGAATTCAATTTTGAATTTGTTTGATAATTCAGATAACGTATTGATCTGAATTTAATTTAATTTGTTAATTCGGATGCGCATGACTCCAGTCGATATTGTCCAATCAGTTCATGTCATCTTTCTTGATGGGCTGGACTAATGTCTGAAATTATTATAATCCTTTTATTCCAATCCGTCCTATTTGACTATATATCAAATATATTGCAATCTTCCTGAAAAATTGCTAAATCTTTCGAATCCACCACTATCACCGGATATATGAAACAGATGCCAAAGATACGAAACTGATCCCGAAAATGAATTGGTTCAACATAACGAATATGAGGAAACAAAATTCTTCAATGAATGAATGCAGCCAAAATTAAATGAAATGAAAATTTCCATCGGGCACATGTCTGCCACACACCAACAACTCAATGTGAAATAATAGTAATATAAAACAAAAATTGACTGATTAGTCGCCTTCTGCATTCAACTGCCTATTGTGTTTTATTAAAAGGGGAATTACACTTGACCTGTCATAGATGCTTCTACTATCTGCCTACCAGCAGGTACATCACATACAGTATGTTAGTGCAGGGCCGTGGATAAGGGGGTACCACCAGTCCTCCTGTATGGGGCCCAAACCAGCAAGGGGGCCCAGGCAACTAGGTGAATCGGATGTGGGCAGGGAGGGGGATCGGTATGGCAGGAGGGGCAATTACTGGAACCGATCCCCTGTATGGCTCTCTCTGCAGAAGCTTAAAGCTGGCTTCTTCTCCTCTCCCTCCTGCTGGCTTTCAGTTGCTGTAGAGAGAGCAATACAGGGGATCAGTTCCAGCCAGGGGCGGACTGACAACTCATGGGGTCCCCGGGCAATAGGGGATCATGGGGCCCCTGTGTCCTTGCCCAAATTTAAAAAAGCCTATGAAAAAGGTACCAGGGGCATCTCATGGGGCCCCCTACTGACCCCGGGCCCTCGGGCAGTGCCCGAGTTTCCAATGGTCAGTCCGCCCCTGGTTCCAGCAATTGCCACACCCATCTTCCTCCCTCTGCACCATACGTTTCCCCCTGCTGCCCAAACCCCCTGTATGCCCTCCCCCCCCAGTGCTGCTGTCTTGCCTCCTCACCTTCCCACCGCCAGCTGCAAGCACACAGTAGGATTCTTCAGGATGGAGAGTGGCAAAGGAGTCCAGTAAATATGTCACATGTGCCAGCCCTTTCTTTTCCTGAATGAACACAATGAGTAATCAGTACTGATCACTCAATGTGTTCATTCATAACTGAAGCATAGTCAGGTCAGCCCTTTCAGGTTGGCTGTATGGGGCCCTGTGGTTTCTAACAGCAGCCCTGTGTTAGTGTACAATGAACAGTGCATGCAAAGCTCAGTCTACAGTCTCAGCAAATGTTATTCTGTCTAGGCCAATCGAGGTGGCTGAAGATTCCAAATCCAGAAGAAGACTAGAGGAGGATGGAAGGGCAAGCTATGGAAGGGATCGTGAATATCATAGTGCTGGGTGGTTTGCTGATATAAACAAGTGTGCCATAATGTACAAATATGCTGTGCATCATTGCACATTATGGCAAAAGCTCCTGGAGGCCAATTTTTTTTTTAAATGTTGTATTGCAGTTTAGTTCTGCTTTAAGCCCACTCTTCTGCTATTTTATCTTTGTGTAGAGAGCAGATCATATAATCTCTATGAATGGCCAAATGTGTATTTAAAGTGCATCCAACCAAACCATTTGGAGCTCACCAATATGTGCAGATGCCAGCAAATCTGCTGTGACATTGAATAAATTTTAGACAAGCAAAAAAGGAAACACTACACCGGGAGTAAATGATAAAGCTGGTAATTTTACCCCCTTGAGCTTTCTTTCATAGAAGTGTTAAAGTGTAACTGTGCGATAAAGGCCAATTAAGTATATCAAATCGATCCCTGAGGTATTCACATGATAGTGTCTTGGTATCCGGAGCACATCTGCGTTACAATGCGTAGGGTTGAAGTAGAAAGGTAGAAGTATTTTTGGAGTTTTCATTCTCAAACAAAATGTAATTTAATCTCTACATCCTCACAAAGGCTGCAATCATTCCATCTTAAAAAGTCTGCAACTGGATACTGCACCGTATGATTTGAAAGGAAAGTGCAATTGCCCTGGAACCTGTTTGTAAAGGTCACTATTTCTGGTAGGGCAGCTCTCACAGAGTATCAGAGAGCTGTGCTCTACACAGACAAATACCAGACTTTTACCAAGGCAAAACAACATAGAGCGTGCATTTATCAAAGAACATTCTTAAGACACATTTAGGCTGGGCTAATGACTCTTTCATCAAACTGACGTCATGCTTTAAAGTCACCTCGCTTAGGTAGTTTGTATAACTATTATGGAACAAAGAAGTATTTTTCTAGCAAGGTGCAACCATTCAAGCAAGGATGATGAGATAATATTAGGTAGTGGTTGGACATACAGGCAACCAGGGGTGGACTGACAACTCATGGGGCAATAGGGGATCATGGACCCCTGTGTCCTTCCCAAACTCAAAAAAGCCTATGAAAAAGGTACCAGGGGCATCTCTTGGAGCCCCCTATTGACCCCGGGCCCTCGGGCGGTGCCCGAGTTTCCAAATGGTCAGTCCGCCCCTGCAGGCAACATATCAGTCACAGAAAGATCTTCATTTAAATCATATCTACAAAGCACAAGAGCAAAAATGTAATATACTGCAGATTACTAGTCCTCGGATTTGGTGTTTGCATTCGTTTTCTTTTTGTCAGGCTTTTGTTCTCATTTTTGGTCTGATGATCCTGCTATTAATACACTTTCTGTCCTATTGTAAGAACACTCACTCACCACTCTATATGTATAAGGCCTCATGTACACGAGACACTTCTGAATGATGTAAACTGACTGCTGGAAAACGTAGGTTAAAAAATGTCTGTTTAGCCGTGTTTGCATAACGCGTTTATGCACGTTTATGTGCATTTGCGTTTAAAGGCATTTTTTTAAAGATAAGCACAGGAGAACCTCCTAAATGCCCAGAATGCAGTGAAAAGTGGTAAATTATTAACTATTTCAGACTGTTTCAGAGAAATACAGAGAGTAGAAGCAGAGACAGCAGTATGTGTTGAGATAATTAGGTGTGAGTTGGTCATTAACATTTGTTTTGTTTCCAAGGGTGGGAAGGTGTTTGGTGGAATGAGCCATTAAGGCCACCTGGCAGGAGGTCTTCATGAGGAATCTGAGGTGTGAATGGTCATTAACATATATCTTTTGTTCCCAAGGGTGGGAGAGGTCTGAGATGTGAATTGGTCATTACAATGTGTGACAAGTTTGGTAGGAACATCCTGTGTTAAGTGTTTTGTCCATCTGAGTACATTGAAAATGCTTTGCCTGCATTTTCCATGATGAAAAAAGGCTCTGGACAGCATTGGGAACCGGAAGAGTTAACAATAATTTTCAGACGCAAACGCTTATAAATGTACAATTTACCACTTGCCCTCCCGAGGATTTACCACCCCCCCCCCCCCGACCAGGCCATTTTTTGTGTTACGCTGCTGCATTACTTTAACTGACAATTGCACGGTCATGCAACGCTGCACCCAAATTAAATTTATGTCCTTTTTTCCCACAAATAGAGCTTTCTTTTGGTGGCATTTGATCACCTCTGCATTTTTAATTTTTTTGGTTATAAAAAAAAAAGGCCGACAAGTTTGAGAAAAAACATTATCTTTGACTTATTGTTATTAAACATGTCTTTACTAAAATAAAATCTCAATGTGTGTAAATTAATTGCTTTATGTGAAAGTTATAACATTTACAAATGGAGGTACTGTATATATACTAGGATTTTTTTTTGTATTTGTTATGTTTACTAGTAATGGAGGTGATCATAGCGGGACTGCGGTGGGCATTCTGACACAGGGGGGAACTGACTTGGTGTCACTGACAACCCCAATGACACCAATACAGTGATCAGTGCTAAAGAAAAGCACTGACACTGTACTAATGGCACTGGACAGGAAGGGGTTTTACTGTGGGCTGTGTTTGTGCATTTCAACTGTAAGCACACTGCTTTGTATGGCTGTGCTAAGCAGTGTGCATAAGCTGACAGGGGAGAGAATTGTATTGTTTACATACTGTTCTCTCCTTCTGTCGGTAATGCTCCGAGGCTGCAAATAGCGGAGAAGGTAGGGCGTGCGCGCGGTTCTCGCGTGACAGCTACCTGGAAATGCAAAATTTTTTATATATATATATATATATATGTGTGTGATTTTGCACACCCCTGGAAAGCGGTTAAGGTTAAACCAAAATAGATAAATACATAGACTGCCTGACCTCCTACATTTTATAGATGCATGTCTGTCACCGGTTTTGATACATTCAAAATACCATCGTCAAATTTGGTCATCTTAACAAAGGCTACCACTTCAGACAAATTCAGAGCTAAGTTTTTACACCAGTGTCTGGTTATAACTAATCTGGTTGCTAGTAGTATATGTGTGACTATAGTTCGACAGCTAGTCGGGAAGTTCTCGATTATTCATTGAAAAATTTTGTTTTGTCATTTTCATTACATTGAATCAATTCTTTTTTGGGATTTGTTTCATATCTTCAGCATTCATGTCATATATTTCTTGGTGGATTCGAAAAATATTGCAGTTTTTCGGGAAGATTGCTATATATTTGATATATTACCAAATCAGATGGATTCGAATTAAAAAGATTCAATATTCTCAGACGCTAATCCAACCCACCAAGTGAAATGGCATAAGCTGATTGGACAATATCGACTGACATTTTGTGCATTTGAATTCATGAATGGAACAAAATTTTGATCCATTCGTGATCCGAATTATTGAACAAGTTTGAAAATGTAATTAAGTTCACCATGGGCACGAGCTATTATTGCATTCTGTGACATCATTTGAATTAAACAAATAAAACACGTGCATTTGTTAATTTTGTTCTAAATTTTTTGGATTCATTATAATTCGTTTCTGTGCCCATTCGGAGATTTGGATAAATCCGAAAATTAACTGAAATGAATCGCATATGTCTAACCACCACAGATTAATGCCTAGACCAGCAATGGGCAAACTACGGCCCGCGGGCCGTATACGGCCCGACGGACCTTTTAATCTGGCCCGCGGAGCTAGGCTCCTCTCACAGTCCGCCCTGAAGACCGGTGTAGCATGAAAATCTGTCTTCTATGAGGATCTGTCCCCCTCGACGTATCTGCGCATGTGCCGGAGATCGCCGATCGGCTGCTAATGCCTGAAACTGGCACATGCGCAGATACGTCGAGGGGGACAGATCCTCATAGGAGACAGATTTTCATGCTACACCAGAACGGCGCGGGACACGGCAAGAGGAACGCGCGGAGCAAAGGTAAGTGAATTGACACAGGGGGGACTTGGGGACTTAATATGGGGGATGAATTAATATGGGGAATGAATTACTATATGGGGGATGAATTACTATGGGGGATGAATTACTATATGGGGGATGAATTACTATATGGGGGGATGAATTACTATGGGGGATGAATTACTATGGGGGATGAATTACTATATGGGGGATGAATTACTATGGGGGATGAATTACTATATGGGGGATGAATTACTATGGGGGGGATGAATTACTATGGGGGATGAATTACTATATGGGGGATGAATTACTATATGGGGGATGAATTACTATGGGGGATGAATTACTATATGGGGGATGAATTACTATGGGGGATGAATTACTATATGGGGGATGAATTACTATGGGGGATGAATTACTATATGGGGGATGAATTACTATGGGGGATGAATTACTATATGGGGGATGAATTACTATGGGGGATGAATTACTATATGGGGGATGAATTACTATGGGGGATGAATTACTATATGGGGGATGAATTACTATGGGGGATGAATTACTATATGGGGGATGAATTACTATGGGGGATGAATTACTATATGGGGGATGAATTACTATGGGGGATAAATTACTATATGGGGGATGAATTACTATATGGGGGATGAATTACTATGGGGGATTAATTACTATATGGGGGATGAATTACTATGGGGGGGATGAATTACTATATGGGGGATGACTTACTATGGGGGATGAATTACTATATGGGGGATTAATTACTATGCTTACTATGGGGGAATATTACTATACTTACTATGGATGACACATACACATCATTCATCTACTCTTGGTCCGGCCCCCGGGTCCAATATATGAACCCATTGCGGCCCTCAAGTCAAAAAGTTTGCCCACCCCTGGCCTAGACCCTGTACATTATGCCTGATATGTTTCATAACTCTTTGATGGTCAGTTAGTTAAGGAGATAGAAGGTGTGCCTCTGCAATTAATCAGCAATTTCAATCAAGAGATTCAATATGCATTTTTCATTTCAGTGACCCAAAAATGCTGGACTAGCATGATGGCCAGGTAACTAACATGTTCAGTAACCACTTCCGTGCCACCCTTTAACAGAAATACTGCAACAGGGTGGCAAATCACGTATATATACGTGATTTTGTATTTCTGGGTAGGAAGCGTGCACTATAGACCTCTCCGCTGTCACGTCTTATGCTTACAGTGTAAAGCACACACACAGCACATAGTAAAACAGCACACGGTTAACCCTTTGATTGCCCCAGATGTTAACCCCTTCCTGTCTAGTGTCATTAGTACAGTGTCAGTGCTTTTTGTTAGCACTGATCACTGTATTGGTGTCACTGGGGATGTCAGTTAATCAGTTCCCCCTCAGTGTCAGAATGCCTGCCGCAGTCCCACAGTCCCGCTATAAGTTACTGATCGACGCCATTACTAGTAAAAAAAAATCCAGTATATATATACCGCCATTTGTAATCGCTATAACTTTCACTGAAACCAATTCATTTACAAACCAATTCATTTACACGTATTGCCATTTGTTTTGCAAAGACATGTAGTAGAATACCTAAATGTATGATGACATTTTATTTTTTTTTATTTTTTACTGGACATGTTTAATAGCAAAAAGTCAAAAATATTTTTTTTTCTAAAAATTGTTGATCTTTTTTTGTTTATAGCACAAAAAATAAAAAATGCAGAGGCAATCAAATACCACCAAAAGAAAGCTCTATTTGTGGGAAAAAAAGGATGTAAATTTCATTTGGGTGCAGCGTTCCATGACTGCGTAATTGTCAGGTAAAGTAATGCAGCGCTGTATCGCAGCAAATGGCCTGTTTAGGAAGGGGGGTAAATCCTCAGGAGGGGAAGTAGTTATGAGAGATCAGCACTCTGGGCTGCAAATTTTTCTCTGCAGTGGTTTCTTTAATAAAAAACTTTATATTAACATATATGCTCAGCTAGCTACAAAAAATGCTGGTGCATTGATTATGCCAAGAAACAAATCATATCCTCACATTATTTGCTCTGTGCTTTGCTATACGGTGTACATTCCAGTGCCTGGATGTACCGCCACCTAAGTGGTGGTGTGCCTAAATTAAAAGCTAGATTTTTTTTTGTTTAGTTTTGTTTTTTGGTCTATCTAACCACTGTTAGATATTTTAAATGTGCATCTCATGTTGGAAAACTACTGCATGAAGTGCATACTTATATCAATAAAAGCAACTGTTAAAATAGAAAAGGGTTGATTTACTAAAGGCAAATAGTCTGTACACTACAAGTGCAGTTGCTCTAGATCTGAGGGGAAGCTCTAAAATTAAGGGAAGCTCTGCTGATTTCTATCATCCAATCATGGGCAAGAAATAATGCAGTTTTTGTTTTCCTTGCATGTTCCCTTCAGATCTAGAGCAACTACACTTGCAGTGCACAAACTATTTGCTTTTAGCAAATCAACCCCTAAATGTATTAGGTTTTAGTGCACACTGTGCTGGTTGTAAAAAAATGCCCATGCACGGATATGCATGCTGTGGCCAAGGCAAATGTACATACAAGATTTTATATGCACCTTGCTGGAACAGAAGCTAAAAAAAGCAGCAAAAAAAGTGATTTTTAATGCACATGCAGGGCCAGTGCTAGACTATTTTGCACCCTAGGCAAGACCAGCTATTTGCACCATTCCCCCAAAATAAATAAATAAATAAAACATTTTAAAAACAGTAGAGAATATTAAATCACCAAAACATGAACCTGCTAACTTTCTTTTAACTTGCAAAAATAGATGCCATAAGATGCCACCAGCACCAATATTAAAGACAAAATATATATTAACCAAATATAAATGAACTGTATTAACCAACCAGAAACAAACAAAAAAACAAGATAGAGTTACAAAACTCTACAGTGTTCAGCAAAGGCCTAGCCGGCTTGCAGTAAGGGACTGGGTCTGAGAGGAACACTGGAAGGACCCGCAGCTCAGCTGCTACACTGACCACAGACACCCAGCATCTTCCTCTGTCTTTTTCTTCCTCCCCCTCTGCCGCCGCTCCCCTCAGCTGAGGGATCATTCATGAAGTGGCAGCATCCCACACAATCAATCAGCTCACCCCAACCATTGTCTGCCCCGCTCCTGGTCCTGTCACCTCCAAGACCTGCCATCCTCCTAGGCTCGGCTCACCTCTGATGGCTCCTGCTGGGGTGCGGAGTTCAGGCTCCGGCTCTCAGTGAAGAAAGGTGGCCTCCCAGCACTACACCTTTCCTCTCATACACATTGGACCCCAATCATCTTAATCACATAGGGTTAACTCTGCAACCAGAGCACCCCCTACCTATTGATTGGCTCCAGCTGTGCAGAAGAAGGCGGAGCCAGTGCTGGACATGCCCCATTCGGTCACTAGCTGCCTGTTACAACTGGAGGATCCTCTGATCAGAGACCGCCCGGATCCTGGGCTGATGTCATCAATTCCCATCCTAAGGGAAGCCGACATTTCACTGCTACATGGAATATTGTCATATATATATATATATATATATATATAATATGTACTAAATGGTCATGTGTGCGGACAGGCTGTGGGCTGTGATACAATTATACAGAGTAAAGATATCATCATTCCCTCATCATTCTCTGTGTATGAGGAGAGGGGACTCTGCAGAGAAATGGAGATTTCATACAAGAGGTCCATAGGCCACACAGAAAGAGTGCTGTGCCCACGCACCCCCAGATTGCATTGCACCCTAGGCGGCTGCCTAGTTTGCCTAGTGGAAGCACCAGCCCTAGGAACATGGCAAACTAGGCACTGGACCCAGTGCACAGACCAGATTTTCAAAATAAGATCTGGGCATACTCCATTGACTTTGCCCACTTTTAACCACACCTAAAAATGGTACCTCTATTTTTAACAACCAATCAAAAAGTTGTCTCACATTTTTGGAACAAGATGCAGTAATTCCAGTTATAAAGATAAAATTCATTACAAGTATATAAATGCAAATTTAAAAGTGACGCCTTGAAGGTATCAAGAAGAGATATGTATTGCAAATCGCATGGTGCCCACCAAACTCTGGGGGCCCAGTCAGGCTCACTCCCTGTGCGGCCCTTTTCTTGCCTTTATCCCACCCTTGAGGCACTTTTCCTCCCACTGATACAAGCCACTATTCCTCCCACTGACACCAACAATGGGGCATCATTCCTGCTACTAACATCAGCAATGAGGCCCATTGACACCAACAATGGGGCCCTATTTCTCCCTCTGACACCAACAACAGGGCCCTATACCTTCCACTGACACCAATGATGAGGCACTATTCCTCCCACTGACACCAACAATGGGGCATCATTCCTGCTACTAACATCAGCAATGAGGCCCATTGACACCAACAATGGGGCCCTATTTCTCCCTCTGACACCAACAACAGGGCACTATACCTTCCACTGACACCAATGATGAGGCACTATTCCTCCCCCTAATACCAAAGATGCATTGTTTTCTCTTTAAATTAAACTTTATAAAAAAAAAGATGTGGCTCATAATAAACATATTATTATGTTTTCTGAATTTAAAACCTTTGTTGCACAGATCCTTAAATCTCTGTTGTAGATTTTTTTTTTCATCCTACAAACCTAGCACATTTATTTTGTGAGACATGATTCAGCTACTATGTTAAAATTGGCTCCAGTATTAGGGCATTCATCAAGAAGACTGATTGCTGTATCATGTAGACTGGCAGGCTTGGCACCGAAGGACATTTCCCACACAACCCTAACAGGTCTGGGTGATTGGTGTACTTATTTTTCCTTGAATTTAATAACAGCTGAGGGAAGGATGCAGTTGTTCCTGTTAAAGGAAAATACTGAATTGGAGATTAGGAGTAGAAAATGGGTGGACTAAATTTATTTTGACATACATGTAAAAAATAAGCTCTCTGTTTCATTTTCATATCGAGGAAAATAAGCTAAATGAATACATTTGTCCATTTTTGGTTGAATAATATTTGCAGATGTTAGTGAATAAACTAGAACTGCACCAGTACTGTACAACAATAAAACCTCTGTGTAACTTTGTTATATACAGAATTTTATGTTATTTTCATGAGGAACATATATAAATACTTAAATGTTTTTTGGGGGTTTTTTTTGGACAATGATCTTATAGGAAATTAAAGCATAAGCCCTGCATACACTTTTTATGACGTTGGATAGATCAGTGTTTCTCAACCTTTTTTCAGTCAAGGCACCCTTTAAAATTATGGAAAGTACCGAGGCGCCCTTTAAAATTATGGACAGTCCCGAGGCACCCTTTAAAATTATGGACAGTCCCGAGGCATCCAATTCTAAAATGTGAAAAACTATTGTAATACTTTTATACAATGCAGCAACATCCACACATGTAGGACACCTAACGTTAGAGATGATTTATTCTTCCAAAGCAAATACACTTTTGCAAACTAGTACTGAGCGTTTCTCTTCTCCTCAGTTTTTCTCCCTCGCTCAGGTAATGTGCCAAGGCATCTCTGAAGAAACCTCAAGGCACCCCAGGGTGCCTGGGCACCCTGGTTGAGAAAGGCTGGGACAGAGTGTGGGTGACACTTACTTACACTTAGTTCTGTACTACTGTGACCTAAATTCAGCCGACACCAGGCTAAAGCCCACAGGCTACTCCAGGCTATGAAAGGATCCTGGCCATATTGGTGGAAACACATAGATGCCTGATAAGCAGCTTACTCCAGCTGGTCTTACCAACTTCACAACCTGGTGCTCCAGTGAGTGCTGGAGGGGCAGAGCAGAGACCTGGTGACTGACAAGCTTCAGGGGAGAGTTGAGAACAGCAACAATGGTTTCAGTGCCTGGGCAGTGGCGTCATGGGGCATCCGTTGTCCGCAGTCCCTCCACTACACCAAAGCCAGTGCTGGGACTGGATTTCTACTTTAACGGATTTCTACTTTATTGTTATTATTATTATACAGGATTTATAAAGTGCCAACAGTTTGCAAAGCGCTTTACAAAATGAAGGTAGACATTACAGTTACAATACAATTTGGTACAAGAGGAAACAGAGGGCCCTGCTCATTAGAGCTTACAATCTAGGAGGAAGGGTTGAGTGCTACAAAAGGTAATAGTTGATGGAGGAAATAAATGGTTTACTAGGTAGAAGCAGGATAGACTTCTTTAAAGAGAAAGGTTTTCAAGGATCGTCTAAAGGTGGATAGATTAGGAGACAGCCGGAGAGGTTGGGGTAGAGAGTTCCATAGGATGGGAGAAGCTCGGTAGAAGTCCTGGAGGCAAGCATGGGAGGAGGTGACATGGGAACTAGAAAGCAGAAGGTCTTGGGTCTACTTTAACGTATATCCAAATTTGTTTTATGTTGTAGATCAAATTTGAACGTGTAAATCCTATCAGAATTTTATTGCTGTCAGTGTCCCTCTGGAGAGTTTCACATTCTCTGTTTGTGCTGATGACCACAGTCACAAGAACAGAAAGGAATGAGAAATGCAAAAAATGTACAATTGCCACTTGAACAGAAACGGGGGGAAATCTTCCAAAGGGGTCATTTGTTCCAATGACAACTGTTAGATACCCTGTCCCACCCCCTTCTTTGGAAAGCTTCTTCTTATTATTTCCTTTTGCATTTTTGGGATGGTAGTGAAGGAATATCTCTCCAATGGGACACAGGCAGCAAAAAAAAAAATCCCTGTTGTACAAAAACAAAATTAAACAAAAAAACAGTGTTTGCTTTCAATGCAATTTAGGTTTGTTTTCTGGGAGTATATTGCTGATTTACAGCAATTAGTCACAAACTTTACATCAAGTCTAGGTCCTGGAACTGAGTCTGATATTTAGATATCATTTTTATTTTTGTTGATGAATTCATAACTGCAATAATAGGTGTTTTTCCTGGAGCACAGCTGTAACCCTAATTCACAAATTCCCTGCTGCCTCGGGGTCCAGTAAGCCTGTCTCAGGGCAGCCAATTTCAAAGGACCAAGGAGGGTATTTTGAGACTAAGGCAAATCATTCCTTCCTGAATATATGGTAGAAGGAATGTTACCAATTTTTTTGCCAATGGTTCCAGGGATTTCTTAGACAAGAGGTTTCTGTCAAGGAGATACATAAATTGTACACTTCATAGTGTAAAGCCTAAAAAGGTGATGACTTTTGAGACCCGTGATTAGAATTTGCAGTACAACATGAAAACATGTATGGGATAAAAAGAGCAAAGTGCACTTAAAGTCTGGAGTAATCTGGAATCTGCTGTTGCCTTGCTGTAGACAAGGTTGCATTCAATCACTTAAAGTGAAACTACATTGCATTTCAGCTCCACAAACCAAAAACACTATTTATTTTTAATATTTAATGCAAACTCACCCATTGATCCATGTCTCCATGCTTTATTTTGCAGGGAAATCACTTTGAAAAACACCCCTTAGCATTTTTGGCCATTGCCATCTTGAGTAAGGTAAGCATTTACTTCCTGGAATTCATCTGCCTGTAGCTCAGGCATGCAGACAGGAAGAGAACTTAGCTACAAAAACCCCTCCTGAAAACTCTTGGAATGTATGACATAATTTGCCTAGACATGGAAACCAGGAAGTAATTGAAGACCTGAAAAAAAAAGTTTAAAACGTAAATATGACCTACTTTCCTATCTATTTACTAATGCTAACAGCATAAGGATTTCAAATAGTCAATGTTGACTGAGAGAGTAAAGTTCTGTTTTAAGTACTGATTGCCAGGATTGGGCTCCTTTGGTTTACTGGAGGCTTGTTCCATCTGGATTGGTGGGATTTTTGAAATGCAGAGGTATTGATTGACTACCTCTGCCTGAGCAGAGGTAGCGAAGGATCACCAGTAAACTGATGAAGCTTAACTTTGATATTAGGTAAGCATTAAATGTCTGTGATTGCAAAGCTCCAAGGAGCAGGGCCCTCCTAAGCCTCTTGTATTGAACTATATCATTGCTGTATTGTCTCCCTTTATATTGTAAAGTGCTGAGCAAACTGTTGGCGCTATATAAATCCTGTATAATAATAATATAATAATAAAATAATAAATGCCTAACTAAAATTTTAGTTTAAATACATTTCAGGAGCATCAAATCAAAAGTTGTACAAAGCTGTACAGTTAGTTTTATTTAGAAAGCAGTAGAAAAGCCTGCCACTTGCTAGCATGCTGCAGAGAAGGGTCCTTGTTTGATGCCCTTACTGTGTCAGGCCTGTAATCAGCAAAGCCTATGCTCCCAACTAATTGGACAGCTCTAGTTGGAACTTTTCAAGGGGAGTGTCAGACCCCTTCAGAAAGAACTCTTCTTTCACACAGAGAGCAAGAGTCTATCTCTACAGCATGCTAGCAGTGGACAGGCTTTTCCACTAAGGCTGAGGTTGCTTTCTAAAGAAAACCAACTGTAGGACTTTGAATGCCTCTTATGTTGGTGCACTTGGAACATGTTCAGCTGATTTAAGCTGAAAGTTCAGTTGGGCTTTAACCACTTTGTCAACCGCAGATAGCTGAATGCCGGCTTCACTGTGACTGGCTAGTTCTGGGTGGGCGTCATATGATGTCCTCCCAGAATGTGCTCTCCTACGCACCCACAAGGGCACGCACTGGCGATCTCCGTGATTGCTGTGTTATACGGACACACAGCTGATCACGTGGTATGGTAAAAGGCCAATCACAGCGGCCTTTTACCATGTGATAAGCTGTGTCCAATGACACATTGATCATCGGGAAATGCAATTGCCAGTTAACGGCTGCACTTTCCTCATGCTGTCACAGCGTGAGGAAAGTACTGCCGAGAACCGGAAGATGTCAGAGGGGGGGGGATCGGCACAGATCATCAGGGCACTGATGATCAGTGCCCTGATGATCGGTGCCCAGCAGTGCCACCCACAAATGCCCAGCAGTACCGCCCACCACCCATAAGTGCCCAGCAGTGCAAACCACCTGTGCCCTTCAGTGCCACTGACCTGTGCCCATCAGTACCCACCAGTGCCCATCAGTGCAGCCCTGCAGTGCCATCCATCAGTGCCGCCCAGCAGTGTCACCCTTCAGTGCCCAGCAGTGCCGCCAGTCAGTGCTCAGCAGTGCCGCCAGCAGTGCCACCAGTCAGTGCCCAGCAGTGCCGCCAGTCAGTGCCCATCATCAGTGCCAACTATCAGTGCCACCTATCAGTGCCACCCATCAGTGCCACCTCATCAGTGCCGCCCATCAGTGCCCATCAGTGCTGCCTATCAGTGCCCATCAGTGCTGCTTATCAGTGCAGCCTCATCAACACACATCAGTGAAGGAGAAACATTACCTGGTTGCTAAATTTTATAACAGAAACAAATAAAACCTTTTTTTTTCAAATGTTTTGCTCTTTTTTTGTTTATAGTGCAAAAAATAAAACACCCAGCAGTGAAAATTGGCCTGGGCAGGAAGGGGGTATACGTGCCTGGTAGGCAAGTGGTTAAGGGGCCTACTTGCAACTTCAGCAAGGGGTGGGGACAATCAAGTCCTAGAAATTTTAGGACTGCTTTAAAGAGTTAATGTGCAAAACAAATGTATGTGAATTAAAGAAAAAAAGAACTCAATGCCCACAAGACTTGCTTTATGAAGCAGGAATACTTTTAATTACATCTTTGTCTGACAGTAAGTGCCTACTGCATTTTAACAAAACAAAACTAAAAAGAAAGTTTAAAAAAAAATCTAGGATACCCTTGACCCTGAAGATATTTTAAGTGATGTAAATTGCCTTACTTTGCATAACAAAAAGCATGCAGTTAATGCATAGCGCCTAATGACGCTAATATTTTGATAGGCTTTCCTCTCTGATTATTACTAATGCTGCAGCTGTCCTATTCTTAACATGTGGGAGTACATTACGTGCACTGAATTTTTTGAGTAAATCTAAATGAAGTTTGAAAAAGGAACCATTTGTTGAAAGCAGTGAAATAAAATCAAGATTTAAAATAAAAGTGATGTGAATTTAACATGACTTATATAATTCAGGGCACAACTGTCTTTCTACATGGAAAAGCTTTTGTAGCTGAACATTTTTGCTGGGAAATAGGATGCAACTACCAATCACGGGGTGGAATGCACTATTGAATGTGAGCATACAAGTTTATGGTTTTAATGGATGTGGTGCACTATGCTGTTTTAATAAAGGTATTACAATATTGGAGCTTTTCTCCCTTCTGGTTTTTATGATATTCCTGGTAGGAAGTAATGTAACCCCTGGAGATCTGGTTCCGTAAGTAAGTAGGAAGTGATGTAACCCCTAGAGATCTGGTTCTGTAAGTAGGAAGTGATGTAACCCCTGGAGATCTGGTTCCGTAAGTAGGAAGTGATGTAACCCCTGGAGATCTGGTTCCGTAAGTAGGAAGTGATGTAACCCCTGGAGATCTGGTTCTATAAGTAAGTAGGAAGTGATGTACAGTGAGGAACAGAAATATTTGAACACCCTGCGATTTTGCAAGTTCTCCCACTTAGAAATCATGGAGGGGTCTGAAATTCACATTGTAGGTGCATTCCCACTCTGAGAGACAGAATTTAAAAAGAAAATTCAGGAAATCACATTGTATGATTTTTAAAGAAATTATTTGTCTTGCACTGCTGAACATAAGTATTTGAACACCTAAGAAACAGCAAGAATTCTGTCTCTCAAAGACCTGTTACTGTGCCTTTAAAAAGTCCACCTCTACTCCACTCATTAATCTAACTTAGTAGCACCTGTCTGAGCTCTTTAAAGACACCTGTCCACCCCACAGTCAGTCATACGCCAACTACTACCATGGGCAAGACCAAAGAGCTGTCAAAAGACACCAGAGACAAAATTGTGGGCCTCCACAAGGCTGGAAAGGGCTACGGGGCAATTGCCAAGCAGCTTGGTGAAAATAGATCAACTGTTGGAGCAATTGTTAGAAAATGGAAGAGGCTAAAGACGACTGTCAGTCTCCCTCGGACTGGGGCTCCATGCAAGATCTCACCTCGTGGGGTATCACTGATGATAAGACGTCACTTACGGGTCACCGCTGTCACTTTCCCCGATTAGAATAGTAGTGGAGCCCAGAGGAAACATGCAGAGGCTTTTCTCTCATTAAACAGAACCTGTCACTTAAAAATCATCACATAGGGGACTGTGTGTCCCCTATATGATGAAAAAAAAGTTAAGTAAAAAAAAATTGTTTTCTTTGCAAGTTTTTTGCCATTTCACAGGTGCACAAAATTGTAAGGCTTGACATGTTGGGTATCTATTTACTCGGCATAACCTTGTCTTCCTAGACCTTATCTGTATTCCACTGTTTTATTCTCTAAGGCGTCTGCTTTCAGAAAAAATATGTTTGGGTGTTTTGTGTAATTATCAGACCTAAAATTATTTTTAACCTCCCTGGAGGTATTCCCAAGTGTAGCTCGGGGTAAGGTTTCAGCACCACAAGCGGTAACCCCGAGCTACACTCAGGAATACCCTGCAGCGTTGCTCTGGGATCTCGTCATAACTTACCTTGTCCTGCGCTCCTGCGATGTCCCTCCTGCAGTGTCCCTGGCAATGTCCTCCGGCCAATGCCGGCATCTGTCTTCCGGGTTCCGTTCCCTGTGACGTCAGGACGTACGGGGACGGAACTGGCAGGAAATTTGAAAATTTTAAAAGTGACATTCACTAAATTCACTAAAATCACATAGTAAAACATTACTGTATCAAACCATTTCACATACATTTTGTCCCGAGTGCTTTGTCCTGTGCCCTGCCTGCATTTTTACTGTTCTTTCTGCCTTGAAACTGAGAAATGTCCATGGCGTCCAAAAAGCGTCCCTTTAGGTCAAAAGCGGTTTTAGACCAGCTAGAGAACAGCAATAGTAAATTAGAACCACTTGCAGAATTGAGTGATAATGATTTGTGGGGAGATTCGTCATCAGACACTGAAAACGATTTTGCGACTTTGCTCAGTGATGTGCGAACTTGGCGCTCTCTTTCAAATTTCAGTGTTTTCGGTTTCATTACATTATTGCATTAAATGTATTATTATATTATTATTTTTTATGATTATTTATTAAATTATAATTTATGATTTCGTGTTTCAAATTTTAACATACTCGGAATGTTTACTAGACTCTTGTTTGGACAGATTTCAGTGAGTTATTCCTAAAAATTATAGGCCTACAATAAAAAAACTACATATTTTCATGCAAAAACATGTACCGCTTTGAGCACAGAAATATGGACATAATCAGACCGCTAGGGAGGTTAAACATGAGTGTAAAAATGGCCCTGGCAGCAAAATGGTTAAAGGGGAAAGGCACATACTGACCTCTAATTTTGGGAGATCATGGAAATTTGGTGAGTTTTCTTGAGTGGTGGCGGAGCAATGTGGTGATGTGAAGCACTGAATATTTGATTTGCTGCACTTTATTTGCACAAGGCACTTTTTATATATAAAGAACATAGTTTCTATATAAAGGACACGGTTTTCAATATAAAGGACACTTTTTTATTATGGACATTATTTTCATTACAGATATTGCATGTATGATAGGATGTTTATAGAAGCATATTTTAAGTGCATGTGTTATGGTATAAAACATTTTGACTATTAGTTTTTTGTTTAACAGCTTTCCCGCCGCCCTATAGCAGAAATACTGCTGCAGGGCAGCAGGGTTGCACAAAATCACATACAGTATATATACACATGATTTTGCATTTCTGCATGGGGGCGCACACATGCCGCACACGCGCCCTACCCCCAGCTTTGGATGTCAATCACCGGGATTCCCGACAGGCACCCAGCGATCATCGAGTATCACGGACGGGTAAGAGGCCTGTATGTAAACAATACAGATCTCTCCCCTGTCAGCTCCTGTACACTGCTTTGCATGGCTTTGCATAGCAAAGCCATACAAAGCAGTGTGCTTACAGTGTAACGCACACTCACAACACACAGTGAAAAAGCACCCGGTACACAGTTAACCCTTTGATCGCCCCAGATGTTAACCCCTTCCTGCCCATTGTCATTAGTACAGTGTCAGTGCTTTTTTTTTTAACACTGATCACTGTATTGGTGTCACTGGGGATGTCAGTGACAGTCAGTTCACCCCCCAGTGTAAGAATGCCCGCCACAGTCTCGCAGTCCCACAGTCCCACTATAAGTCTGTGATCGCCGCTATTACTAGTATAAAAAAATTTACAAAAAATTTCAGTATATATACCGCCATTTGTAGACGCAATACCTTTCATGTAAACCAATTAATTTACACGTATATGGGATTTTGTTTTAGCAAAGACATGTAGCAGAATACATTTTGATTTGTAACATTTTTTTACTGGACATGTTTAATGCAAAAAATGGCCTGGTCAGGAAGGGGGTAAATCCTCTGGAGGGCAAGTGGTTAAAATAGTTGTGGTGCACACTGGTCTATAAGTTCTATAAGGTGTATGGTCTATAAGTGCTGTACACTGTAGGATCTAACTACCAATCACAGGACCCTATATCAAGTTTTGTTTTGATAAGTATACGTTTTGATGGGGTCCTGACCAAGGGATGGCCATTTTTGGCTCACATTGATGTAAATAGAAGCTAAGGTTTAAAGACTCTCTGTCACTACTTAAAGAAGTGCTTCCCTGCAAAGAAAATGGATAATACTTACCCCTCCAACTATTGAATTTGTCTTCAAGTGTTATGCTGGATTCTAAATCAGAGACATGCCAGATGCCTGGTCCAAGAATGCACATTGAGGTTCCCCCTGCTGACCATTGTGTCATCATTGTGTACTGTAGTGATGTAGGAGCAAGCAGAAGAAACCACACAGCACAAAGGGGTATCAGGTATCTGATGCTCCCAGTCGTGTTGCTTGCTAAACAGCAGCACACACTTTGTGTGTATCCATCAGTATCCACCACAGTTAATTGCTGGCTGTTCGAATAGACACAAATAACTGTGGCCACTCAAATCTGTCAAACACAGCAGTGCGAATCAGTAGATTCCTGCTGTTTCCATTCCCACTGTGGTAAAACATCCATCTCCAACCTCTAAAGCCTCAGTGTTTGTCCATCATCGTGATGGGCATCCTAACTGGCTTCATTTCTTTGCCAGAGTTCTTTCAGTGGAAGGTGGCATGGTTAAAGAGGCACAATTTCAGCTTGTTTATAATGAACTTTGCTTGGATACAAATGTGTTTGGGGGCACACTTGCATTTTACAAAAGACTCTGGGGGGTAAGTATATACATGCTGGTCAACAGGGAGAAGAATTTGGTGCTGCACAAACAACAAAGAACAGAAGGGCGCAAATGCCTAGTGCATTATTTCAAGCATTTTATTACAGGATAAAAGATCCAAAATGTATTTACAAACCAAACATGGAATGACATGGGGCCTGTCCTCTTAAACGCATCAATTGTTCCATCATTCTTCTGAATCCCTGTGAATGGAGATGGGACTTCTGAATGCAGTATCATGATACGCTATCATTCCATGCCTGGTTTGTGAGCACATTTTGGATTTATTTTGAGATAATGCACTAGGCATTTGCGCCCTTCTATTCTTTGTTGTTTGTGCAGTACCAGATTCCCCGATCTGAGGAGGTCAGCACTGTTACAGAACACTTATCCAGCCCGAGTTGCTCAGTGGCTAAGACATCTGCATACATTTGCTTCTCTGCAAATTCTGAACATTGAAGTCAAGTCACGTTTTTTTTGTTTTGTTAAATGGGTAGACTGGTTGGGAGCAGGGTAATGCTAAAGCCATAGCCAGTGTTTAGGTGGGTCTGGAGGGGAGGTAGCTGTTACTGCAGGGAATCTGGGGTAGAACCCATAGTTACATCAGTGCTCAGAAAAAAAGAAAATGTTGAAATATGGAGAAACTGATACTTTACAGACAAAAAAAATATATTTGAGAGTGGATTCACACAATACTAATAAAAGATTTGTACCATTACTTGGACTAAAATTGTTGCAAGGCATGATTCCTGTGTATAGCAATTTGGCCAAACAATATGTGGTCAAAAAATAAGGGCCCTCTAAGCACTTGAACCTCAAAAATAAAGCTTATATTTGGTTTATTCTTTTTCTATTTCCTGCTAAATGGAAATGAGGAAACAAGTCTTTGATATATAGGAAAATTCAACCAGAAAAATATGTCACAGGTAGCAATTTATTTTTTGGACGAAATTTTCATTTTTGGAGATCCGGATGTATACGAGACTCCAAATGGATATAGTAACAAATCCAAAACAAGTTAAAATGAAATTAACGAATGCATTTGTTTCACTTGTTTCATTCAGATGACATCACATGGGCGACAGTAGTACGGGCCAATGAGTGAAAAAAATTAAATGTACGTATTGTTCGATAGTTTAGATTCAGATAACGAATGGATCTGAATTTCGTTCCATTCGTTAATTCGGATGCACATGAAGTCAGTCAATATTGTCCAATCAGCTAATGTCATTTCTCTTGGTGAGTTGGACTAGCGTCAGAAAATATTGAATCCTTCTGATTCCAATCCGTTCCATTTGAGAATATATCAAATATATAGAAATCTTCTGGAAAAACTGCAAAATGTTTTGAATCCACCTGGACCAACGAATATACGAAACGAATTCTGAAAATGAATACGGGGGCGGACTGACAACTCATGGGGCCCCCGGGCAATAGGGGATCATGGGGCCCGTGTCCTTGCCCAAACTCAAAAAAGCCTATGAAAAAGGTACCAGGGGCATCTCATGGGGCCCCCTACTGACCTCGGGCCGTCGGGCAGTGCCCGAGTTTCCAAATGGTCAGTCCGCCCCTGATTCAATATAATGAATATGACAACATTCTTTAATGAATGAATGCATCCAAAATGAAAGGGAACAAACATTTCTGGAGTACACGTCTAGGCATAATGTGGCAATCAAAATAAATATTACTTTCAGGTTAATATTTAAATAAATAAAAATGCTCAATAAAAATGTATTCTGGTATCACTTTAAGAGAGAGCAGCTTTTTTTTATGGTACCAACTTGTAGATCCCTTAATCTGTAACTGATGAGAATTCTTTTAAACTGTCTCGTTTTATCTCCTTGACAAAACCTTTGAATGATTTATTGTAGTGTAATAATGACAAATTTACTGACAGATGTGATGCAGATTACTAATTACTGTGGTTTTAATGAGCGTGCTGAGATGTAATGGTACAGTAAAAAACTTAGGTGGACACAAAAGCATAATTTATAGTGTCAATGCTATGTTTACGGTGCTGGTGATAAATGTTAAGGATATGAACAGTAAATTAAGGTTGGAAGTTATATATTACCTCTGTGGTGCACAGTTTTGCTTCTCTGGACCTAAGGCAAAATGTGTTCTGGGACCCTATATCATCTCCTCATCATTAAAGGAAAAAACCTTTTGCTAATGTCTCCTTATTGTACTAGAGAAGCGTTCCTTCTCGCACAGCTCCAGTTTTACCAGACAGTTTTTGAAACATCCTTTTTTAATAAACCAAACAAAACAAACATATGACTTAAGCCAGTCATACATGGAAAGAAATTTGGCTGTTCAGCAGAGACCGGCTGAATTCTGATCCATGTATGCTGGTTGTACACCTGCATGTAATGATGGACTTGATGTACATCTAGCTTGTCTGTTTTTTCCTGAATGATCAATGCCACTGGCTACCACCAGCAACACGGATCATTGTATTCTGCAGGCAGAGAAAGCTCCAGCCAGCAGAATACAATAGCACAGTGGGAAAGATTCCCCCATCCACATTGAATGTGGATGGAGCAATCTCCAATTTTATTTCATTCAACCAGTACACCTACATGAATCATGTATGGGCTGCTTTAGGATGGCTAGGACGGTTCAGTAGGGACCAGCCAAATTTCTATTCATCTATGGCCATTCCTGTTCCTAAGAAGTTGACCTGATAGTTGACTTCTCCTAAATGGGCTTGCTGGAAAATGCTTGTTTCATCAGCCCTGCAGCCAATCTGAGAAGTCCCTGTTGTCCACTTCACTGGATAGGATAGGAGAATCCATTCAGCTCTTCTTGATCAGCCCGCTGACTGATAAAAAATAACCTGATACATGTATGACCAGCTTTACATATAAAAGCACACTTAAAGAAAACTCACCATAAAAATATGTATGTTAGGCATCTGTGGTTCCTTAAATGAACCTTAGAGCTGGTGTGTGCCACCTCTACCACTTTGTGAAACATTCCAGTGATCCTGGGCAATGGTGTGCAGACACTGCACTTCTCACCTTTCTGCTATATAATTCCTAAAGTAACACTGTAGGCTCATTTTTAAAAAATAACAAACATGTCATACTTACCTGCTCTGTGAAATACAATCCTCCTCTTCTTGGTTCCCACACCGGGGCTCCTGGCCCCCCTTCCCTCCTGAGTGCCCGCAGAGCAAGCTGCTTGCTCTGCGGGCACTCATGCGTGCTCACCTTTGAGCTGCCTCTGTGTGTCACTGGTTGTGATTGACAGTACCCAATGTCTCCCATGACTGTGTCTCAGCTAGTAGGGAAACACCTGGGAGAGCTACTGCTCCCCTGCACCTTGCTGGATTGAGACAGGGCTCAATTAAGTATTGGTGGGGGTGGGGGGAGCAGCACACAGAAGGTTTTGATATGCATTCATGCAGATAAAAAAACTCTCTGCCTTTACAACCACTTTAATACCTCAGTGGCTGAAGACCAAGGTTGAAAATACTAGCCATATTGGGAAAGGTAAGCACAAGGTGGGTGGTTCAAAATATTGAGAGTCAATAAATGGGCACTAAGGGTAATTTAAGGTTGCCTAGTACATAACAGGGAGTAGGTTAGGTTTTTATTTACTCAACTGGCAGCTTTATTGTTAGCTAGCCTCACATCCCACAGAGTATAATCTAATACATTTAGATGAATTATAGAAAATTAAAGTATCTTACACTGAAATGTAGGAAAAAAAACAGATTGTAAGGTGTGCAGATATCTATTCTATCTTGTTTAGAGCCCATTTATTTATACAAGTTTAGATTTCTGTGCAACTCTGCATAAGCAGGTTTTTTGAACAGTCATAAACAGCCCAAAATTTCTGAAGTTGACTCTTCTCCCAGTCTATGGCCTTAGTAGATTAGATAGACCTTCCTACACACCACTGCTACCCGCCATCATTACTAAATCAGCTTGCGTTATTTACAGTTTTTTTAATAGATAGTATTCTAAAATAGAAAATGTGTGCAGGCTAAATGCATGTAATTGTTCTGAAATAGTATTACATGGTGGCACTACTGTTTATTGACATAATACAAGACCATTAACAGCTCTTTGTATAGACACAAGGACACCAAAATGACAAACAGAAACTGTAAGATAACACTGTACTTCTGCCAGGTTCTTTTTTTAACCTTGTTACAAGCCGAACAGATACAATTTATAACTCTAAGATGGTATCAAATGACAACTAAAAATCCAACATTCGCACTATGAATCATGACTTTTTAGATTGGCTATGTGTTTAAAATTATTGGGTAATAGAATTTTCCTGAATACACACTAGGGACCTTATGGAAGCAAATAATGAGCGAGCAGTGAAAACACATATGTCTGTGTTCGGAACCCAATTGCCAGACATGATTTATTTCTATAACAACAATTTTAGATGTTCTTGGTTTCAAAAGTGTATTGAGTGCAGAGCTGCAAGTAGACAGCTTAGGAGGATGGAAAGGGCAAGCTGTGCAATACGACTATACATAGTAGGTCATCTGATACAGACCACGTGTAAGTCATTCTTGCATTTATGTAACAGATTACAAAAATAAGCAATATTTCTTCTTGCAGACCCCTGTCCCAAACCTGTTCAGAAAACACATTTAATAGGGCCGAACACAACAGATAGGGCTTAACACATAGAAGTTGGTTTACTAAAGCAGTAAAGCTGAAAGCAAAGTTTCAATCATCCAGCATTTATAAAGGCCTTTTATTTTTATTTAAAAACCCCCTGGACACAATTGGGTATTTAAAGTAAACACAATTTTTTATGGGCTGTGAGAAATCTTCTCCATTCAAGAGAATCAAGAGAAGGGGATTGTGGCTCTCTGTATCTCTGGGCATTTTGACACATTGCCAGGTAAAACAAAGCAACTCTAAGGACACTGTAAGAAAAAAGCGTCCATTACTTGTGAATCTTGGCCTCTGTCTGGCCCCTGATGTTTTTCAGACGGCTCTGGATAGTGAAAATGAAGCCAAAAGGATCACCATGACCGATTGCATACCATGAGCCACTCCAGTGATGCAACATCCACGAGTTCCCTCGCTGGTGCTGACATCTTCTCCCTGACTATTTCTGGGTGTCAGATATTTGACTATCTTGATTGGTTGAAGGAGGAATGACGTAACACTCATGCATGCCCATGAGAGTTCATTCCTCATGGCACCAAGGTGTGCTGAGAATACACACTGAGCTGTGTATGCATTGCAAACAGGAAATGTGAGTATTATCACATCCCACTACTAATAAGAGATTTAATCTAGGAAGACCCTGGTGACGTCTGCTTCCTCTCTATTTTGGGGGCTATCTCCACAGTGATATGTATTATGCCTATGTTGATGGGGTTCTGGTAAGCTATTAAACTTACTGCACATGGTGGAATATTGGCTCGTGTTGATTCATCACTGGTTTTGGGAACGCGGTTGACAGACATGTGTTAATGGAATAACTTATGGACTTTTCACATTAATGGACACTTTATAGAAAATTTTGTTTTTAATTCTATTGTATAGAAGCAATAGTCATATGCTTTGCAGTTCTCTGCTATATATCAATGTGATTTTTATTAATATTGTTTTATTAAGAGTGCGAGTAGCAGCTTTTATTATTTATATTATCTTTCACTTAGAGTATTATTACACTGTAAAGAGCTGCTTTTCCCTACACATGCAGTTTGGAAGTTCTTTTAGGTGGTGTCCCTTTATGTTGTTTATTGTTTATCAGGTATATATGTATACTTATGTTGGTCCAAGCTGAACAAATGTCAGTAATATCAATAATAATAATAATTTATAATAACACAGTAATATTCATATCTGGAATTGAGCATTAACATTTCTAGCTGCTCCTAGCTGTTCCTTTCACCCTGACCAACATCTGCAATGTCAAATTGCTTGTGACACACAGGTGAGATTTGTTGGTTTCTTATAAATAATTTACCTAGCCATTCACACAGCAAAAGGGCACATTTATTCTGTGGGAATAGGACACAAATTAATGTATAGGATATAAGTTATTGAGGCTCCATGCATACTAGGAGCTTAAACAACTGAAAAATGATGGATAAAAAATGCTCAATATAGTGTTTTTTTGCCTGTGTTTTTCAGTTTTTGTGCCGGAGTTGTGCGGGCATTCAGCAGTGAAAGCAGGTTGTTAAGGAGCGGGTGGCTGGCGCGTCCTTAACAACCAATGACTCATCAGCTGTCAGTGGGATTCCCCTTTGACAGCTGAATGTGAACAAAAGAATGCCAGCATTAAGAAAAAAAAAAAAGGTGCGGGCCACCCCACTTCAATCCATACTAGGCACTTTGGGTTTAGTACAGATTTTAAAGGGAACCCCACATCAAAATTGTTTTTAAAAATGGCGTGGGGTTCTGAAAAAATCCATACCAAACCCTTAGGTGACCTTGCCTCTTTGTGACATCATCGACAGGGCATACTGGGTCTATGACTCAGGAGGCCCCTCCTCCTTACTTTATTTAATGGCAGCTATCAGGTGGAGCTGTCAGTAGGCGGGCGTGGACCTCTTTTTTTTTTAATGTGAGTCGGTGGAGCTGCGTTTATTGTGATCGACCATGGATCTACATCGGGGGACAATTTATTTTGATTTTTTTCCTAAAGGACTTATCAAAAACTGGTTCCTGTCTTTACACTTAACACTACTATTTTTTTTTTGTGAATGAAAATGGGGTACTAATCGCTGCTGCTAGGAGCATTTTTTTTAAGCTAGTGTGCATGGAGCCTAGGTTTTATCAATATTCTACTCTCTCTTTCTTATGCTGAAAAGGCTGCCTGTACCCTTAATTGGTAGATATTTATATAAACCATCATGTGCTTTAGATTTATTGGCTTTTTAATCATTGTACTGTGCAGCGGCAGCCAGCACAGAGTAAGGAGGAAAGCGAGCATCCTGAAATGCATGACTCCTAATTCAGGCATTAATCAACAGGCAGTTGACAGACTGATGCCATTGTATTTCTCTTCTATCAGATGATGATGCTATTGCTTGGATTAACTAATCACCTAGAATGGTCTGAAAGCTTTGTGAGGCAGATTAATCAGTATCACTGCAGACAGGATAGCATTGTTCGATTTTCTTTTAACAAGGACCCAGGCATCTCACTGTTTGCACACTTTTCACATTATTCTAACAGATAATGATAGACATAGTACACGGGGCAGAGTAGGAAATCTGTACTTGTCCAGCTGCTGTTAAAAAGATAACGGAATAATGTTTCTAAGTAGTTATTTTTGTGTAATGATTAAATTATTTTTCACATTTTTTTTTTTTTATACTTTCATAAACTGATGAAGTCACGTTTTATGCTATCCGGCTTTTCAATATCTGAATTTCCAGCCACTAGAAAGCACATCTATCTTTATGTCAGAAAGAACAGTCAGCATCCTTGCTGCATGAGTATACATGCTGTCCAGACAATGGGCCCGATTTACCTAAAGGGAAATGAACAAGAACAAGGATAAATCACTGCGGTATGCTTAAATTACGGATCACATGCGGATGTACACACAAAG
Source organism: Staurois parvus (assembly GCF_062004578.1). Lineage (NCBI taxonomy): Eukaryota > Metazoa > Chordata > Amphibia > Anura > Ranidae > Staurois > Staurois parvus. Next base: position 3,276,462 of record NW_028317882.1, read on the forward strand.
TGCAAACGCAATCCCTCAGCCTAACAAATGGTACAATGATTTGCAATGCATTTTGTTTTGGTAAGGAAAGAATAGGGCCCGGAGCTAGATGGGTAGCATAGGCGTAAGGTCAGACATGACTGGGTTTGAAGGAAAGGCTGGATTAACAGGACTGAGTTAAAAACTAGAAAAGCTACAATTTCTGGGGAAATTGTGTGAAGTGTTCTTGCCTCCACCAGTAGTCTACATTCATTCCTATGGGACCAATTTCACCACAAAAACGGCGATATTTTGTGAACGTTCCACAAATTAATAGCACACCAATCGGAAACAATCCGCACGTTTTGGTATATTACTGTCTATGTAGTGTAAAAACTGTGGGAGGAGTTAGGGTGGTAAATTTGGCTATAATAATAAGAATATATACGTGAGATAACAGTAAGTGGTCTTGCCATGCAAGAACACTTACTTAGTCAGCTTTGTTTAAATGTTTTAGTATCCCGATTGACTGGAGGAACATTCGGCTGGATGGTGCGAGGCAGGGTGGGCCCTGGAAGGGAAAAAGGGGTGGAGCATTTCCTCAGGGTCACTCTTAACCCTTTGAGGACCAACGGACGTATTTGTCCCATGTTTTTAATTGCCTGTATCATCTGATTAAGAACTTAAAATACCTTTTTTTTTTTTGGTTTGAGTCAAAATATTAGTTCTTATCAACAAATGGATCTAGCTGTTTGCCAATTATTTCATGAAATGGCTTAGTTACAGCAACTGAAGTGTACCAACTTTAAAAACAAAAAATTGATTCTTTTGGCGTTCCGTAATCTTATGGTCCTCAAAGGGTTAAGGCAGTGACTGGTAAATTTGTTAGCGAATGAGCGGGTTGGGCCCATGTCAGGTATGAGTGTACCTTCCCTAGTTAAGTGAAGGAGTAATGTATTAAGAATCATTCAGCTGTATTGAGGTTATCTGGATAGTAAATTGTCCTCGAGTTGGTGTGTTTGCAGCTGGGGGCCTTCAAGTCTATGTGGTGGTAGATATAGCCAGTTGGTTGAATACAAGTTGCCTTAAAAGACCTTTAGACTTTAAGGAGGGTAGTTACTGTAATTACACTGTGGTCAGTGAGGTTCACATATTTAAAAAAGAAAGATGTAAGTTTTAATAAATATAACAATTTTAAGTTTTAATAAAGTTGCATTTTATTGTTCTTTCAATAAAATGGCTGCTATGGCCTTTGAATTCCAAATAATAAGATTGTGTTGTCTGTTATTGGGGACATACATAAGTTAATGGGGTGGTTATAAAGGTTATGGCAGCCAACATGTAATACTTCAGTCATACTTCACGTGTCAACATATTATTTGACAATACAATACCATAAGAGCTGGCTCACACCAAAACGAGGTGCAGGAAGGGCCGTTCTATATATAGGTGACTGCGCTGCCCTTGCATGAGCATGTGGGTTCCAGTGAAATGTTAATAGCGCCCCAGTTGCATCTTGCAAACACAGTGCATTTGCAGGCACCAAATCTCATATGACTACAGTGCCATGCGGTTCGGTGCAGTGCTTTCTGACAAAGTAGTTAGAGATGAGCGAAGTATTCAAAAATTCGATTCGGCTGATTCGGCGAATTCGAAGAATAAATTCGATTCGATGCGAATATATTCGCTGCGAATTTAACTTATAAAAAGGGTGTTTCTAGGCTTCAGAGAGCCTTTATATTAGTGCAGAACACTGTACCCTTAATTTAAATGCCCTTGGAGTCTGCTGGGGAAGAGAAATAATACTGTCAGTCAGTATGACATGCAGATGAGTGCCGTCGATCTTAGAATCACCGCACACTTCACTCATTTGGGCAGTCACGGGGCCAAAACCAGAGTGTGGAGCCACAGTGTGGCGGTGGAGGCAGCAGCAATGGGAGGCCATACAGCACCCTATGACAAAATGGAACCCACCAGCAGTGTGAGGAGACCTGAAAGTGGCACATGGCAGAGTGTGGCGATGGAGACAGCAGCAATGGGAGGCCGTACAGGGACCCATGAGACACTCTGGACCTGGCAGCAGCATGAGGAGGCGGTACGGGGGCCCATGGCAGATTACGGGCCTGGCAGCAGCAATGGGAGGCCCGTAATCTGCCAGCACCCTATGACAAAATGGAACCCACCAGCAGTGTGAGGAGACCTGAAAGTGGCACATGGCAGAGTGTGGCGATGGAGACAGCAGCAATGGGAGGCCGTACAGGGACCCATGAGACACTCTGGACCTGGCAGCAGCATGAGGACGCGGTACGGGGGCCCATGGCAGATTACGGGCCTGGCAGCAGCAATGGGAGGCCCGTAATCTGCCAGCACCCTATGACAAAATGGAACCCACCAGCAGTGTGAGGAGACCTGAAAGTGGCACATGGCACAGTGTTGCGATGGAGACAGCAGCAATGGGAGGCCGTACAGGGACCCATGAGACAATCTGGACCTGGCAGCAGCATGAGGAGGCGGTACAGGGGCCCATGGCAGATTACGGGCCTGGCAGCAGCAATGGGAGGCCCGTAATCTGCCAGCACCCTATGACAAAATGGAACCCACCAGCAGTGTGAGGAGACCTGAAAGTGGCACATGGCAGAGTGTGGCGATGGAGACAGCAGCAATGGGAGGCCGTACAGGGACCCATGACAGATTACGGGCCTGGCAGCAGCATGAGGAGGCGGTACAGGGGCCCATGGCAGATTACGGGCCTGGCAGCAGCAATGGGAGGCCCGTAATCTGCCAGCACCCTATGACAAAATGGAACCCACCAGCAGTGTGAGGAGACCTGAAAGTGGCACATGGCAGAGTGTGGCGATGGAGACATGGGCCCCCTGGCCACGCTTGACTTTCTGGCCACATAGTCGACATACGGCTACGTTTACTTCCTCGGGCGGCTTGACGAAAAATTGCCACACCGCCGAGTAGGAAACTTTGCCCCCGCTACTCCTCACTGGCTGACTGCTACTTCCTCCGTGTACAATTCTGTGTACCTCAGTAACAATTCTGTGTCCCTCAGTAACAACTCTGTGTCTGTCCCTGAGTAACAATTCTGTGTCCCTCAGTAACAATTCTGTGTCCCTCAGTAACAATTCTGTGTCTGTCCCTGAGTAACAATTCTGTGTCCCTGAGTAACAGTTCTGTGTCCCTGAGTAACAATTCTGTGTCCCTGAGTAACAGTTCTGTGTCCCTGAGTAACAATTCTGTGTCCCTCAGTAACAATTCTGTGTCCCTCAGTAACAATTCTGTGTCTGTCCCTGAGTAACAATTCTGTGTCCCTCAGTAACAATTCTGTGTCCCTGAGTAACAATTCTGTGTCCCTCAGTAACAATTCTGTGTCCCTCAGTAACAATTCTGTGTCTGTCCCTGAGTAACAATTCTGTGTCCCTGAGTAACAGTTCTGTGTCCCTGAGTAACAATTCTGTGTCCCTCAGTAACAATTCTGTGTCTGTCCCTGAGTAACAATTCTGTGTCCCTCAGTAACAATTCTGTGTCCCTCAGTAACAATTCTGTGTCTGTCCCTGAGTAACAATTCTGTGTCCCTGAGTAACAGTTCTGTGTCCCTGAGTAACAATTCTGTGTCCCTGAGTAACAATTCTGTGTCCCTCAGTAACAATTGTGTCCCTCAGTAACAATTCTGTGTCCCTCAGTAACAATTCTGTGTCCCTCAGTAACAATTCTGTGTCTGTCCCTGAGTAACAATTCTGTGTCCCTGAGTAACAGTTCTGTGTCCCTGAGTAACAGTTCTGTGTCCCTGAGTAACAATTCTGTGTCCCTGAGTAACAATTCTGTGTCCCTCAGTAACAATTGTGTCCCTCAGTAACAATTCTGTGTCCCTCAGTAACAATTCTGTGTCCCTCAGTAACAATTTTGTGTCTGTCCCTGAGTAACAATTCTGTGTCCCTGAGTAACAGTTCTGTGTCCCTGAGTAACAATTCTGTGTCCCTGAGTAACAGTTCTGTGTCCCTGAGTAACAATTCTGTGTCCCTGAGTAACAATCCTGTGTCCCTCAGTAACAATTCTGTGTCCCTCAGTAACAATTCTGTGTCTGTCCCTGAGTAACAATTCTGTGTCCCTCAGTAACAATTCTGTGTCCCTCAGTAACAATTCTGTGTCTGTCCCTCAGTAACAATTCTGTGTCCCTGAGTAACAGTTCTGTGTCCCTGAGTAACAGTTCTGTGTCCCTGAGTAACAGTTCTGTGTCCCTCAGTAACAATTCTGTGTCTGTCCCTGAGTAACAATTCTGTGTCCCTCAGTAACAATTCTGTGTCCCTCAGTAACAATTCTGTGTCCCTCAGTAACAATTCTGTGTCCCTCAGTAACAATTCTGTGTCTGTCCCTGAGTAACAGTTCTGTGTCCCTCAGTAACAATTTTGTGTCTGTCCCTGAGTAACAATTCTGTGTCCCTGAGTAACAGTTCTGTGTCCCTGAGTAACAATTCTGTGTCCCTGAGTAACAGTTCTGTGTCCCTGAGTAACAATTCTGTGTCCCTGAGTAACAATCCTGTGTCCCTCAGTAACAATTCTGTGTCCCTCAGTAACAATTCTGTGTCTGTCCCTGAGTAACAATTCTGTGTCCCTCAGTAACAAGTCTGTGTCCCTCAGTAACAATTCTGTGTCTGTCCCTCAGTAACAATTCTGTGTCCCTGAGTAACAGTTCTGTGTCCCTGAGTAACAGTTCTGTGTCCCTGAGTAACAGTTCTGTGTCCCTCAGTAACAATTCTGTGTCTGTCCCTGAGTAACAATTCTGTGTCCCTCAGTAACAATTCTGTGTCCCTGAGTAACAATTCTGTGTCCCTCAGTAACAATTCTGTGTCTGTCCCTGAGTAACAGTTCTGTGTCCCTCAGTAACAATTCTGTGTCCCTCAGTAACAATTCTGTGTCCCTCAGTAACAATTCTGTGTCCCTCAGTAACAAGTCTGTCCCTGAGTAACAATTCTGTGTCCCTGAGTAACAGTTCTGTGTCCCTGAGTAAGAATTCTGTGTCCCTGAGTAACAATTCTGTGTCCCTAAGTAACGATTCTGTGTCCCTAAAGTATCTGTGGCCCTAACTCTGTCCCTAATACAGAGAGGTCTGTCTCTCTTGAATGACCGGAGGCAAATGGAGAATTGTAAGATGGCCGCAATTTATAGCTCCACCATTACACAGTGCTGGCTGGCTGGCTGCTGATTGGCTAATGCGATCACATGTCATGAATGAATGCATTATGGGTCAGCGCGCCTTCCCAGAGATCCCCACTCCGTCGCCACACATGTCGCCGCCATTTTTGGAAAAATTTTGATTCGCGCATCCGAAGTCTGCTAATTTTCGGATTCGGCGCGAATCGAATTTTTCCTAATATTCAAAACGAATTCCACTTCGCCAAGTTCGATTCGCTCATCTCTAAAAGTAGTATTTGCACTACTTTTTCCAAGTTCCAGTGCATTTTGAAGTAGGCATGTGGAAGCCGGAAATGTTTGCTTCGTTTCTATTTCGTTTGTTCATTGAAAGATTTAATTTCGTCACATTCGTTATGTTGAACCAAATAATTTTCAGAATTCATTTTGCATCTTCGCCATTTGTTTCATATAATCATTGGTCTGGGTGGATTCGAAAAATGTTGCAGTTTTTCTGGAAGATTGCTATATATTCGATATATTATCGAATCGGATGGATTTGAAAGGATTTAATATTTTTGCTAGTCCAAGCCATCAAGAGAAGTGGCATAAGCTGATTGGACAATGTCAACTGGCAGTATGTGCATCTGAACTAACAAATGGAACAACATTCTGATCCATTTGTTCAAATTATCGAACAAATTCAAAAATTTTATTCAACACAACAAACACTTTACTCCTGCGCTAGGAAAGGACTCAGTAGACCCAATAGGAATGTTCTGGAATATGCACTGCTTGCTGCCCTCAACAGACCGGGGTGGTCCGAATACACTGGATACAAATGGAGAAACCTGGCTCTGAGGAAGAGGTTGTGACCTCGAAACGCGTTAGCCAGTTGGTCATCCAGGGTTCCATCATATGGACTCAGATGTTGTTTGGATCATACGTCTTGTTCAGTTTGACATGCCTGTGTTGTTATGTCCATTGTGAGTATGATACCTATTTTTGTTTCTTTAATAAATTATTTTAAACAATAATGCACTAGGTCGGTGCACCCTTTTTCTGTTTCTCCATTTGTATCAAAAATTTTATTATTTCACCATGGGTCTGAACTAGTATCATATCATGTCACGTCATTCGAATAAAGCAAACAAAACAAATGCATTCATTAATTTTTTTTCAGTAATTTCTGTGTCCATTTTGACATTCATTTACATCCAAATCTCTAAAAATGAAATTTAAATCCCCAAAAAAAAATCGTAACGAAATGCACATTTCTTTTTTGCACATTAACATGTGTGTTTTGTTATGAACCGATCCTTAGTCACTGGTCACATCGACTTGTGTGCGATTTCAGGTGCAATTTCTGAACACTTTATTGTGAAGATTTTCAATGACTTCTTGTGATTTGCTTTGTGATTTGCATTATATTCTATGTATGTGAAATTGCAATAAACTGCAGAAAACGTAATGCAAGAACTACTTTAGAAATCACGCTGCAGCAAATTGCACATGTTAGGACACTAATATTCACATTCATTAGATGTGTTTTAGGTACGATTTCAATTTCCAAATCACATCTGAAATCGCACCAGTATGACTGGCCACTTAATGTGAAAAGCACCACAAGTGGTCATTAAGACAAAAAAAATTGTATGCATCAAGGCAGCAGGTTGAAAAGCCCCCCACGCTGAGGGGCAGAGCGTGTTCAGGTATTATCATTGGAAACCTGTACACGGGCAGCAGTATTTGAAATTATGGTTCATATAGTATACTTGGTGCAAAATCGCTCAATTTGGGGTTGATTTACTAAAGGCAAATAGACTGTAAACTTTGTAAACTTTGCAAAGTGCAGCAGCACTCTGCAGGTGCAGGTGCTCCAGAGCTTAGTAAATGAGGTAAAGCCCCACTTTGCAAAGAATACGGGCAGCACAGTGGCTAAATGGTTAGCACTTAAGCCTGGCAGTACTCTGGTCGTTGGTTCAAATCCCAACCACGGCATCACCTGCCTGGAGTTTGCATGTTCTCCCTGTGCCTGCATGGGTTTCCTCCGGGTACTCCAGTTTCCTCCTACACTCCAAAGACATGCTGGTAGGTTAATTGGCTCCTGTCTAAATTGGCCCTAGTATGTGTATGTATGAATGGGAGTTGGGACCTTAGATTGTACACCCCTTGAGGGTTAGGGACTGATGTGAATGTAATATATATGTAAAAGCGCTGCGTAAATTGATGGCGCTATATAAATACCTGAAATAAATAAATACTCAACAATGTGTAAGGAAAAAAAAACTGCATTTTTGCTTGCATATGATTGGATGATGGAAGTCAGCAGAGCTTCCCTTCATGTACTATGCTCTGGAGCAACTGCTATTGCAGAGTGCAACTAAATTTTGCAAATTTCAAAGTCTATTTGCCTTTAGTAAATCAACCTCATTATGCCATTACAAATAAAAAGGTAGCATTCTTTGCATCTGAAGGAAAAAAAGCTGTGCCTCTGTATATGGAAGGGCTTCTTCATAGTAAGAGCTGTGAAAATGTGAAATGGACTTCCTCAATAGCTGGTTCTAGCTATTGGTGTAAATTGTTTTTAAAAAGCGGGATGTGTTTTTAACAGATTGTTAACATTTAAAATAAATAACACTGTAGATTGCTGATACAGGGAATATCTGATTTCTTAGAATCAGGACCCGATGTCATTTATAAAGGTTTTATTGCTTTCCTCTGAATCAGGTGTGGGCTAAGGGTTCTCTATATTCCTTTATTGCAGCTTCACTTACACTTACATATACAGGTCTCCTTCCTATTCCACAGTGTAACTGGACAGTGAAAGGAGAAGCTTGCTTTTTATACTGCACACTTTAATGGCTCCTTGTGCTGCTTCTACATCCCCCTTTCTGAGCCTTGCAGTAAATTCTGTACAGGAACTGCAAAAGGTTGATACTAAGTCAAATTCAAGTGCTTACACTAATTTAATTTAAAAAGCTTCATTTATTTGTGGATTTTTTATCTGCATAGAGTTCACTTTTAAAGCTGGGCTGATAACAGAACAAATCATCTAAATATGAATTTATGCAGTGCAGCTTTGTAACAATGTCACATGCCAACGGCACAGAAATATTAGTCTCACTATTCATTCTTATAAAGAGCTTGCTCAGCAAGAAACATAAATTACTAAAATGTATAATTGGATAGAAGTTCTAGAAGAGATACAACTGATTTATTCTTGCTTTCTTAGCAATGAACTTTTCTATGGCATAAAATAAATAAGTGAAATATTAAAACTGCTCTTGGGTAACACCAAAGCGGCATTATCATACAAAGTAGGTGCAACTTCAGCGTAACAAAGTTCAATTTCTGTGCATCCCAATGAAAGTTCAACTTTGCCAAAACATTTTTTTTTAAATTTTAAATATAGAGTGGATAGAAGATCTGTGGTTTCCATGTTTTAGTGTAAAGAAGTTTTCTTTATGGTTTTAAATGCTGTGATTTTCCCCATGAAGGAGATTTCCCTTCTCCCCCTGTTCTTACACCTGTCATAAGAATGTGAGGAAGAATTTCCCTTATGAGGAATACACTATATTGCCAAATGTATTGGGACACCCCTCCAAATCTTTGGATTTAGGTCTTCCAATCACCTCCATGGCCACAGGTGTATAAAATCAAGTACCTAGGCATGCAGACTGCTTCTACAAACATTTGTGAAAGAATGGGTCGCTCTCAGGAGCTCAGAGAATTCAAGCGTGGTAACGTGATAGGTTGCCATCTGTGTAATAAGTCCATCCGTGAAATTTCCTTGCTACTAAATATTCCACGGTCAACTATTAGTGGAATTATAACAAATTGGAAGCAACTGGGAACAACAGTAACTCAGCTACGAAGCGGTAGACCACGTAAAATGACAGAGCAGGGTCAGAGAGAAGTCGCCAACTGTCTGCAGAGTCAACAGCTAAAGACCTCCAAACTTTTATTATTATTATTATACAGGATTTATATAGTGCCAACAGTTTGCTCAGCACTTTACAATATAACTGTATAATTGTTTTTCAGTTGTTGGGCTTGTCCCCTTAGTTCTAGTGAAGGGAACTCTTAAGGTGTCAGCATACCAAGACATTTTGGACAATTTCATGCTCCCACCATTGTGGGAACAGTTGGGGGATGGACCCTTCCTGTTCCGAAATGACTACATGCCAGTGCACAAAGCAAAGTCCACAAAGATATGGATGAGTGAGTTTGGGGTGGAGCAACTTGACTGAACAGAGTCCTGACCTCACCCCAATAGAACACCTTTCAGATGTATTAGAGTGGAGACTGCAAGCCAGGCCTTCTCATCCGACATCAGTGCCTGACCTCACAAATGCACTTCTGGAAGAATGGTCAAACATTCCCATAGACACACTCCTAAACCTTGTGGACAGCCTTCCCAGAAGAGTTGAAGCTGTTATAGCTGCAAAGGGTGGGCCAACTCAATATTGAACCCTACAGACTAAGACTGGGATGCCATTAAAGTTCATGTGCATGTAAAGGCAGGAGTCTCAATACTTTTGGCAATATAGTGTAGCACTAATTCTTCAGTCACTCGAAATCATGTGGATGCAATTGAATTCGCACAATTTCAAAGTCAGGTGCGACTTGGAAGACATCTGTGTGACTTCATGCACAGATGTCCATGCAGGTCACAGCTGAACTTGCAAAAAGTAGTGCATAAAGTACTTTCAAAATCAAAAATATGACCGCTTCTATTGCGTACAATAGGGTGTGAGTTGTCTTGCGATTTGAAACTATTAAATCACATGAGAAGTCGCACGGTGCGACCAGGGACTAAATGGCTGACAGTGGTTCTATATCTTCCTCTACTTCCTCTACTATAAAAGTTGTTTTTATGGCAACTTGTGTCCTCCTTATTCCAATAGGCAGGGAGAGGATAGATTTTTCCCCCTTTCCTATTCTGACATTCATGGACAGGAGGAAGGAAGACATCTCATAAATAGGGAAACATTTCTAGCCCCTTCACATTCTAACCAAAGCATGAACAAATTCTCTTTGCTTTAAAAGTGCTACCTCGTACTATAGACTAAACAAATACAGCCATTTCTTTAGAAGTTTGCCCCTGTACTGAACACTCTAGCTTTCCTACCACAGGAAACTCTGGTGCCCAAAAGGGCAGGCAAAACAAAATTTTGCTGTGTTGAAATATTTGAAGTGTTTCCAGTGTAGTGCAAACATATGTGACATTATAATGATGTATGGGATGCTTACACAAATTTCTCAGCATGCTCTTTGACTTATATCAGCTGCATTTCCCTTAATATTAGACCTGCCTACTAGTTCATTAGTGTCCTCGGAATTTTCAACCCAACATAGACAGTTAAGCTGGCAAGTAGGCTGAATGATAAAACTGAACTGATTCCCCCATCCAAACATTGAAGATGGATGAGGAAATCCTCCAAACTGCACTATGGTATTCTGACAGAGCTGAGCTTTCGGGGCAAGCTGCACATGCGCAGTTTGGTGTGTATGGCTAGAGAGCTGTTTTTTTCTTCGGAGTGCGCATGTGATCAGCACAGGGTCAATCAGCACTGTCCAGACAGAGGGTCAGGGGTTATGCAGCCTTATAGGACAATCAGGGAAGAATGAAAACTCCTCCTACAAGCTTTACCAGTGCTCTGCTGGACACCGATTGAAGTCACAAGACTGCTCTAACTGCTGATGAGAAAAGGTATTTAGCAGTTTATATTGACTAACATAATTGCATTTTTATGTTCTGTGTACTGTGGGATACCAGATATAGCAGATGCAGGGCCCTGGGTTTAGTAACACTTTAAATGTTTTTCTTTCTATTTATCAAACTGTGAACTGTACAGAAGACTGTAAGCTATGCTGGCTCCCCACATTTAGACTGGGTTCACACTATGAGGTGTGGGACACCGCATGTAATTTGCACAGGAATTGCACTGCATTCCTGTACGAACTACATTCAAATGTCTGTGCTGTGCAATTTGAGCGATGCATTTTGTATGGCTCAAATGGCATCACATCCACACCAAAAAGGTTCAGGATCCTGTTTTTAAATCTGTACCTGAATCATATCACATGGGTGTTATCACCCATGCAATGCGATTTCTGGCAATCGCTGCACATTTTGTAATCTGTTTCGGGGTATCATTAATTTATTATTGACACCCGCACCAGATTGCCTGAACATGATGTGATTCCACTGTGGTGTAGGAAATGCATAGGATTCACAGTGTTTCCCTCACCACATTGGTGTGAACCCGGGCTCAAGATGCAATTTGAAGCAAGTGAAGTGCTTTGAGAAAGGTTTAATTTTGGTAAGCAAGCTTTGTTTTTTTGCCCTTCCAATTTTGCGTACTCATGCTGAGCAATGCTTCTTCATCAGTATTTCATTATATATTTATTTCCAAACAACTGAGTAAACAGTCCCTGCTCCACAATAGGCACAAAATAGATTTACTGCTTATAGGAATTTAAACTTTTTTTTTAGTACTCATGAAAGGTGAAAACTAATTGGTTACAATTTATCTCCAATATTTAAAATGATGTGTTCATTATCTTTTCTCCAGTTTTATTTAATCAGCACTGTAAGGAGCACAGGGAGGAAAACCACACACACATAGGGAGCAAGAATATTTGAAAATAAAATAGTATCCATTTAGTCACATGCCACACCAGCTATGAATTTAACATTAGACACCCTTAGCTCTCTCTCTCTATATATACTGTAATATATATATATATATATACTGTATATATATATATGTGTGTGCAAACATTGACAGTACAATGTTGCAGAATTCACAGCTCTAGGTTTTGCATTACGACATTTTAAGTTTGTGTAACTACTAGACTTTGGCTATTCAGGAGCTGCTCATCACATTTCATCACCATGTGCTGATTTCTCGGTGGAGCTCATTTTACAAAAAGTAATTACAGGTCTCATAAATATTTCAACCACCTGCATGCCATCCCAAATTAACCAATAAATCTGTTAAAAACACCTTCCCAATCTTGATGGAGAGATATTGTGAGATTCCCATTACTACATTTCTCTGCTTAACATAAATAATTATGTATATGTACAAAATACAGATTTGCCAAATGAGAGACAAGTGTGACACACTGTGGAAATTAAACAAATAGAATTAATTTTCTTCTGCCACTGAATGAAAGATGATGGCACTGCTCCTATAAATAGATTTAGGAACAAACATCTATCTATCTATCTATCTATCTATCTATCTATCTATCTATCTATCTATCTTTCTAGCTATCTTTTGCCAGATTGTCAAATTGCTGATTCAAAAACCAGAAGAAATGATTTAAATGAATATATCATTGACCTACTGTGAGCTGAGAGTTGTTCAGCCTTGACATAGGTAGCCTTGACATATCCATCTTCATTCTGTTTCAGCATAGATCACTTTAGCTTGGCACCTCCTTTCTCCTTTCTATCTGGCAATGGTCAGTGATCACAATTGCTAGGCAATGGGTTTGGTGGGATCAGCAGAGCAGTTCTATCTATATCGATTCATTGAAGTGATAGCAAACCGTGTCCATTATTATTAAAAAAAAAAAAAGTCCCCTGCAAGGTAATGTCATAATGTACTAGTATGCGTTGCATACTAGCACATTATGTAAAACGTACCTTAAAACAAAGCCCTCCAGCGGGCGCTGTCACCGCTGTAGAGGCTTCCATCTTCACTCGTCTTCCTTCCGGGTTCATGAGCTCCAGCATTCTGACAGACTGGGCTGCGATGACATCACAACCATGCATGCGCATGGGAGTCCCAGGCCACGGCACACAGCTCTGAAGGAATGACACAGGTATGCCGTTCCTTCTGAGTGTATGTGCCGGATTAAGTATAGAGAGAATATCTCATAAACAGTGCATGTTTAGGAGATATTCAATGTACCTACAGGTAAGCTTTATTATAAGCTTACCTGTAGGTAAAATTAAAAATATTAAAATTACAACCACTTTAAAGAGACTGAAGCACTTTAAATGCCTACATGCAGATTTTGTTTTTTTCCATAATAAATTTTGATTGACTTGCAATGTTCCTCTAAACTAGTTAGCAAATTTGAATACTTCAGGAAGAGTCATTTCCTTAGCACAGCTTCCATCCCTTCTTGCATGTCATAGCCCTTCCCTCCTCTTGGAGTGTCTAATTATTGTCTGTGCTGGACCAGAATCTCCATTTCTTTTGCTCACCTCCATACACAACCTTTTATGTAGCTGCCAGGGGAGGAATGGAAAGGAATACTACAGAGAATTACTTGAGTCTGTTGGGGCTTCTGACATCACATCCAAGATGGCGGAACCCAGATGCATTTCAAGGCTTTTGAATGGCAGCACAAGAGAAGTTTTTACAGGTAAATAACATGCATAAAATACATGAAATGCATTCCTATTAATTTAAAGAGGTTGTAAGCCCCAGACATGAAATATGAACTAAGAATATCCCTTTGTAGTGATAGGGTGTACTTGTCTCTATGAAGGGCACAAAGTGTAATTTCTGTCTTCTGCTTCTCTCCTCTGCAATCAGCATGAATCACGTCTGAACATCTCCTATCATTGCCATTAGTTACTGCAACCCAGAGAGGAGTTGCCCTTTGCCAGTAAGTGCTTCTGCAAACTTCTAACACCTTTTTGCCTATCATTCGCAACCTGCTTAGTGCATTAAAGAAACACCACCTAAGTTAAGTGCCACTTATAGGGATAGTATCTGACAGGGGCGGACTGACAACTCATGGGGCCCCCAGGCAATAGGAAATCATGGGGCCCCTGTGTCCTTGACCACACTCAAACCACACCTAAAAAAGCCTATGAAAGGTACCAGGGGCATCTCATGGGGCCCCCTACTGACCCTGGACCCTCGGGCAATGCTCGAGTGCCTAAATGGTCAGTCTGCCCCTGGTATCTGATCTTCCTTTTTCTTTCCTGGTATTAATTCTTTGGGGGATTTCAACTTTCATCTCTTCCTACTTAAAAAGTCTGGATCATTGTAGTGCACCAATTGGGCCCCAATGAGCACATACGATTTCTCGTTGTATTTAAAGGGATGTTGACTACCCTAATTAAAGGAGCTCCTTTCTATTGCAGACTTAAACATTGCCATCAGATCCTGAGGGCCCAAAGTGAGCTAGTTCCACCTTTGACAGATTCGTTGCTCACTGGGGAATAGCAAAACCTCAGGTTTGAGGTTTTGGCTTAACGTCTGAATAGCAGGCCTGCCAACACTGATTGAGATTTTGCTGTATATATTGTTTTCTTTTCTTAGAGTTACTAATAGTGGCAATTGCCATTACATGCACATATACAATTTTTTACTGTTTGACTGAGCTTACATCCAAGTTTAATATAAACATCATATCATTTCACTTCAATCTGTGTGTGAGTCTATTTTCTGGTGATAATTTACTTTGGTCAGAAGAGTACTGAGGTATCAGCAGGGATTGGGCTTTCAGAGAGGGGTTCAAAGCGACAAGCAACCCGAAAATAACTCAGCGACTCCTAAGGGGGTAGTGCTACACTAGCTAATCAGGGAAAATCCAAAGGCATGTCTACCTTTAATTATCTTGCTGTTTATTAAACATACTGATAATAGAACATGATCTTTGTTATATATACAGTACAGAACCATGAGAAGCAACATTGCTGCTGGGGGCAACAGAAGGAGTTGGTCCACATACGTTTATGTAAATGTTACTACATTAAATTCACTGTGTCACTTTTATCCCTGTCTAGCAGCTAATTAGAGTAGTGCACTCAAAGCAATTTTAATTAACACATACAATCATGATGTGGGAGTTCATGCTGTTGATATTATTGCTGTGCATAAGTACAGTCATTAGAAAAAAAATGTTTGTATAATCCTGAACATATCTGAATAATTCAAATTATTTACTTATTGATTTAGGACTCATGCACATGGCCTCAAAAAAACACAGCATTTTTTATCAGTACAGCTTTTTTTTTTAACTAAACGCACGTCTATTGTTTCTACGGGCTGATGCACATAGCTGCTTAAAGATCAGTATACTTGCACTGTGTTCAGAGAAATAAAATAAAAATAAAAACATCAGTGTCCACTGTCCTGCATATGAGCCATATTATATGCTTTACACGTGTAATCATTTGTACTGACGTGTACACTGCAAATGTACTCTTTTGGCTTGCTCATGGCCAAGATGTAAATATCAATAATACTGTATATAACACACTTGATCACACACTATTGAGTTACCCTGTTGGCCCTGAATGGCTGCCTGCATCCTAGCAACCAATAGGGTACTTTTGCTTTGTAGTCTGTAACCATGTACTGTAAATATTAGTACAAACGAAACATACATACACTGTATGGACAAAATTTTACGTAGGATCTCGCTTCTAGCAAGATACTATGTGTGATCATACAACCATGTGCATGAGCCCTAATATTTCCCCATATTTATTTAGTGTTGCTATATTGGAACCATTCATATCAGTCCCTTCCCCCACAGATGCTTTCATTTTAATGTTCCGGGCATGCTCTAGGGACATTTTGGGTAGTATTTTAGGTTTGTCAGAAAAAAACTAGGATCTTAGATAAAATATAGAAGACATAGCTCTAATACAAGTGTCCAACTACTTATCTATGCATGAATTCATATGCATTTCAGTAAGGCAGCCTATTCACTTTGAATGGGCTCCCAATGAGTCTCAACGCATGAAAAAAAAAATGCAGATTTTTTTTGAAGAGCAACACAACACACCCCAAAGGTTATTGTTTAAAAATCTGCAAACTGCATTGAGATGAAAGCTAGTTGCTTTTGTTTATACTGTATATGTGCATTAGGTGCCATTTAGAATGAATGGCAACACATTACAATGCATCTATACAGTGTTTCAAGGTTTCAGAGGCTGGAAGTTTGATTGCTTCCCCCTTCCTCTGGAAGGAGCTTCCAGAGCTTAGGGAGGGTGATTCAGAAAACCAACCTGAATATGTATCATGCTCCAGCCAATCCCTGGAGAGGAGTGTCCAGAAGGGGACTGGAAAGGTGAAAAGTAGTCTAAAGCACTGGAGAGCTGGGTTCCTTTTCCCCAGGAGGGTTTCAGAGCCTGAGGAGCTTCTGCCCTCAGGCAGCCCGTGGACTGTGCTGCTGTTCTAGAGGCCTCAGAGGTGTCAGGGCTGAGGGCCAGGATGGATATACTTAGAAGCTAATTGCAGGACATCACCGCAAGGGATCTGGTCTGGAGAGGGACTGTCTCACTCGCTGGGCCATGCCCAGAGGAAGCTGCAAGGTGGCAGCTGTCCTGGGGACTTATGAGTAAAGGCCCTATGATGATCCACGTGACAGTGTTCTGGAAATCACATTGGTTACCAGTAGTTTCGCCTAGGAACAAATTAACCAGATACCAAAGAAACTTGTCTCATGGTCCCTAGCTATGAGGTCTTAGCTTGTTCAGAAAGATATGTCATGGTCTTCATGTCTTACCAGTAAATAATCTAACAAATTATTGCAGCTTTGTATTTCTTAATACATCATTGAATGTATTTTAAATGCAAATGGTATCTGAAATTGACATGGTATCAGCGTTTTGCAATCGCTGTACAGCTGAGCTTAGACTGGGGGAAGGAGAAGCAGCACAAGGAGCCAATCAGTTGTGCTGCATTGCAAGAAGCATGTTAATGGGAGGAGAGAGCAGAGTGAAAGAGAGATGATTGCATCAGTCTCCTGCTTCTCCTTTCACTGTCAAATCACAGGCTGGCTGGAGGAGGGACACAACCTATAAGTGTTACTGAACTACAGCAGAGATAAATCAGGTCACCTGACCGGTCTGTGCTGTGTGGCGGAACAGTGTAAATATCAGAAGAGGATGAATAGAATTACAAATCCTTTGGTGGATAAGACAGCTCTCTTGTAAGTATTGTATCTATGTATTAATCCCTTTAACTGGAGTTCAGCTTTGAACATATGCTATAAAAAAAAATAAGTAGGTCTATATAAATGATTATATATAAAAATAATAACAATGACTGCTTTCCAGACTAACTGCAATATACAACAGTCGAGTTTTCCTGCTGCCTGATTGTTGGGCACATAAAATTTGACACTACTTCTTTGTTATTCAAGAGTGACTTGCCACTAACTGAATAAATACATAAAATAGGTAAAAGCACAGTGCTCTGTTCTCTATTACTCCATCATTTTTGTTTTCTTCCGAAGTGATTCGGCAAATGTAGAAAGTTGTAGTTGCTATTCAGGCTTTTCATTATTAAGAGTAATACACATTTTTTTTTAATAGAATACCAGTGGTGTACATCTGCTACTACATTACGAAAAATATTGCTATCACCTTTCCTTGCAGCTCAATAAACTCTTTTTACATAAGAAACATATATCTCTTTTTTGTTGTCAATTTATTGTTCTTTTCCTCAGCTAGATAAAGAAATACAACACAGGCGTGCGTGATCAAAGGCGCTGACTGAAAAGCCATTCAGAAAAGTCTCAGGATGTTTTCACAATGGATTACATTCTTTCATTAATCGAGGCATTTTCTAAGGGCTAATAAACTCAGGGAAGGCAACAATTACCAACCAGGGAGCTATAAATAAAGCTATAAAGCATTCATCTGATTCATAATTCATCTGATAGCAGACATTCGGCCATATGTACTGCAGTGATGTCACTGCCCAGGCACAGCTTGCCTTTACTGGGAAAGTAGATTTGGGCATTTCAATTGGCAACACTTGGCTTGTGTGTTTTTAAACATCCTCAAAATGTTAATTTCATAAAATAGATACATAATTTAATTTAGTGGATTCATCAGAACACCCTGAACATGAAATTAAAAGAGAAGTATGGTCAGTGCTGGAAGGGCAGAGCACAGAGCGGTGACTGGCGGTCTCTGTTGTCTGCTCAGAGCTGATTGAGAACTGAACGATCAGAGGTCATGTGATCTCTCAGTTCTTGGGCTTAGAGTCAGCGGGGTCAGCTTCAGCCTCAGACCAATGCTACAGCACAGAATTGAGTATGTGTGTTTATTTTTTAGTCATCTCAAACTTTTCCTTTAGGGCCAGTTCACACAACAGAAACACAGTCCAGATGCGTTTCAGGATGTGTTTCCATATGAGCATTTTTTATGTGTTCTGGCACGTTTTTGATGCATTTTTTATACATTCCAGTGCACTTTCCCCTTTTTTCTTTTTTTTTTTCCATAATACATTTTTATTTGGTTTTACAAATATAGTTACAACAACAAAAAAACAAAAATAGGACAGTGAAAACCTACACAATATCACAGTATAGGTGCTGCATTAAAGTTTAACAAAGAAAAAAAAGGAAATATTGAATAATTCCTAACAATTAGGGGCATGTGCATTCCAGTGCGTTTTTGATGTGTTTAGATGCATTCTAGTGCATTTTTATGCATTGTGCTGTCTTCCAGTACAGTTCAATTCAGAAAAAATGCAGGATGTTATACTTGTTTTTTCTTCATTGGAATGCACTGGAACTGACCACACTGGTGTAAACTCATTGAAACCCATAAAACCTACTGTCCATGCATTTTTGATGCAGAAATAAAATGCACTGGAGTGGCCCTCAATAAAGTGTGGAATGATATTTTGCCCAAGATAAACTGGGTCTTGGGCAGACTGTTAGAACGAACCCAGAACATATTGAGCCTTGAATTAAAGTAGATGTAAATCCTAACTGAATGACGTTTAGTTTGCTGAAACCCTGTCAGGAGAACTCAGTAAAGTAGTAATGTTACTTTTCTGGCAGTATGACCTTTTTAACATGGCCTGCGCCTAACTCGTGGAAGCCTTGCACCAATTTCTATTGACGTACGCCAGATTCAGGTAGTTCTTACTACCTTAAAGCGTGAATTGTGCTACTATCCCAATAATCCAGTTTAACATGAAAGACTATCATCCACTGATCGATCAACAGGCTCCAAAAGCCAGCGATGAAGATTTGTAACAGATGCAGTTGGTAACTCGGATCCTTCACAGCATAAAATCCATTTATTTAGTATAGGCAGAGGTAAAAAATACAGAACTCAAGCAGCTTACATGTTTCAGATCTCAGGGGGCCTTGATCATAGCTTGATAAATAGATTTTATGCTGCGAAGGATCAGAGTCACCAACTGCATCTGTTTCGGTTCTCATTACCGCCACTATGGCTGTGACAGATTCTAAAAGAATGACCACCAGTTCTCAAATAAGCAAAATGGTAGTAATTAAGACCAACTCAAAATTGGTGTACAGGGGAAGGGGGTGTTGTGTGAGCACACCGCAAATACCATGCACATCTGGAAGAGGTGTTTCCATCGGAAAGGCTGTGTGGACCTGGACCAGGTCACACAGTGAAGATCACCTGATCAAGGAGAAAGATAAGTATATTCATTGATGGGGTGCACTAAAAGGGGTGGAGGAATGTGATCAATTGACAGTTGTACCAAAGGTACAGTTGTCCTTTAAAACGAACATTTTAATTGAATAATAACTATTGAAATATTCTTCCTCTGTTGCCATGGCCATCTTTGAGAAGGACAGTGCCTATTCTGAAGATTGCATTGATTTTTCTATCTTCATCTCAGATAGGACACAGATTTAAATACAGCTACTGGAAACATTGAATATACCAATATATTTACATGGTGAGTAAAACATACGTTCATTCTCAAAACCAAAATTACATTTAAAGGATTTTTTTTCCCCCCAAAAACAAAAGACGTAAAAGCAACAGCTAATTAAGGAGCAAAAACAAAATTAAACCTAACAACAAAATAAATACTTTTTCAGCAGTTTCAGCCATATATTTGAAAATCCATCAAAGCATTTTATTTCGTTTTGCCATGCTTTGCCTTGTACAATATATCAGATCACACTTACCAGCCTGGTTGGTGGTGACATTTACAGAGACATACTGCCTAGATCCTGGGCTCAGCTCAGACACACCGTTCTCAGCCTCAATTTCAAAGGTGTAATTTGTATGTGCCTGCAGATCTATTACCATTACAGTCGTGTTTCTCAGGCCGCTTTGCTGAGGTATATAACGGACATGTATTCCACATTCCTCACATATGCCGGAAATGGAGTTACACTTCTTGCATACAATATTGTAATAGACATCTTTCCTTCCACCCGTGTCTGCAGGGAACATCCATTCCAAGAACACACTTGTTTCATTGATGTTGGAAATAGCATTGCGTGGAGCTGACGGTGGCCCTGGTTTAATGGATAAAAATGAATTTATTTATGTTAAATATATCAGAAATAATTTGTACATAAGCTGCATGTTAAAAAGTGCAGATAATACAAGAATATTAGCATTGTGTGCTGTATGGCAATGGTCATGTGTTAAAAAGAATCTCTAGTTCTACATATTTTCCTTCTTTCTTTATCATTACCAGGACTAAAACATTATTTTTTATCGGAATGATCTGCATATTATCACATTGCACACACAAGCAAGACATACTTTTTTTCCTGGTTCAGCAGGTCAGCTTTCTGTGTCCCCTCTTAACCTCCAGGATGTTCTTCACATGCATGTTTAGTCTTGATCTATCTGTCAGTTCTTCAGGGAGATCCAGACCAGGGGTGGACTGACAACTCATGGGGCCCCTGTGTCCTTGCCCACACTCAAACAAAGCCTATAAAAAGGTACCAGGGGCATTTCATGGGGCCCCCTACTGACCCCAGGCCCTTGGGCAGTGCCCAAGTGCTCGAATGGTCAATCCGCCCCTGATCCAGACAGAACCACAATGTAAGTCTATGAGCAGACAAATGTAAATTAACAAACATCCATTTACACCCAAGTACCTTTAGGTCTGCAGAAAAAATGGAAAAAGGTTGCATACTTTTTAATTTTTTCGACATAAACAAATGTAAATTAATAGAAGATAAGAGTTGTACTCCAATGTGAACTCATCCTGGTGTTTTATTCCATTATAAACAAAGCAACTGCAGACATAATGTCTTCGCCCAGAAGAACCATACTTAGGCTGGCCATACACTATACAATTTTCTGTTCAATTTCTACCCAATTTCTTTTAGATTTACCAACTATGTAGTGCAAGGGCCCACCTAACTGGATACAATTGAAAGTGTTGTTTAGGTTTGACCTCGTATTATATGTTTTTTGGTAAATCTAAAGAAAAAATCTCAAGAAAATTGTATAATGTATTTACTTAACGCATTTTACCACATTGGTTGATAACGTTGGATTGCAACTGTTATCTTATTACATTTTTTGGAAGGAGACAGGCTACATTAGCCCGCAATTGAATTGTCTATGCATGACAGGAGGTGAGGGTCTGCAGTGGAGCTCTGGATTCTGGTATGGATGTTCTGTAAATGGATGTTGTCCATTTACGTCCATTCCGTTTACTTCCATTTTTAGCAAAGAATCCTCTTTTTTGCTTACATCTTTATCCTTGTATGACTATTTCTTTCAAAAACTAAAATAAAAGAAAACTAAAAAAAAAAAAACAAGAAAAACCAGACATGGAAACAACAGATGCATAGTGATAAAACTAAATTGAAGATAGCTGTATCAACTGATGTAAACTTCCATTTTTAGCAAAGAAACCTATTTTTTGTTTATACCCTTATCCACTTATGACTATTTTCTTTAAAAACTAAAAGAAAAAGAAAACAAAAAAACAGACATGGAAACAACAGATGTATAGTGGTAAAACTATACAAAAAATGGCTACTGCCCCAGTCTATAACAGTTTTTTTGTACTGTTGATTTGTTGGTGAGGGGGTGCACTGGACACTCTGGCTGCCATTGTGCTGCACGCTGGGTGTCCAGTGCTTACCTGTGCCATTAAGGAGGGGTGGGCTAGCTCAGGTCCATATGCCCTTGGTCTATCCAGTAAATACATGTGCCTCTACTATGGGGGCTCTCAAATCTTGTAGAGTTAGGACTGCAGAATATTGGGGTGCCGTGACGAGGCTCTGTGCCTTATGTATGTATTTGCAAATGTGTGCTAACTAACCCCTGTTTTTAACGCATACTGTTAGACAGGTTAATTCAGCTGTTGGTAAGCTGACTGGCAAGTTGAGCTGGGAACTTTCTTTTCTTTTTTTTTTTTTTTAGTGATAAAACTAACTTGAAAATAGCTGTACCAACCAGGGGCGGATTGACAACTCATGGGGCCCCTGGGCAATAGGGGATCATGGGGCCCCTGTGTCCTTGCCCACACTCAAAGCAGACCCAAAAAAGCCTATAAAAAAGGTACCAGGGGCATTTCATGGGACCCCCTACCGACCCCGGGCCCTCGGACAGTGCCCTAGTGCTCGAATGGTCAGTCCTCCCCTGGTATCAACTGATGTAAACTTCCATTTTTAGCAAAGAAACCTATTTTTTGTTTACACTTTTATCCACATGACTATTTTATTCAAAAACTAAAATTTAAAAAAAAAAACTAAAAAAAAACCCAGAGATGGAAACAACAGATGCACAGTGATAAAACTAAAATGAAGATAGCTGAATCAACTGATGTAAACTGATGTAAAATAGCTTCAGTTTTCATGAAAGGACCCCTAGACAATAGGGTTTACGTGCTAATCAGCTGAGAATCTTCACTCAAATTGCAACTGTGATGTGAATACCCAATCATGTGTTGATGAATAAAAATAAATAAGGAGAATAAACCAGAATGTGCATTTTACATGCTTGGATAACTGATATAGATTTTCACACACTGTGTGCAGATTACAGACTTCTTTAGGAAATCAGCCCCATTGAATTAGCATTATCACCATTGTCAGCTGAGTATGGTGCTGATCCAGATAGCAGAAACCCTGAACCAGGAAATAGTACTATGATATCCCAGGCTGTGAAGCATAACAGATATGATTAGAAGTGTGTAAATCACAAGACTGGCTTTACAGAATTACATAACCTTCAGCAGGTACATAGTTAGTCTGGCTGAAAAAAGACAAAAGTCCATCCAGTTCAACCATTTAAAAAAAAAAAAAAAAGTTATAATCCTATACCCACAGTTGATCCAGAGGAAGGCATAAAGACCCAGCAAAGCACGATCCAATTTACTAAATAAAATATTTTAACGGTGTAATTAGCAGTTCTCCTGGAGGTCCACTTTAAAATGAAACTATAATGGTTTTGGCTCAATTCTATTTTACATTTTTTGAAATTTTTTTTTAAGTCTATATGTGTTAAATTGATGAATTATTTTTGTATTTTAGTATAGGAAAACATTCTTTGTTTTACAAATAAAAAGTATATATATTTCCAGAGCACTAAAGATTAGCTAAAAGTTGTACCCATCTCTTTACTAGCAAAATGGCTTTCTCTGACACCTTGTAGCAAGTCATCCAATATGGGATGTATTACTTCAAATAACATATAAGCACAAAACCACTATTTGTTCCATTTAGGTCTAGCACTCTGGATCAGATGTAAGGCTGTTAGCATATAAATTATACATGGAAGGTGTGGTACAGGGCAAAGACACTGAATGCTCATATGTCCAAATTTATTACAAGTGCACAATATTAGGACACCCACCTCCACACCTGTTATATTACATTCCGCCTTGACTATTGTAACTCCCTCCTCATTGGCCTACCTCATCGCAGGCTATCCCCTCTTCAGTCTATCATGAATGCTGCTGCCAGACTCATCCACCTTATTAACTGTTCCATATCTGCCACCCCGCTCTGCCAATCCCTCCACTGGCTTTCCATTGCCCAACAAATAAAATTCAAAACTTTAACAATAACATATAAAACCATTTATAACTCTGCCCCAAATTACATCACCAATCTTGTCTCTAAATATCACCCAAACCGTACTCTCCGTTCCTTGCACGACCTCCTGCTCTCTAGCTCCCTTGACTCCTCCAAAGAACATCTCCAGGACTTCTCCAGAGCTTCCCCCATCCTCTGGAACTCTCTACCCCAATTTATCAGACTATCGCCTGCTCTGCTCACTTTTAGGAGATCTCTGAAAACCTATCTCTTCAGGGAAGCCTATCCTGCCCTCAGCTAATAATCAAATCTTATACTCTTCCAACCAGTCCATCCCCCACAGTTATTACCTTTTGTACTACTAGCCCCTCCCTCTTAGATCCTAACCCTCTTGTTTTGAACTGTATTGTTGCTTTATTGTCTCCCGTTATATTGTAAAGTGCTGAGCAAACTGTTGGAGCTATATAAATCCTGAATAATAATAATAATAACTATTTTCCCTGTAAGATATACTGTATGCCATAAATAAACAAGGTAACCTATGTTTTATAGCAAGAAGTATACATAGCACTTGTGGTCTTGTTTGCTAATACATATATTGTGCTGCAATATATAATTATGCAAGTTTTTTTTATTTACCTTCCTCACTAAAGTTTAAAAAAAAAAACTACACAAAGACAGACAAAAGGCAACAGGCAATAGCAACGATCATCATTCCCCTATTCACTTTCAGGCATGGGTGTATGGCCCTGTACACATGATCAGAAAAGCAAACAAAAAAATGCCACTTTCAAAACGATCGTACGATAATCTGTTCGTTAGTACACAGCAATCACCCGAAAATGTTTGCCGTACGATACCAGATTATGCGATTTTCATTTAACGACTACAGTTTTTGTCCAAAAATGCAATACAAATACATTACAATACATTACATCTGTTGTACCAGAATTTTAATAAATTTAGTAACCTCTTCACTAGCATGTAAAAAAAACGGACAGTCATTCGTCCGATATTCACAACGTGTATATGGGGCTTATGTCTGGAGAACTCACTGCTTGCTGCACAGGTGCCCAGTAGTGTTACAGGTCTTGATATCACCTGCATTGACTATTGATAGCTAGTAAATATCTCTCTACAAGGACCAGACTATGATTTAGATATTTGTATTTATGTTGTTTGTCCAATACTAAAACGTATGAAATTCATGCAACAGATTTGACAGTCACTTGAGACAACCATCTAGTGTAGCTGACCTGTGTTGCATATGCAGCACAGCCCTCATTTATATTCACAGAAGCTCATGGGCCAGCTAATATACACACACGAGAATATTTCTGTCAGGTCTCAAGATGGTTGATAGCGGATAATTGTTTTCAGGGCTGGGAAGAAACATGGGTGTCAATGGCCAGCCTGTTACCCATTTAGCCATGCCTTACTTTATTATTTTGACCATAACCCTAATTCTAGGTGATATATAATGTGCCCTGCACTCTTTCCTATCTCCATCCCCGTATGGAAGAGAAATATATTTGAAATATATTTAAAAAATATTCTTCCCATATATATTGCCAGTATTTTTGGAATACATTTACAAATATGTTAAAATGGTTGTTCTATATGTTAAAAAAATCTGAAGAATATATTTTAAAAAAATATACATTTTTAAAAATATATATTTTTTAAATATATTGTCTCAAGTGCTAGGGGCCCCTATTTCCACCACATCCCATGGAACAACAGCCTGACCCATTCCATCCCAGTACTGGATGACAGTAATCACAATCATATTTGAATGGTGAGAAAACAAGTTGTATGACAAAGTTTATAGTTATTTTCTGCATGGATCTTAAGGTTAATCTGTGCTTCACCCACACAGGGAAAAGCAATAGCTTAATTTTAATGTAGCCCTCCCAAGCAGTATATACCCACCTTTGACTTCCCGGTCACCTGTTCCTCTACCATGAATGTAGGAAATCACCAGGTAAGCTACAAGTTGTAATTTACCCACATGGAAGAAAAATATATTTTAAATATATTGTACAATATTCTCTCCAAATATATTGACATATATGTGAAATACCACAATTTTGGCCATATTGCCATATTCAATATATATATATATATATATATATATATATATATATATATATATATATATATATTGTGACAGTGTGGCAACCTGTCACAGTGTAGAAAGGATATATCAACTGGGATTATCAACAAGGCAGGTTCAGGGGCTCCAGGGTACTTGTTTAATGCAGAGGAAACTGGCTTTTCACTTTCCTCATTTGGTTGTAAAGTACATTTCGGAACCTGGAGCCTGGAGATTTCAAAGTGCTTTGGGAGGGTTAAATCTCCAATCCTCAGACCAGGTTTTGGGAATGGTCAGGAGACTGATTGGTCAGGTGTGTGTGGGTCTCTTCTAGAGTCAGGACCAGGGTTCTAGGCTCCACCCTCCTGGGGAGTCCATGTGGGTGCAAGGGAGCAGCCACAAGTGTGCATGGTGGCACAGAAAAGTCTGACAGACAGGCCCAAGCCTGTGGGCTGGAGAAGCAGGAGTGCTGTGAAAGGGCGCTAACCTAATGGTCAAGAGGACCGAGACATGAAGCCTGAGCACCGGTGCTGCTAAAGAGAGCCAGGAGGCTGAATCTTTGTTTTTGTTTTGCATTGATGGTGGATACCCCTGCATGGGAAAACTAGGTTGTATGGAACTTTCTTTTAAATAAAATTGGGCAAAAATGGCCTTTAAAAAGAAGGAAGTGAGTGACTGTGTGCTTCATAAGCTCTATATATATAAATGAGTTTTTATTACAAAATATAGGAAAATTATTTTTAAAAATACATTTTAAAATATACTGTATGTCTTTAAAAATACATTTAATCTATGTTTCTGGAATGCATTTACAAATATATGTAAAAATATATGTTAAAATGACTATTTCATATGTTAAAAAAAATCTGAAGAGTATATTTAAAAAAATATATTTTTAAAAATGTTTCAGATATTTTGGAATATATAAAAAGCATTTCAATATGCAGTATATATATATATATATATATATATATATATCGCATACGGACAAAATTGTAGAATTTCAAATATATGTGAATATATTTGGGAAGAATATTTTTAAAGTATATTTAAAATATATTTTTCTTCCATGTGGGTACACTGGGCCATGGAATACCTCACTGGCCCAGTTATGTTATATGCAGGATTGCATGCTCTTCCAAATTCAGATGTATTGGGTGTTGCCTTAAATTTTTTCAACTGAATGCAATGGTAATGGAGCAAAGGAGAAGTGTATGCTGGGAGTATGTGGGAATTAAGGGCAACATGTTGCTTGCCCATTATGTGTTTGCTTTAACCATTAGCCGCCCGGCCAATGGCCGTTTGGCGGCTTCAGATGTGCCTCTTCATTCCGGGTGCACGCCATTTGGCGTGCTCCCGCACATGCGCCGTTTGCGGTAATGCAGAGCGACGCAGCAGCGGGATCTGTCACGGGCCGTGCACCTCGGACACGGCCGATGACAGATCCGAGTACCGGCTCCCGTTGCTGGTACCATGTGACCTGCTGTGACCAATCACAGCAGGTCACATGACAGTTGTATACAATGGATGGCTTCATTCATGATGCCATCCATTGTATACTAGTGCCTAGCTGTGAATGGTCACAGCTAATCACATGCACATGTCGTGATTAGCTGTGACCAAATCACAGCTAAGCACCAAAAAAAAAAAAAAAAAAAAAAAAAGCTGAATGAATCGATTTCATTCAGGTAAATGCTTGCTTATAGCAAAGTAATTCTTTGCTATAAGCAAATTGTGTAAAAAAAAAAAAAAAATACTGATCACTTCCCCAAAGTAGTACAGTGTTACTATGGTAACATTGTACTACTTTGGTCATAGTAAAATATGGAAAAAAAATCTTAAAAAAAATAAAAAAAAATGTAATAAAAAATTAAATATAATAAAAAAATTAAAAAAAATAAAAAAAAAAAAATATTTTTTTTTTCATACTGTCACCAGTCAGTGTCCCTGTTAACCGCCATGCCAGTTATATGATGACGCTGTACTGCACTGGTGACAGTATGTAAAAAAAAAAATAGTGAAAATAATTTTTTTAATTTTTTAATTTTCCGAAAAATTATGACATAAAAATACAACTTCAAAAAACTCGCCATGCCTCTTATGAAGTACGTCGGACTGTCTACTCTGCAAAAAGGGGTCATTTGTGGGATATCTGTACTGTTCTGACATTCTTGGACCTCAAGAAATTAGATTGGCTGTCAGTACTTCAGGATTGATCAATATTCAGATCTATACCATAGTTTGTGAACTCTATAACTTTCCTACAAACTAAATAATACATCCTAATTTGGGTTACTTTCACCAAAGACATGTAGCAGAATACATCTCGGCCTAAATTTATGAAGAACAATTATTTATTTGTAAACGTTTATAACAGAAACAAAGAAAAATGTGGGTATTTTTAAAATTTTTGGTCTTTTTTTGTTAATTTAGCAAAAAATAAAAACCCCAGCGGTGAATAAATACCACCAAAAGAAAGCTCTAGTTGTGTGAAGAAAATGATAAAATTTTAGTTTGGGTACAGTGTTGTATGACCGTGCAATTGTCATTCAAAGTGTGAGAGCGCTGAAACCTGAAAAATGGCCTGGGCAGGAAGGTGTAAAATTGCTAATCGGTATTGAAATGGTTAAATTAGATCTAATGACATTTTAGATACAATAAGGGAAGGTTATAACCCCTGCCATTTTGTATTTGTTATCTGTCTCCTGTTGGGGACATTTCCCTTCACTACCTGTCTCATAGCCAAAACAGGTGAGAGGAAATCTCTCCAAAGTGAGGGAATCCCTGGTAGTCATAAGGGTCAAAAGACCTGGAAGATTTCCCTTCTATTCCTGTTATGGTGATAATCCAAAATTTAAAATTTTCATTAAATTTTACTCTCAGTGATAAAAACCAGGAAAAATAGAGAGGCTGAATCTCCCTAAAGGGGACACAAGCAGCACAGACAGGTTTTCTAGTTACTTTTCACTCTATTTAAAACTGAGCAAATTGCATTTCGTTATATTTTACGTTTAACCCATTGACACCGATTGCACGCAAATATGCGGCTTCTCAGCGTCTGGGCCTTGACGTCGAGCGGCTGCATATTTGCTGCAATTAGAAAATACATATTTGCTGAGAGCATGTGTCCTATGCGTTCCCAGCACATATGTCTGCGACTCCCGGAAAGGTCCCAATCTCCCCTTCTGATCGGGACCTTTTCCGATCATGTGACCACCGGTCACATGACCCTAAAACCCCGCCCTGCCTCCCGACTTCTGAAACTCTTAAAGGGCTGGGAGGAAACGGCGCAAAGAGGTTAAAACTCCCAACCTGAACATTGTTTTAATCAGTTTCTTAGTCATGATAATAATTTTAGACCCAGCTGAAGAGAACAAATACAAATGCAATGAGGGTGATAGACAAAACATCATAAGGATTAATCAACTATCATTGAAAAATGTTATAATATTTTCTATGTTGCTTCTACATGTACATTTGTAACACGTGAAGACTTACTATTTGACGGGCAATACATTTAATACTTCAAATGTTTCTTTTTAATTTTTGTGATAAATAACAGAAATAATAGTTCTGTTCGATGCAGGAATATTGCAGTCTTACTTGTACAAGCCATTGTATGTGGGTCAGACTCCCTCCTATAATAGCGATCCTCACAGATACAAAACGTCGATGCTTCCTGATGAGCATAACTGTGGGGTGGACACTTGCTGCACAATTGACTGTGAGGGGAAGACTTAAAAAATCCTGGACGACATGCTGCAAAACAAACAAAATACAAAAACTTACTTATACACGTACTATATACTTTTTTATATTTGTGTAAATATGTCACAGATTAATACACTTATAGAAGTTGAAGTGAATGTACAGCCAAACATTTTATTTATTTTGGATAGTTTTAGATCAGTTTATATTTTAGATTAGAGTGGAAAAAGATTAGATCCTTCTGTTCAGTCTAATATTGCTTTCCGGAGCTCTTTTAGAAAAATGTTACTCTCACTTCCTGTCCCAGTGACAGGTTCGGAGGGAAAATTTCCATCAGTAATAAAAACAGAAAAAATGATTTTCTTTAGTAAAGTTGGGGAAGGCTAGACCTTCTGTGGAAATTTCTGTGTGTATACCTGTTAAAAATGTTCTCTCACTTCCTATCTAAAAAAAAGCGCAGCTCAGTAAGTGAGGGTACGGCTATCTAATGGAGCCATAGACAGCAATTAAAACCAAGCATGAGTTCTAATCCTTCCCCGCTGTATCCAAATCTACGCAAAAAAAAAATTTGGCTTGACACTTTAACATATTTAGCTAATATAAAAATTAATTTAAACTACTACTTACATAATTTACCCTATTAAAGACCTCCAACTACAACTATGAGAGGAGGGTGATGGGAGCAGGCTGTCTATGTTTAAGCTTCCCTTCAACCGCTTGAAATACTGCTACAGGACTGCAGGGCTGCGCAAAATCATAAATATATACGTGATTTTGCATTTCCGGGGATTGGGCATGCACGCCCTACCCATGCCGCCATTGGAGGCTTCAGCTCTCGATCACTGGGTCCCGACCGGTGATTCCCAGCCGGCACCCAGCGATAGCCAAGTATCACTGTCAGGGGAGAGGTCTGTTTGTAAACAATGCAGATCTCTCCCCTGTCAGCTCCTGCACACTGCTTTGTATGGCTCTGCATAGCAGAGCTAAAGAAAGCAATGTGCTTACAGTGTAAAACACACACAGCAGTGTAAAATGTTAACCCGTTCCTGCCCAGTGTCATTAGTATAGTTTCAGTGCTTTTTATTAGCACTGATCACTGTATTAGTGTCACTGGTGATGTCAGTGACAGTTAGTCAGTTCCCCCCCAGTGTCAGAATGCCCGCCGCAATCCCGCTATAAGTCGCTGATCGCCGCCATCACTAGTATTAAAAAAAATAAATAAATTTTGGTATATAAACCGCCATTTGTAGAAGCTATAATGTTCACATAAACCAATTAATTTACACGTATTGGGATTTTTTTTAGCAGACATGTAGCAGAATACATTTTGACCTAAGTTTATGAAGAAATTCTATTTTTAATTTTTTTTACCTGGCGGTCTAACTATGTCAATATTTTTGAATATCAAAGCGGTACATTGTTTTGCATGGAAATTTGTTGTTTTATATTGTAGGCCTGTAATTCTTAAGAATAACTCACTTAAATCTGTCCAAACAAGAGTCTAGTAAACATCCCGGGTATGATAAAGTTTGAAACACAAAATTATAAATGATAATATAATAAATAGTTATAAAAAAAAAATAATATAATAATAATGTTACTAAACAATTTAATTCAATAATATAATCAAACCATAAACACTGAAATTTGATATAGAGCACCAAGTTCACACATCACTGAGCTCAGTCACAGAATCGTCGCTGTCGTCACTTTCAGTGTCTGATGATGAATTTACCCACGAATCATTATCACTCAATTCTGCAAGTGATTCTAATTCACTATCGTTGTTTTCTAGCTGGTCTAAAACCAATTTTTACCTAAAAAGGACGCTTTTTGGATGCCATGAACATTCTCAAGTTTCCAGGCAGAAAGAACGGTAAAAGTGCAGGCAGTGCACTGGACAAAGCACTAGGGACAAAATTTAGGTGAAATGGTTTGATACAGTAATGTAATCCTAACAGATTACAATGTATTGTGTGTATGTCATGTTTTTACTTTTTTGAATCTCCAGCTGGTTCCACCCCTCTGCGTCCTGAGGCTCGCAGGGAAGGGAACCCGGAAGACAGATGCCGGCATCAGCCGGAGGACACAGCGAGAGGACATCGGGGGATCACAGGACAAGGTAAGGATCGGGAGATCACAGGACAAGCACGACAGTGTACTCGCGAGTGTGGCTCAGGGTTACTGCTTTTGGTACTGTAAATTAACCCCTAGTCACATTCGGGATTACCGCCAAGGAGATTAATAGCAAAACGTCAAAATATTTTTATTAAAAGTTTTTTTTCTCAAAATTGTCAGTTTTTTTGTTTATAGCACAAAAAATAAAAAGCACAGAGGCAATCAAATACCACTGAACGAAAGCTCCATTTGTGGGAAAAATAGGACATAAAATTCATTTGGGTGCAGCATTGCATGACCGCGCAATTGTCAGTTAAAGTAACGCAGTGCTGTCCCGCAAAAAATGTCCTGTTCAGGAAGGGGGGCGGGGCGTAAATCCTCTGGAGGGCAAGTGGTTAAAGGATCAGCCAGTGAAAAGGAACATTTCAGTCACAGAATGTGAAGTTTGTGCTGATTGCAACCATGAGATTTGGGTAAGTATACATTTAATGGTGTTTTTTTGTTTGGGGAATAGGCAGAAAGGATACCTGAGATTCATAAGAAAGTACCAAAATCCTTTAACATCCAATGCTGTGATGCTGAATACATCTGGGTGACATAATAGTAGTCAATGGTTAGAAAAAAAGAAAAATATGAGATCTACAGGCAAAACATCACAAAAAAAAATTAAACCCTTTAGCGTCAACTCCCTCCTGGTCTTTTAAGGGTTCTAAAAGCTGGGAGCTGGAGGCAGAGGCGTTCCTTCGAGTCATGTGACCACTGTGATTGGCTGTCACAGTGGTCACATGATCGGAAGGCTCCGAATCGCATGTATGCATCGGGCAGCTTACAAATCACCGCTGGCTACCATGCTGGGGGCGTGTAGGGAGCACACGCTCAGCACGGTAAGTAGTTTAAACAGGACCTCATATATGCAACAATTTGGTGTTAAGGCCCACCTGCTGAGTGGCTGCATATATATCTGTGCGACCCGTGTCAAGAGGTTATTTATGCTGCATCTCAATGCAGTAGTTGCAAAGATACATTCAATACTCTGCACTTAAAACTAAATGGGTTGTTTTGCTTCCATATCCTCTATAAAGTGAGACGTTAAAAAAAAAAAAATGCTAAGGACGTGAATGATAAATATTGTATAAAGTTTGCTTTAGAGTTGCCCACAACCTAATATATTTCATAAATCAGTACTAGGATTTAACAAATACAGTATCATTTATAAATGTTTTTGTAATAAGCTTTGTTTTTCTTGGTGTGTGGTTCGGTCTTGCTAAAATAAAGTAAACCGACTTTGACTTTGGGGACATATTGGGGTTTTAGGTAATTTTTCAATGAATAAGAAATAATATGCCTGTTTAAAAAAAGTTACACTTATTTTGTTACAATAAAATATCACTTGTGGTGTAAGGGTACTGGGTAAAGGAAAACTATACTCTTTATATTTCACTTTTTTTAAACTTCTGATGCAGGTGAAATCTGAAATAAAATTGCTATACTTGTGTAAAACAATGCTGCTTTGAGTGATGGAGCATGCATAATTATATAGCTATTAGTGTACTTTCCTTTTTTTATAGACAGTAGGAATAGAGCATATTGAGTTAAACATAGCTCATTCCAAGCAATGCATTTGTGTTAATGAGCCCATTCATCAACGAATACCAGCCTGCTTTGTTCAAACATTTTTTAATCTGCTTGGCATTTTGTTGGAAAGTGGACTTTTTTTAAGTTAATAAACAACAACAGTGAATAATAATTCTGCCAACATTAAATCAAACTTGCCAACCTGTTTGACTTGAAGATGAGTACAATTTAGGTTATGTCCAGACTTCACCTTCCTTCACAATGCTTGTAGTTTTTTAAGTGAGGTCTTTTAATAAAAAATCAGGGCTGTTGGCATATACATCAAAAAATGTATTTGCTTGATCATAGATTTGCATAAACTATTAAGTGCAGTTGTCTGTGTTCTCACTTGGGTGGTTCAAATTTGCATTCTGTCTTACAGACACCCTCTGAGTCAGGCCATGACAGGGTGTCATTGACACTGAAATTGATGTCAAATTTTTTGATTGGGAAATTGAAAACCATAAAAACCTGACACCAGTTTTAATCGTTCCTCATTCTTATCTAAAAATAGACTTTAAAGGCTAAGTTCACCTTTAAAAAAAATAAATAAAAAAAAACGTATAATAATAATAATAATAATAATAATAATAAATACACATCTTTTTTCAGGTAAAAAAAAATGCACTAATTATTTTTTTACAGTAAAGCCTGTAATGAGTAGATCCAGCAGAAACCCAGTAAGCTGTCGGCCCACACCTTGTAAGGACAGGAAATTGCTGAATGGTAGGAAGAATCAATGGGCTACAAGAATGTTCACCATTGCTTTCGCAGTTTACTACAAGCCATCAGAACTCTGTGAATGAATACCTCGGCTGTGTGGACAGAGCCAACAGCGGATTCCAGGAGAAGGTCCCCCACCTGCTGTAACTGGGAAGGAGGGAATGGGGGGAGAGGAGGCAGGAGCTGGAACATGTTACTTGGTCCAACCTAAATACCTGTGGAACATGTTACATGTTCCAAAGGTGAACTTATCCTTTAAACAGAATCTTAACTGTGGACGCTGTGACCAAAGTAAGCAAGCAGAAGACAAATAACTAGTCCCCATTTTCTCATTATCTTGTCTTTTTCTGCATTGTGTTCATGTGTGGAAGTAGCCTACTTGGTAGAGGCAGGACTTTGCTTCCTTGTGTCAGAGCTGCCCCCGATGGCTAGTACTTTGATTACCTTTGAGAGATTATTCAAGAAGCAGCAGAAGAGGTGCAGAAAGAACAGATCCACAAAATGAATGAAGCAGAGCAGCAAGGAGAATCCAGCAAAAAGAGCCATGCATTGACATCACCAAATTATGTGAGACTAACAATCACAGGCAGCAGTGCCTTAGACAATCTCATGCTGCAGATGTAGAGCTATGAGGTTCAAGGAAAAGGAAGTGCAATGCTATTTTTCTTTTTACTTTCAAATGTGTTTTATTAAGAAAAGTAAGAAACGCTTACAAGATACAATTTGACAACATCACCAGTAGATTACAACGATCATGCATCCTAAATGGTACCATTTGGCAAAATTGTAACAGATGGAAATTCTGATTGTATAACTGACTATCAAAATATAACCTTAGTTATGTTGGAGGTCAATAGCACATCAAAAGTAAATGTCAACAACTGGGACAGCCAACCACTGATCCCAGATTTAATTATACTTGGCTGGACATCCCCTCTGAACATAAATGAGTTTCTTATATGACAAAAATGAGTTAAAGTCAAGACGCCAGGCTTGGAGTGTAGGAGGGAGAGCTTGCATCCAATGGCGAGCAATGAATTGCCGAGCAGCAAAAAGCACTTGCTGTAAGAAAAGTATCCCATATTTATAGGGAAGAAACAGGCAGAGTTTAAGGTCAACTGTTAAAATGCAAGCCCATTTTATTGTGACGCAATTGCACCACTTAGGTCAGTAATAATGAATAACGAGTCAGTTCACATCATATAAAAGAAGATCCCCTGGGATCCAAACTTCTAGGGAACTGAAGAGAACAGGAAGGGGCAATGCTATTTTTAGAGGGACTTCAAGCCAAAGGGAAAATCTTTAAGTGTTACTTCACAATTAACGTTTCTAGATGTCCCCTATAAGATAGCAAATCTTTACTTTTTAAATTCAGGCCCATTATAACAGGCGTAATTTTGCTTTGTAAGGTGACTTGCCCACACAAATCTCTACAATCAATTCAATATTTTGGAGGTAGAATTTACAGAATAGTTAAACACGCTGGTATAAAGCAAGGTTTGTATCCCCTATCAAAATATCTTACTTGGCATTGCAGATACCTGTCAATGAAATTGCAAAATATAATTAGTAATTTTAAAAACTGTTGTACTGCCCAAAAAATTTCATGACATGAGTATTAGTAAGTTTTACACAAGCATGCCAAGAGACTTTATTTTGTAGATATAGGTAAAATTAAACTAAGTCATGTGTTATTGCAGTTTTAAATAGCCACACATGCTTTGCAGAGGCCATCTATTACCATTTTGTTTTTCAGGTGATTTATTTTGGTTACACATAACTACATTCTCTTTGAATTAGAAAACTAAGGTGCTGAACTCAATTACTGTCTTTTTGTTTCTAGCTGATATACCTGCTCACACTCAGCATATTTGCTAGTTCTTAGAATTGACATCCCAGCACCCTTTTAAAGACATCTAAGCCTACTACATTATTTAAGGATCAAGAACTGCAGCAGTAAACACAGGGATAGCTGTAGATATGCTGGATTTATACTTTCTGTCTTCATAGACCAACCTTCTTGTGCTGCCCTCCTCCTATCACAGTCCACTGGATACCTTTGTATAACATAAAGATGTCATAGCTACAAGTTACACTGACAGCGACTTTCACTGGGGACAGAGAGACTGAAAAAGACAGTTTTACCACATCAATGCACATAGAACTGACCACTAGAAAAGTAGACAAATGGTCAGCCTACTCCGGAGCTTCAGTTTTACATGTACAGAGCATTAGACAACTTTAAGTACAATAAATATTATACATCTACAAAATGCTCAAAATGTGCAGAGACGTAATGATAAAAGTCAGTTAGTCAGGGCACTGGTCAAGGCACTAGTTTGGAAACCTTCATTACACATAAAAATGTATTAATGATAGGAATATTTTGTGTAAGTGGCTATGTGCTGCCCCTGGCAACCTTGCCTTCCTAGGTAATGGCCTGTGTTGACCAAGCAGTAATTTGGCCCTGGCAGTAGAGAATGTGTTGTCTAAGATGAAGCACTCCTCCTTTTCTGTGCCCTGTTCACTTACTTGGCATTAGTACCCCCCAATGTTCCTCATCACTGCTTGAAAGAACTGTACTTGAGCCCGATACCTTGATTGATATCCTTTAGGTATGGACTGGATCCATAGTTTTGTTTTATTATAGATTTATCAGTTCTTTTCTATGATGGTTTTATCATTTCTTTAGTTAAAACATAGATCTCTGTGTTAGTAAGAGGTACTTTTCACTGTATTTATTTGCTATTATGTATTCTTAGCTGAAGGCTAGATGCAAAACATGTTTAACAGTCCCGTACTTCACTGACAGC
The DNA here is from genome assembly GCF_062004578.1 of Staurois parvus. Taxonomy (NCBI): domain Eukaryota; kingdom Metazoa; phylum Chordata; class Amphibia; order Anura; family Ranidae; genus Staurois; species Staurois parvus. The sequence goes on from NW_028317882.1 coordinate 3,313,355, forward strand.
TCACATTCAGTCCGGATTATGAAGGCAGCGGTGCTAAAGATTACTGCAAGAAAACAATCAGTAGCTTTATGAGTTGAAACGAGCACACAAAAGAGACTTCTCACAGAGACAATTCTCGTAGTTTAATAAAGTACTGGAAGGCTAGAAACATGGCTGAGAATATTGATGGGGAGCAGAATGCACATCTTCAGCTCAAGATAAAGAATATCAATACCGTAGCTAACAAGCATCTCCAGTCTTTAATGACCTTTGCATTTTACATACCTAGAGTAAAATAAACATCCTTTTTTTTCTTTTAATGAATTCATAAAACAAATTCTCTGTACTGGGAGCAGACAATACAATATTTTGAAATCCATTCCTCTACGTGCCACCAAATTATAATATTAATAATGTGAATATCAGCAGAGAAAGCCTGAAACCACACCAATGTCTATTATTTCCCATAGGCCTTTTGTAGAAAAACCTGTGGAGAGTATAAGCTAGCTGACAGCTTTCTCAATGTACATTGTGAACCAGACATGCCCTCTATTCAATACATTTCCTCCAGCTGTAATTTATATGTATGATAGCTCTGACAGATTTCAGCAAAGACCTGTACCTTGCCGCTTCTTTTGTTCGGCACCAGACAAAGCTCCTTCTGTGATCAGAATAAAGATTGTTGCGCTTCTTCCAATTAAGAATTTCTCTTTAATCCAGATGGCCTCTCCATTGCAAGCCGTGTCTGTATATTTAAATGGACTAATTAAGTGCACATAAGGCTAATTCATAAATGTGGTATCCTATAATTACTCACACCCTAGATTAGAGGAAAGATCAGCAAAGTGTTTGAGCATGGGATTTGTGGGTTAAGGGTTTTACAATGAAATATGAGAGTTACAAAAACCTACGTCAGAAAGTTCACCTACCATTCCATGAAAGTAATTGCTGTTCAGATACAGAATGAGATTTAAATATGCTACAATTCAGTTAATGAAGCAGTTCAACATAATGTAGCTGTTACATAGCATAAACTTCAATAATGCCTTTGAACATGCTAAAAGTTTATGTGTACAATGTGTTATGCTGGCTATTTATCTAAATCCATATCTATAAGCTATCTGGATTTTCCACATATACAAAACAAACTTAAAAAGTACCAAGACACAGGAGCGTCCCTAGGCAAGCGCGGGGGGTGACACCAATCACGTGGGGTGACACCGGACAAGCTCCACGAAAAGGTAAGTTTTAAAGAAAGCCGACGATCCCCGCGGGATGGATCGAATCTGCAGATTGAGCATAATGGATTGGAGTCCAATCCATTTTCCTCCCCAATCTGCAGATACGATCCATGTTGTGGGGATCGTCGGCTTGCTTTAAAACTTACCTTTTCATGGAGAGATCAGTATAGGTATAGGTTTCAAGCCCCGTATAGGTTGCAAACCAACGATCCCCGCAGGATGGATCTGATCCGCGGATTGGGGAGGATAATGGATCGGACTCCGATCCATTATGCTCAATCCGTCAGACGGGGTGTCACCAAGTGTTACCACAGCAGGTGACACCAACCCCAGGGATGCCCCTGCCAAGACTGCTGTCTGAGTAATGTCTTTAATGTATATGGCTGCAGAGTATACTCCAATTAAAATGTCTCTTCTAAAGTTTAACTCCAGGCAAACCATATATTTTCTAAATAGAAGAGCCATATGTATTTTTACTTAAATCTTGGCGTCCTTTGTGTATTACTTCCATATTTGTGTAGTAATCCAGCATAAAACATTTCTAATTTGCTTCTGTGTAAGGGTTTTCTGTAATAAAGACCAGTCACTGCTGCTCCCTCTCTTTGTGCAGGGTGACTGGTCTTGTTTACACCTCCCTTGTAGTTCCTGTTGTTTCCACAGGTCTGCTCTCTGCACAGGTAATTTGAAACACAGTGATGATGTCACCACTACTTTTACAAGGTAATCCACAACCATCGTTCTTTGTGTTTATTAAGAACATATTTGAATCAAACTTTTCATGCAGAGCTCAGCTTTACGATGTGCATACGTAAGAGGTTTGGTAAGGACTCCCTTGATGTCTGGGAGGCCATTCCCTCTTACAAGGTTTGTTTGGCTATCCCTTAAAGTTATATTACACCCAGGACCCTGCATGCACTATATCTGGTCTCCTACAGTACACACAACATGGAAATGCAATTATTTTAGTAAATACGAACTGCTAAATACCTTTTCTCATCAGCAGTTAAAGCAGTCGTGTGACTTCAGCAGAGCACTGGTTAAAGCTTGTAGTAGGAGTTTTCTTTCTGCTCTAGGAGAATGTGAAACCTCTGATCCCCTGTCTGGACAGTGCTGATTGGCCCTCTGCTGATCACATGCACCCTCCCAAGAAAAAAAAAACACTCTAGCAATACACACCAAACTGAGCATGTGCATGTGACCAGGGGTTCAGTCTGTATCAGGTGGTCATTTCAACAAGAGGAGGGGCAGAGAAGAGAGGATCAAACAGCCTTTTTACACAATCCAGAGGATTAACCCCTTAGGTTCCACAGTGAGTATAACAAGCATGCTTTACTGCATATACAGACTGATTTTACTGTTGTGGGTTTAGTAACACGTTAAGTGGGTTACGTGTTATATGGTAGTAGGTTTGGTACAAATGACAGCTCAGGAAGCAAAAATATGATATGAGAAAGCTGTGTTCCAAACTACCATACCCTGAGGCCAAGAGACTGCAAGAGTAATTAAGAGCAAACATATTGAGCCTAATCCTCTAAAGCAAATGAACAGCAGCAGAAATGACTCGCTATGCAAAAATTACATTTTGGGCTTGCACAAGCATGCACATGTACATGCATTAAATGTTGTGATCATACAGAGCTGTTGAGTAAATTCTGTGCAAACCTAATTTGCTGTGCGACTTGTGCATTTTTCCCATTAAAGACACTGTATTATATCTGTCGCAAATCCTTCAGGCTTGCCCTCAGTTCATGTAGGGTGCTGTAGGGAATTGGTGAATGGTACCACCATACTTTTAAAAAGAAATAAGAATCGGCTTGTGATGCCTATAGCTTTATGTGAATAATAGACAAGGGATTCAATAAAGTTCTGTCATTATTCCCTCTTGTTAACATTTTGCACTAAATTCATTAACCCCTTGGCGCCAGCGCCTCCTGGCCCTCTAAGGGGCTTGAGACGCCAGGAGGCTGGGCAAGGTTTAGGGTCATGTGATCGCCATGATTGGTTATCACAGCGGTCACATGATCGGAAAGGTCCCGATCACAAGTACTGATCGGGACCTTTCCATGAGTGTGCTGGGAGTGCGTGTTCTCGGCACATGCTTGTTTACTTTTGGTCCGCAAATATGCAGCCGCTCGGTGTCAAGGCCCAGCAGACAAGAGGCCACATATCTGCATACTGTCAGCGGCAACAGGTTAAGCATCTGTGCTGCTTTAACCTCTTGGAGCCGGCCGCACGCAAATGTCTGGGCCTTGACGCCTAGCGGTCGCTCGTTTGCGTGCAATTAAGTAAAACATATGTGCTGAGAACGCGCGCCCTGTGCACTCCCAGCACACATGTCCGGTACTCACGGAAAGGTCCCGATCTCCTCTTTCCCGATCATGTGACCGCCGTGATTTGCAAATCACGGCGGTCACATGACCCTAAAACCCAGCCCTGCCTCCCAGCTTCTGAAACCCTTAAAGGACCAGGAGGTGCCGGCACCAAGGGGTTAAGTTATGACCGAGATTTGCTTAGTTCTAAAATGTACCGTTATTACCTTGTGAAACAATGAATGCACCAAATTCTAAATAAAATACCAACAGTTCATATCTTATAAAAGTGGAGCTAATTAAGACCAACTCTCTTTTGGTGTACAGAGAAAAAGTGGCGCAGACAGATTTTGCGAAAGTGTCTTGTGTACATTCTAAAAGTTGTGCAGCATGAGCCAAATTTCAGTAAAAATTCTAGACAGGTGCATGAATTTGGAGCATGCTGCACCACTTTGTAATGCATAAGAGACACTTTCGCAAAATCTGTCTGCGCCTTTATGAATTCCAAGGAATGATTATACCAAAGTGTGCTGTAAAGATTAATAGAGCATTTTCAAAAAAATTAAATGTGTAAATTTTTTATCTAAACCCCCTCCCCCCCAAAAAAACCCTAATGTAACTAGCCTGCTAGGTAATAGAAAGCAAACATGCCAAGCAAAGCAGCAGTACAAAAAAACCCATACGTCATGGTATCAGAGCAAATACTGTAGCATATTTATTACTGGGCATTGGGTGAACATGGCTGGGGGCACAGACAGCAGTAAAGAAATGATAGAGGATTAAAGACTGTTTTATTCTTTCCATTGCTAAAAAACCTTTGGGAGCAATACCATTTTAACACATGGTAGAAAAAAATGGTTTCAATTTATTTATCATTTGGTAATTATCATTTATCATTTGGTGTGACTAAAATCAAACCATGTTTTGTTACCTAGTGTACTTTATATTCAAATATTATTTATTGAAAGATTTTTCAAACATACAGAAAAGAAAAAATATGGTAAAAAGAGAATGTGAGAATAGAAGGTTCACTTGGGGAGTCATAGTACATAAAAGGATAAACAGACGTGAAGGATCCCCACCAATAGGCCGGGGATATTTTAAGTTCCAGATGTTTACATGAGAGGTATGCTCATTGTCCAGTGAACCTTTCTCGAGGTCAATAGATTATAATTAGGGAAGAAATAAGAATTGGGAAAGGGGAAGGAAACAGGAGGGGGAGGCACAAAGGAATACTAGTTTCGTATATTAGAACGGGTCGTATTAGTAATCACTTTACGGAGCAGTTTGGATGTTTTAGCCATCGAGACCATTGGGCTGTAAATTTGTGGGAAGACGAGTTGTGGAAGGCTATTCTTCTTTCCATTTCACATTGGAGATTGAGGTCTTGAAAGAGGCGAGACAGAGGGGGGGTAGTGTTAGAACGCCATAATTTGGTAATATTGGATTTTGCAGGTGCTAAAGTATGTAGAATGATGGTCCGTGAATTTATGGGGAATTTATCTATGCCAATGTGTAGGAGAGCCAAAGCGGGGTTTGGAGTAACTAACGTATCTGTAATTGAGGATATATGAAAAACTTTGTTCCAGTAAGACTTAATTGACTTACAGTTCCAAAGTATATGGAGAAGTGAACCAGACTCTCCACAGTGTCTCCAGCAAGCTCGCGAATGTTGTGGGTAAAATAAAGATAGCTTAGTAGGAGTCATATACCATTCGTGTAGAATTTTTAAATATGTTTCCCAGTGGGAGGAACATTTCGAGGCCTTGTAGGTAATAGTGAATGTTTTTTCCCATACATTCGGGGAAAAGGATTGATGCAAATTTTTCTCCCAATTGGTTAAGGAAGACGTGTACGTTGTAAATTGCTTTTCGAGTATAAGAGTGTAGAATGTGGAAATTCCTTTCTTTGGGTAGGTGGTTCTATGTAAGAAATGATGAGCCGTTTCAGGGATTTCTATATGTGAAATATTGGTTTTGCAGAGTGCGTGGGCTATGCGCATATAGGTAAATTGTTCGTTGTCAGGAAGATGGAATTTACTTTGGGTGATGTAGAAGGAATCTAATGTGTCTGAGGTATATATGTCTTGAATATGAAGTATGCTAAGGGCCGTCCATGTTATTAAGTTTAAATGGGGGATGATGTGGTGAAGGGATGATAGTGGGGTAGGGGTTTGGACGTTGTGGTTCCCCGATTTGTTATAGTCAATAAAATCATACCAGGCTGTTAAGGAGGCCTGAATACATGGATGTTTGTGGAGCATTTGATTCTGAGCCCTGCGGGGTAGAAACAGTATGTCCGTTAAAACGTGTGGGTGGTACAAAGATGTTTCCATGGTGGTCCATATTTTTTCAGGGGAGGGATGCCACCAGAAGAAGAGCTGGTCTAGTAGAACAGCTTGGTAGTAGGATTTCATATGTGGGAGGCCTGCTCCCCCTCTGGAGGTAGGGCATATTAGTAGATTTGTGGTGCATCTGGGTTTTTTTGAATTCCATAGGAATTTGTTTAATATCGCCTGGAGTTTGGCGAAAAAAGAGTAGGGGACTGGAATAGGTAGTGTTCGAAAAATGTATAGTATTTTAGGAAGTATACACATTTTTAGGGTTGCTATTCTACCTAGTGTCGATAGAGTAGTAGTACGAAGGCTTTTGAGATCCTGTGGGATAGTTTCGAGAAGCGGTCTGTAATTAGCTGTGTAAAGTTGGCTAGTATTAGCGGTGAGTTTAATCCCCAAATATGGGATGCTGTACTTTTCCCAGGTAAAAGGGAACTGTTTAGAAAGTAAGTCCTGGGTTATGAGCGGTGTGTACAGGTTTAAGATTGATGATTTGGGTTCATTAAGTTTGTAGTATGAAACCGCTGCGTAATCACTAATATGTGTACGTATCGTCTGAAGAGATTTATGTGGATTTGTGACTATCAGTATGATGTCGTCTGCAAAGAGACTGATTTTGTGTTCGATAGTATGATATTTGACTCCCGTGAACTTTGGGTCATTTCTGAGCTTGGTCGCTAGTGGTTCTATTAGTAGGGCGAAGATTAAGGGGGATAGGGGGCACCCTTGTCTGGTTCCATTTGATATGGAGAAGGGTTGTGAAAGCGTGCCGTTAGTTAATACTCTAGCAGAGGGTTGAGAGTAAAGGGCGAGAATCGCCGACAGTATCCAGCCAGTAATGCCAAATTTTTGTAGTGTAAGTGCCATGAATTGCCAATGAATTCTGTCGAAAGCCTTTTCCGCATCTAATGATAAAAGGAGAGAGGGACGTTTATCAGTTTCTAGGTGGTGCAGAAGAGATATTATTTGCCTGGTAGCATCTGGGGCCTGTCTACCAGGTATAAAACCCACTTGATCTGGGTGGATCAGTGTAGGTAGATAAGGGAGTAGTCTTTGGGCAATTAACTTGGCGTATATTTTTATGACTGTGTTGATTAACGAGATCGGTCTGTAATTTTGAGTGAGTTGTGGGTCTTTACCCGGTTTCGGGATAGTGGTGATTATCGACTGCAACATGTCGGGAGGGAATTTTCTGTTAGACGCAGCGTGATTGTAAAGGGCAGATAAGTGTGACTTAAGGTCGGGTGCAAATGTTTTGTAGAATTCATTAGTGAATCCATCGTTCCCTGGCGATTTGTTTAAGGGTAGAGTAGATATAACTTTTTCAATTTCTATGGATGAGATTGGCGCCGATAGAGATTCAAGTTGAGAGGGGGTGATATGGGCGAGAAGTCATGCAGGAAACTTTCAATGGTGGGAATCGTAGGTTGGGTTGTATTTGGGTCGTCTTTTATATTATATAACTTTTGATAATATGCTGCAAAAGCATTGGCTATATCTTGCGGGTTTGTAAGAGGCGAGCGCGTGGTTGAGTGTTGTATCGTAGATATTTTGGTCTTAAGTCGTTTTTGTTTAATGGTCTTAGCAAGAAGAAAACTTGCTTTATTTCCTAGTGCATAAAATTTGGTCTTCGTTTTTTGGAGATTGGTGTCGTATAAGTGGAGTAAAAGGGTGCGTAATTTGTTTCTTTCTTGATTTAGGGTCGCGGAGGTGGAGGGGTTAGGGTTATTTTTGTTGAGTTCTTCATTTAAGTTAATGGAGGTTAGGAGTTGGTCAATTTGTTGGGAACGCTGTCTTTTTATACGCGAACTTAATTGTATGAGGATACCTCTCATGTAGGCCTTGTATGTTTGCCAGAGTGTGGTGATTGAGATATCTGGAGTGGTGTTGGTAGCAAAAAATAGATTGTGTGCTTCTAAGATATGCTTCTGATTGTCCGGGAATTTTAGGAGTGAAGAATTGAGTCTCCAAATCGGCGGAAGCGCCGAGCGTCGATCATCCTCTAAGGATAGACTGATTGGTGCGTGATCTGACCAGGATATGATGCCAATGTTCGATGAGGTCACTTGCTGTAATGTCCATTTATTGGTGATGAACATATCTATCCTTGAGTAGGAAAGATGTGCGGGGGAGTAGTAAGTGTAGTCTCTCTCGGAGCCGTGATGGCATCTCCAAATGTCATATAAGTCGTGGTCGTGTAGAAATTGATTAAAGGTATATTTAGTAGGTTGTTTCTTGGAGGATGAATCCACAAGTGGGTTGCTCATAACGTTGAGATCTCCGCCAATTATGAGTCTGCCTTGTTTATGGGTAGAGATGATCTTGTAGAGTTTCCGATAGAATTGTAATTGGTTGTTGTTCGGGCCATATACATTCACCAATGTGTGGGTTATGTCATTGATCTGACAGATGAGGATGTGAAAGCGTCCAAGTGGATCGGCTATTTTTGAGATGATGCGGAAAGGGAGGGAATTGCTAATTACTGTGATGACTCCGTTTTTCTTCTTGGGGTTGGTTGACATAAATACTTGTGAAAAGTGGTGGAGGTGTAGTTTAGGCGCTTTTTCAGTGGCGAAATGGGTTTCTTGTATGAAGAAAATGTCAGCTTGGGATTTCCGGGTTTCTTTAAGGAGTAGTGATCTCTTAAAAGGGGAGTTTAGGCCTCTGACATTTAGAGATGTTATAGTAATCATTTGTAAGGAATTAGTCATTGAAAGTATAGCGTCGGGTTGTTGTTTAAGTGGGTCAAGACTTGGTAATCTCCTAGGAATGGAAAGTGGTAGTTTACTTGTGGTACCAGTATGGCTCGAATGGAGGCTGTGGAATTATTGTTCCATGTAGATTCTAGGAATGCGTGAGTAGAAGTAAAAAAGAGTAGTCGATGGTGCCGTAAAAGACGGTAGGTGGAGACAAACAGGGTAATAAAAACAGTTCTGCAGAAAAAGCAGGTAGGCTAAGTAGCCAACATCGCTACTTTAGAACTGAGGGGTATAAATGGGGTTTGACCACGGAGAGGGTCATGCCAAACAAAAATATGTAGAACAGTCATCTTCAAATGAGGGCCGATCGCCAGACATTTGGATATTAAGAATAGGCCCCTAGGGGGGTAGGACAGATGTCTGCACCTGGAGTGCTTCATGTAGCCGGTCATGTTGCTTCCATGTGTTGGGCAGAGTTAGGAATAGTGTCCTGTGTATCTGCAGGAAGGATGTTCCAAGTTTTAAGCAGATCAATGCCTGCTTCCAGGTTCTTAACGGTAAATATTCTGCCTTGTCGCCACACTATTAGTTTGGTTGGGAAGCCCCATTGGTAGGCAATACCATGATTTCTTAGGGCCTTGGTGATGGAAATCATTTTCTTCCTATTAAGGAGCGTGGCTTTGGATAGGTCCGCATAGAGGCGGAGATTTGCGTGTGATGGCGGGAGAGGTGGCATGTTTCTGACCGCCGTCATAATTTTTTCCTTTACATGGTAGAAGTATACTCTGATTAGTACATCTCTTGGGATAGAAGCTGACAAAAACGCTGGCTTGGGCAAACGGTGGGCTCGGTCGATCGTGAGCTCTATGTCCGGAAGTGTTGGGAGGAGTAGTTTGACGTATTGTTGTATGTAGGGAAGCAGATTCTCGCTCGTTACTGATTCAGGGATCCCTCTGATTTTAATGTTGTTGCATCGCGAGCGATCCTCTAAGTCGGCCAATTTTAGATTGATTTGTTCAATGTTAGACGAATGATCCGCATGAACGTCAATCAAATCATTGTGAGCTGTTATTATGTCACCCAAGCTGTTTTCAATGTGGGCTATTCTGCGTTCTTGGTGCTCTACCACGTTAGAAATTTGGTTTAAGGATGTAAATATGTCGTTTTGCAGGGATTGACGCAGGGACGTCAGCATGTGCTTCATCGTCACCTCTGTGAGCGGTTGGTCGGCTGCAGGGAATGCGCCTATGTCAGGGAGGTCTATAGTAGGGGATGGAGGCAGGTAATTTATGGCTTGGCAAGGAGGGTCCGGGTCCTGGTCCAGACGAGGTCTGATTTGGCAGGGCTGCTAGTCGTGGGGGACAAGGGAGGTGACAACTCACCAGGGTCCCCTGGATACAGCGATGCCTGGAGCCTCGGGTCTCTGTGCTGGGCTCTGTAGTCCTCCTCCTCGTGCCTGCTGTCTCTGTTCACAGTGCTGCTGCGGCCGCCATCTTGGCTTCCCAAAGCAGGGAAGAAGTTTGTAAGTTTCCCGGGGTGATCCGGGGCTCTCCTTCTGCGGGGCATAACTGTTGAGGTGCGGGCAGGTGTCAATATTGTTGTGGGGTGCTTTATTACCCCTGGAGCCGGTGAGTGCCGGTTTACAGCTGGCGGATGGACGGAGCGGGTCTTAGTTCGCATCCATCGCGTAGCCGGCCGCGCATGCGCCCCACCTAGTGTACTTTAGTCAAGGAAAAAAAAAAAAATCATACTTAACTCTGTAAAAAAAAAAAAAAAGTACATGTTTCTTTGTTTCAAATATGTGATCCAGATGTCCGTGAATTAGTGCTTAAAACTCTGTGTCCAGCTGCTTTACTGATCACCAGTTTTTGCGTGCGTCTACTTTTTTGTCTGAGAAAACAGTCAGTATTATTGGGAGGTAGACATTAATTTATACTTTTAAACTATATATTTATGTCAAAGTAGATCAGGTAGGTGGATCAAATTGCTCAGAAGGAGTTGCCAGTGGAGCAAATTATATCCGTACTTGAGGTCATGTAGTGAGTAACCAGTCTGCAAACCAGGGAAGAATATACATAGATGAAAATATCCTAAGTATCTCTTGTTTGCCTGATATAATCACAAATGTATAGATGCCCTAGGGTATGATTAAGACAAATAAAACGGAATATGATTCCAAGAACCTAACAAATATTTAAAAAATTATTATACCAGGTAATGGTTTCTATGAATGTGCTACCACTTTAATCATGATACATAAGTATATAACAGATAAGAAATCATAAAATGAAAAATATGCACATTTATAATGTGCTCCTTATAGTTTCTCTCAGATAAACAGGTCATATTGTGTAGGTTCCCTAGGTGTAGATGCATTTTGAAGAATATAAAGGTAGATTCAAACGTTGTTTCACTTGAAATTTTTAAATTTTGTCAGTTTAGATTTTATATTAGTTTTTATGTTAGTAAACATATTTTAATTTTATATACACAGTATATATATATATATATATATATATATATATATATATATATATATATACACACTGCTCAAAAAAATGAAAGGGACACGTTTTAATCAGAGTATAGCATCAAGTCAATGAAACTCCTGTGATATTGATCTGATCAGTTAAGTAGCAGAGGGGGTTGTGAATCAGTTTCAGCTGCTTGAATGAAATTAACAACAGGTGCACTAGATGGGCAACAATGAGACGGCCTTCAAAACAGGAATGGTTTTAAAGGTGGAGGCCACTGACATTTCTTTCTGTTATGGATCCGCCAGGTGGTGCCTCTGGCAGCCCACTGACAGGAATACCCAGAGCGTGGAGTCTAAGTCCGGTCTGCATGTTCACCAGGGCCCCTGATGGTGGGGATGGACTTGAAGCAGACCAGGACCAGGTCACGACCTCCGAGCAATCCCACCCGTGGCAGAGGGAACCTCCGGGGATGGATACAGGAGGAGAGCCAGATGTGAGGAGGCTGGCAGGCCCAGGCAGGATGGATGGATGGATGGATCGTAGTCAAACTAGCCAGTTGTCACCAAGGGGGCAGCGAGGTACAGAAACGGCAGGCAAAGGATAGTCAGGTCACACGCAGGGTCAGTATAGGAATGGTCAGTCTGCAGAGGGGTCAAACAAGCCTGGGGTTAGGACAGGAGAACGGCAGCGTAGTCAGGGCAATCCGGGTCAAAAACAGGAGAAGGCAGCGAAGTCAGGGCAATCCGGGTCAACAATAGCACAAGCACAGGGATACAGGAACTCAGGTACAGGAAGAGACCTTGCGGAAATTTGTGACAGCGCAGGGCATCTTTAAATACTGCGCCCTGCGCTGTCATTGGCCGCCCAGCGTGAACTCGCGGCGCCTACTGCGCATGCGCGAGTCTCCCTCAGCCGCGGCCGGCCGGGACCTAGTGCACGTATCCCGTCGTGAGCTGCCGAGACTGCGCATGCGTCGGGCGAGACGCCGCGGCGGACCCTGACACTTTCCGTACTCATCTTTTCTGACTGTTTTTCACTAGTTTTGCTTTTGGCTAGGGTCAGTGTCACTCCTGGTAGCATGAGGTGATACCTGGACCCTACAGAGCTTGCACAGGCAGTCCAACTCCTCCAGGATAGCACATCAATACGTGCCATTGCCAGAAGATTTGCTGCATCTCCCAGCACAGTCTCAAGAGCATGGATGAGATTCCAGGAGACATGCAGTTACTGGACAGGGCCATAGAAGGTCCTTAACCCATCAGCAGGACCGGTATCTGCTCCTTTGTGCAAGGAGGAACAGGATGAGCACTGCCAGAGCCCTACACAATGACCTCCAGCAGGCCACTGGTTTGAATGTCTCCGACCAAACAATCAGAAACAGACTTCATGAGGGTGGCCTGAGGGCCGGACATCCTCTAGTGGGCCCTGTGCTCACTGCCTGGCACCATAGAGCTCGATTGGCATTTGCCTTTGAACACCAGAATTGGCAGGTCCACCACTGGTGCCCTGTGCTTTCCACAGATGAAAGCAGGTTAACCCTGATCACATGCGACAGACGTGAAAGGGTCTGGAGAAGCTGTGGAGAACATTATGCTGCCTGTAACACCGTTCAGCATGACCTCTACAGGCTAGACAATGGCACCCTGACTGCCATTAGGTATCGGGATGAAATCTTCGGACCCATTGTCAGATCGTACGCTGGTGCAGGGGGTCCTGGGTTCCTTCTGGTGCACAACAATGCCCAGCCTCATGTGGCGAGAGTATGCAGGCAGTTCCTGGAGGATGAAAGAATTGATACCATTGAATGGCCCCCATGCTCACCTGAACTAAATCCAACAGAACACCTCTGCGATATCATGTTTCGATCCATCCGACGATGCCAGGTTGCACCTCAGACTGTCCTGGAGCTCAGTGATGCCCTGGTCCAGATCTGGGAGGAAATACTCCAGGACATCATCCATCATCTCATTAGGAGCATGCCATGACATTGTCAGATATGCATACAAGCACGTGGGGACCATACAAACTACTGAGTACCATTTTGAGTTGCAGCAATGAAATTTCAGCAAAATGGACTAGCCTGCTGTATAATTTTTTAACTTTGATTTTCAGGGTGTCTTTGAATTTAGTCCTCTGCAGGTTGATAATTTTCATTTCCATCAAACGATGGGGCATCCTTACATTCCTAACACATTATCCAGTCCATATCAGTATAGATATCCAGCATGATATTTTTCCCCATTGAGGCCTGATGTGTTTTCAAAAAGTGTTCCTTTAATTTTTTTGAGTAGTGTATATATTTATATATATATAAAGTATGTACACTGCATATAGGCATATTCAGACATTCATAGGCCACAGTGCAATTTTTAAAAAATCTTTTTTATACCATTTTTCAAGATATACCAACATGACAGTAGAGACATAAAGCATAAATAGGCAGCCAGATTCACAATGCAACACAGTTTCCACAGACATATAACTCAGATAGTGTAAATGCCCTAGATCACTCTGGGAAAATACTTTCAGGTACAACCTGAGCACAGTAAATAATAGGGCTATTAAGGGTGGTAGCCATCGAAAGGCAACAAATAAGCCTATGCCTGGAGCTTGCTAAAGCCCAGGGAACAGAAGCAAGGTCCCTAGAACAAAGAAGGGGAAGGGAAAAAATAAGAGGCAAGTTCAACACATCGAAGATAGGCTGATAGGGAGATAGAAGTCTACCTATGTACACAGCTACATTGCAATTTAAGTACTGTTCTTCACTTGCAATGACCTCCTGCATAAACACTCGCATTTAATGCAGAGCATAATGGGTGTTATGCCTAGTACACAAGATGAGAAAATTTGGATGAAAAATACCGCTTGCGGAGCAACTGTCTGATAATCTGACAGTTAGCACACAGCTTTTGAGAGCCGATCATAACAATTCATGCAAAATTCCCGAAGGGAGAAGCACAAAAATGTTTCTTGTAAGATAACAGACCAAATGATTTTTGTTTAATCAGCACAGTATTCATCTGTAAAAAATCAACTGACCAAGACTGTGCATTCTTAGAAACGAAAGAATACATTACAATACAATACAATACATTACATCATCACGGGAGTTGTATTCTGTCTTCCAAGAATGTTCATAACTCTAGTAACCTATTTATTTTCAATATGGGACAAGCATGCAAAAAAGAAAAAAAGGACTGTAATTTGTCCAAAATACTTATTGTGTGCTTAAGGGAGCTTGTTTTATCCACCATGGCAAAGCTGTGCAGGAATCTTTCAATTACAGCATATGATGTCAAGTGGTCTGTGAGGTTCCATGGTCTGTTACAAGGGTGTCATAAGATGTCTTGTAGTGCCAATCATCAGCCGTTTCCCTGACCATCTGTGTCTTGATGGACGTAACCAGCATCCCTTCACTTTGCATGTTTTATAAAGTGTTCATGTGGAGGGAATGGGGAAGGAAGCTGGATCCCTTGAGAGGTCTTGCTAATTATGGAGGTGCAACACAGAAGGACTGTGCTTGCTATTCAAAGGTAGATGACACACAATTGTAACTTAGGGCACTTGTCTAGGCACATATGATTTTTCGTATTACCTTATGTCTCAAGTATTATTGGATAGATGGCCATACTGCGTCATACCATGCATACTGATATTACTGAATAGCATTGTGTTTATAAATATTTACATAAACATGCCATGACAGTAAAACAAAAGTATATAGTTTTGTTGCATTGGCTATTTTGTTATTCGGGGCAATCAAGTGAACCAAACACAAAAAACATTTTGCCGAAGGATGAAATAAATGGAAAAAAATGTAAAACGCCTAAAGGTAACCCTTTTCACTAGCTAATGTTCCTCTACTGAGTTTCATTTTGACAAATCTTTGATTATAGATCAAATGCACATATTCGCCAGCACACCATGAATCATCGAATAGCTTCCCAAATTTTTTTATTGAAGAACGATCACATCACAGAGGGCATAGTACAATGTTTCTGAGCTGCGCAGGACCATTTCATCAGGCATGTGATGACCACATGCCTGACGAAGAGGTCCTGCACGGCTCCGAAATGTTGCACTAGGTCCTCTGTGATGTGATCGTTCAAAAAAAACATTTTGGACACTATTTGACGATTCATGGTGTGCTGGCAAATATGTGCATTTGATCTGTGATGTCACCAGTTCCAGCTGGTTGATACTTCAGCACCCACTACTCCTAAAACATCATTCAGAAAAGTGTATGATGAAAATATTGACATATCCTCAATCATAGATACCTTTAATTCTACCTTTAATTTCAATCTCATGGGTATCCATTTTCTTGTATGCGTTACATGGTGATTTTTGAAATACATTTAAGTAGTACCCATTGGCTTTAAGCAAAAACTTATTTACATGTCCTTGTTGCTGATTTCCTACCTTCACTGGATATGTCATCCATCTTCTGGTTACCTCAGTAGTTGCTCTGAAATAGCCTATTATTTTCAAATCAAACCGCTAATTCTCTTTGGTTTCCTGTTTGTAAGATCAGTGACTGCTATGCAACCTATCCTCTAGCCAGTAGTCTTAGCATATCCCTTCTGTAGTTCTTATTCCAGCAAGCATTGATGTAATTCAGCCCCACTTGCAGTGGTGGGCGAACCAAGGCTTTCAGACACATTCTACATGTGCAGGCCTAGTATACCCTCCCATATTCAATGCAATTCCCAGAAGTTGATGGGAACTGTAGTTTCCTTTTCGTGCAGAGAGAGAGACAGGAGAGGATATGATGTAATTTCTGCTGTTACACCTCCTCCTTGGTAGTGCAGATGCTGTTAGAATTTGAATTAAAGGAAGGGATTTCACAAATATATTAACTGTTTAATATTTTGTGTAGGGGGGTGTACTAACAGGGGATTATTTTTGGCTATCCTGGAGTTCTTCTTTAACCACCTTCCGCCCGCCCTATAGTACAATGACGGGTGGTTCTCTCGTTCTGATGATGACGTCATATGATGTCCTACCATTCTCACTGTGCATGCGCGGCTCAGGGAGCGCGCAGCGTGGCGATCGACGGTCCGTTGTGTCCTTCGGACACAGCGGATCACGAAAAGAGCCGAAGATGTCGGCTCGGTCATGTGATCAGCTGTGTCCAATCACAGCTGATCACATGTAAACATGGAAATGCCGGTTATCGGCATTTCTCTCCTCTCGAGCTGTCACGCTGACAGCTCGAGAGGAGAGCCGGTAATCGGCTTTCCACGGAGGGGACATGTACACTGATCATCAGGGCACTGATGATCAGTGTGCCCTGATGATCAGTGTGGCCCCAGAAGTGCCACCTGTCAGTGCTCATCAGTGCCGGTGCCCATCAGTGCCACGTGCCAGTGCCCATCAGTGCCACATCAATGCCACATATCAGTGCATACCAGTGCACATCAATGCCACATATCAGTGCCCATCTGAGCTGCCTTTCAATGCCACCCATCAGTGCCAGTCAGTGCCACCTATCAATGCCAATCAGTGCCATCTATCAGTGCTGCCAATCAGTGCCACCTATCAGTGTCAGTCAGTGTTGCCTATCAGTGCTAGTCAGTGTTGCCTATCAGTGCCAGTCCGTGCCACCTATCAGTGCCAGTCAGTGCTGCCTATCAGTGCCGCCTATCAGTGCCATATATCAGTGTCAGGTATCAGTGTCATGTATCAGTGCTGCCTTTCAGTGCCCATCAGTGATGCCTGTCAATGCCCATCAGTGCAACCTATCAGTGCCACCTATCAGTGTCCATCAGTGCAGCCTATCAGTGCCCATCAGTGCAGCCTCATTAGCGCACATCAGTGAAGGAGAAAAATCACTTATTTACAAAATTGTATAACAAAAACTAAGAAAAAACTTTTTTTTCAAAATTTTCAGTGGTTTTTGGTTTGTTTAAGAAAAAATAAAAATCCCAGAGGTGATTAAATACCACCAAAAGAAAGCTCTATCTGTCTCAAAAAATGATAAACATTTCATATGGGTACAATGTTGCATGACCGCGCAATTGTCATTCAAAGTGTGACAGCAATGAAAGCTGGAAATTGGCCTGGGCAGGAAGGGGGTACCGTATATACTCGAGTATAAGCCGACCCGAATATAAGCCGAGGTACCTAATTTTACCACAAAAAACTGGGAAAAACTATTGACTCGAGTATAAGCCGAGGGTGGGAACACCAGTGGGAAGAATCGTGCCTCATCATTGGTGTCAGTGGGAGGAATAGTGCCCCATCATTGGTGTCAGTGGGAGGAATAGTGCCCCATCATTGGTATCAGTGGGAGGAATAGTGCCCCATCATTGGTATCAGTGGGAGGAATAGTGCCCCATCATTGGTGTCAGTGGGAGGAATAGTGCCCCATCATTAGTGTCAGTGGGAGGAATAGTGCCCCATCATTGGTGTCAGTGGGAGGAATAGCGCCCCATCATTGGTGTCAGTGGGAGGAATAGTGCCCCATCATTGGTGTCAGTGGGAGGAATAGTGCCCCATCATTGGTGTCAGTGGGAGGAATAGTGCCCCATCATTGGTATCAGTGGGGGGAATAGCACCCCATTATTGGTGTCAGTGGAATAGTGCCCCATCTTTGGTGTCAGTGGGAGGAATAGTGCCCCATCATTGGTATCAGTGGGAGGAATAGTGCCCCATCATTGGTATCAGTGGGAGGAATAGCGCCCCATCATTGGTGTCAGTGGGAGGAATAGTGCCCCATCATTGGTATCAGTGGCAGGAATAGTGCCCCATCATTAGTATCAGTGGGGGGAATAGCACCCCATTATTGGTGTCAGAGGAATAGTGCCCCATCTTTGGTGTCAGTGGGAGGAATAGTGTCCCATCATTGGTGTCAGTGGGAGGAATAGTGTCCCAACATTGGTGTCAGTGGGAGGAATAGTATCCCATCATTGGTGTCAGTGGGGGGGGTGGAGGAATAGTGCCCCATCGTTGGTGTCAGTGGGGGGGAGGAAAAGTGCCCCATCGTTGGTGTCAGTGGGGGGGAGGAATAGTATCCCATGATTGGTGTCAGTGGGGGGTGGAATAGTGCTCCATGATTGGTGTCAGTGGGGGGTGGAATAGTGACCCATCATTGGTGTCAGTGGGGGGAGGAATAGTGCCCAATCGTTGGTGTCAGTGGGGGGGAGGAAAAGTGCCCCATCGTTGGTGTCAGTGGGAGGAATAATGCTCCATCATTGGTATCAGTGACACCAATGATGGGGCACTATTCCTCCCACTGACACTTGCTGACCCCTGTTCCAGTATGGTGCTGCTGCAGCCAGCATATGTGGTTGCAGCAGCACCTAAGCACGGCACACTTACCTGCATCTCCTTCACTCGACTTTCGCGGGGCTGCTCAGCTCCGCCTCCTCGCCGGTGATTGGCCGCCTGTGTGCCTTTCCTGAGCTACAGTTCTGGCGGCCAATCACCGGTGAGAATGCAGAGCCGAGCAGCCGCGCGAACATCCAGTGGACGAACTGAATAAAGGAGCAGCCGCGCTTCCTGGACCGGATCGTCGTGGGACCGGAGCCAGGTAAGAGACAGCAGCTCCCTGCCCACCCCTGTACTTACCGTAGTTTCCCTTCTGTTGGAAGGGGGGGGGAGCCATCTGCAGACGTTGACTCGAGTATAAGCCGAGGGGGCCGTTTTTCAGCACAAAAAATGTGCTGAAAAACTCGGCTTATACTCGAGTATATACGGTATACGTGCCCTGTAGGCTAGCGGTTAAGGAATATGGTATTAGATATTATTATTATTATTATTATTAATAATAATAATAATAATAATAATAATACTATTATTATAACAAAGGACTTATAAAGTGCCAACAGTTTGCAGAGCGCTTTACAATAGAACAACTTTTTATATGTAATTAACTTCTTTTATTACTAAGCATTAAAATAAGTATCAGTGACACCAATGATGGGGCACTATTCCTCCCACTGACACTTGCTGACCCCTGTTCCAGTATGGTGCTGCTGCAGCCAGCATATGTGGTTGCAGCAGCACCTAAGCACGGCACACTTACCTGCATCTCCTTCACTCGACTTTCGCGGGGCTGCTCAGCTCCGCCTCCTCGCCGGTGATTGGCCGCCTGTGTGCCTTTCCTGAGCTACAGTTCTGGCGGCCAATCACCGGTGAGAATGCGGAGCCGAGCAGCCGCACGAACATCCAGTGGACGAACTGAATAAAGGAGCAGCCGCGCTTCCTGGACCGGATCGTCGTGGGACCGGAGCCAGGTAAGAGACAGCAGCTCCCTGCCCACCCCTGTACTTACCGTAGTTTCCCTTCTGTTGGAAGGGGGGGGGAGCCATCTGCAGACGTTGACTCGAGTATAAGCCGAGGGGGCCGTTTTTCAGCACAAAAAATGTGCTGAAAAACTCGGCTTATACTCGAGTATATACGGTATACGTGCCCTGTAGGCTAGCGGTTAAGGAATATGGTATTAGATATTATTATTATTATTATTAATAATAATAATAATAATAATAATACTATTATTATAACAAAGGACTTATAAAGTGCCAACAGTTTGCAGAGCGCTTTACAATAGAACAACTTTTTATATGTAATTAACTTCTTTTATTACTAAGCATTAAAATAAGCACTTAAATACAGCTACAAATGCAAGATATGACTGACCATTATGAGATCAGCAAAGCTTTTGATGATTATAGAGATATTAGATATCGTTTGAATTGTTCCTAAGGAACAAAATTGCTATTGTTATTATCTCTTACTTAGGAGGCTGAAGATAATGTAAAAATGTAAAACACTACATTTTAAAAGTTATTAGTGGTTAAGTACAGTGCCAGACCTGGGATAAAGACTGGCTCTGGCATTTAAAGCACACCAGCTCTCGGGGATATTCTGGACCAAGATTTATTACAATTATAAAGATTATTATTTTCATTACTTTTTATTTGTATAACACTAATATATTTTTAAGCACTTTGGAGTAAGAGAAATCATTAAATAATCATACAAATATTACAAAACTGGAACAAATAATGACACTAAAGACAACCAACTTAAAATCTAAAGGAAACAGGTAAAGGTAAACACTAACTCTAACACTAACTCTAACCCTAACATTTAACCCCAGCCCTAACATTTAACCCTAACCCTAGCCCTAACATTTAATAATAACCCTAACATTTAACCCCAGCCCTAACATTTAACCTAACCCTAGCCTCCTGGCGTCTGGGCCTAAACGCTGTGCAGAGAGATACAATGCAGCATGTCCATGCTGACAGGAGAGAAACCTGTGTTGTTTACACACAGGTCTCTCCCCTGTCAACTTTGATGATGATCACCAAGTGCCGGCCAGGAACCAGTGATTCATATCCCCAGCTGCTAATAGCGGTGCAGGTAGGGAGGTGCGCGCACCCCTTACCCAGAAATGCAAATCACGTATATATACGTGATTTTGCTCAACCCTGCCGCCCTGTAGTCACCCAGTAGCAGTACTTCTGGCAACTGGTTAAGGCTTTACATATTTGGTATCTATTTACTCTATCCAGTTTCACGTTTTAAATTTCACCAAAAATAGGAATTATGTGTTTGTGTGCATTAAAGTGTATTTATTGTATTTTTTACTGAGTGTATAGTTTTGAAAAATTGTTGTGTAAATATTGCATCACATAAAAATTTGCAACTACCATCTTTTATAAAATATTTAATGTTTTGAGGAGTTTTAGTAATTTTCAGGTCTATAATACACATTTAAAAAAAATACACATTTAAAAAAAAAAAAGAATTTCCTCTAGCAGGAAAAAAGTAATTGAGGTTGAGCTGTTCTTCAGAGCTCTTAGTGGTCCATAAATTCCTAAAGTGGTCTTTGCAGCTACTATATACCGCAACTTAATTTATTGTACTATAGTGCATCCGTTGTAAAAACTTATCAAAACACTAATTACTTAGGCTCCAGTCCGAGTCAGAATCTTATGGCTGACTCAGTATGCAAAAAACAATCCCAGCGCAGAAACCAGCAAGCACTTTATTCAAAGCAACAGCAAAGCAAGAGTCAGTGTCTCTCAGCAGAAGAATAAGGTTCACTCTGGTGAGAGGCAATGGGGGAGATTTACTAATCTGGAGCAAACAGAATCTGGTGCAGCTGTTCATAGTACCTAATCAGCTTCTAACTTCAGCTTGTTCAATTAAGCTTTGATAAAACCTAGAAGCTGATTGGTTACTATGCACAGGTGCACTACATTCTGTGTTCTACAGGTTTAGTAAATTTCCACTGATGTAAGCAGGTCAGGCATTCCTCTTTGCCCAGACTAAGATGCTTGCATCAAATATAAAACTAATACAACATATATACAACATATATATTTGTCTAGTTGTATGTTTAACTTTACACCTTACCTTGTGTAGCACCCAACTAGATTAGCTAGGGAGCTAGACCTTAATGGTTTGTTAGCAGCTGATTAGCAGCTCAGGTGAGATAGCCAGAGGGGTCAATTTCTGGTTAGGACTGAGAGCCTCTGCTGGGCAGCCCCTCTGGAATTTCCCCCTGCTCTGAGGCTTTCGGAGGAGAGACTTGGAGGCAGTGGGTGGATCTGAGGATTGGTTGCTTTCACTCTTGAGAGACCTCAGCCAATCACCAACATAAGGTTTGGCAAGGGGCTGGACTCCCATAAAAGTGTTGGAGCCTACTCAGTAGCAGGAGAATCGGGTGGAAGAAGGAGAGAGGAAGATGTGAGGTTGAGGTGGAAGGCTGCCAGGATGGGGACTGCCTGCAAGCTTGGAGCTGGAAAGGAGGAAAACTCAGGACTCACTGGAGAGAGGACCACTTGTATGGTAGGAAAGGAGCAGCCCAGCTGAAAGGCCTGGTAGCAGCAGCCATTCCGTAAGTGGTACAGGAGAGGTTCTGAATGGGTACACCTGCACCCCCTGCATGGATAGGGGAAGGAACACTCTGGTGGGAAACCAGATTAGCCCTCTGCTAGTGACTGTCACCCATTTAAAGGAACAGGAGCCAAATCCCCTGCTCAGGAAGAGAGTCTCCAGATTGCTGGGTGAAGAGGAGTTCATTTAGGGTTTGGGGTAGTACAACAGGAGCTGCTGGCTAGCACACCAGCAGAGACTGCATGAGAGACGAGCAGCTGTGATTAGTTCAGGAAGTTGTCCTCGGATTTCAGTTACCTTGGGCATCTTATACATCGTTTACCCTATACACGTTTAATCCCCTCAATAAAATAACAAAACCAACGCTCAAGGCCTCATTTCTGTCTACGAATGAAAGCCTGTGTGGCAAATGCTGATTGACTGGCTGTGCAGTACTATAGGGGGACCCAAATTCATCAGCAACCCATAAGGGGATAGTGCTACACTTGCTTGTTCCTTATCTACATCTGTTGAGCCGCATTGATTTGCATAGAATGATGCAGGTTCAGCTTAGGGGCACATAGAATAATGCTTTTCCCTGTTGTTCCCCAACACCACGTTGAGGAGGGTTACAGTGTATTGGGGAAATATGCAAATGTTACTACATTGTTAAAAAAAAGTCTACTGTTTGCAAGAGAAAATTGCTCCCCAGTATAAAATTTTAATAAATATAATCAGCCCTGATACGTTTCTGAGATTTTAAATAAACCCATACGTAACCCTTTGTTTGCCTTTAAAATGAGATGGTTCATGTGTAGTGGAGGACAGAGTTTCAATTTTATATATATAAATATATATATATATATATACACAATGTATATATATATATATATATATATATATATCTATCTATAGATATAGATATATATATATATATATATATATATATATATATATATATATATATTCAGTTCTGCCGTAAAGAATTACATATTCACATTGGAATAGAGTTGTGCAAACATGCACTAAATTTTTCTCGGTATGATGAAGCAGGGAGCTGTTCTTTTTGCAGCAAATTGCTTTCTGCAAACTGCACCTGAACCCCTCCTTATCTACCTAAAATCTAATGCTACCTGTCATAAGTAGAGAAGAAATATGTCTAATTGATTTAAAAGGAGAAAAGAGGAATACATTTAGAGTGCAGCATAACGCTCTTTAGTGGTGAGAAAATTATTTTGGGTTTGTCACACATTAGCTCTTACAGAGATTTTCACATTGTGATTACTTGTGCAATACCTCTATTTTTGCAAAATAATTCTGTCAGACACGGTTAATTACTTAAAGCTGAAGTTTAGGTATGCATACACATTTTTCCATAATTACATTGGTCTAACTTGAACCAATGTAATACATGTGTCATACCTGGCCCGATCTCCATGAAAGCTGGAAATCACCGTAGGAGGCTACCATGGTTGCTGCTAGTTTTCTGGCCCCATGCCAACCAGCTTCCCTGCAAGAGGCAAACATTTCAATGGGGGAAAATATCCTAGTGACAATTGTTTCTGAAGGGTACAGTGAGGAACAGAAGTATTTGAACACCGTGCGATTTTGCAAGTTCTCCCACTTAGAAATCATGGAGGGGTCTGAAATTCACATTGTAGGTACATTCCCACTCTGAGAGACAGAATTTAAAAAACAAATTCAGGAAATCACATTGTATGATTTTTAAAAAAATGATTTGTCTTGCACTGCTGAACATAAGTATTTGAACACCTGAGAAAATCAGTGTTAATATTTGGTACAGAAGCCTTTGTTTGCAATTACAGAGGTCAAACGTTTCCTGTAGTTCTTGACCAGGTTTGCACACACAGCAACAGGGATTTTGGCCCACTCCTCTACACAGATCTCCTCTAGATCTGTCAGGTTTCGCGGCTGTCGCTGAGCAACACGGAGTTTCAGCTCCCTTCAAAGATGTTCTATTGGATTTAGGTCTGGAGACTGGCTAGGCCACTCCAGAACCTTGATATGCTTCTTACGGAGCCACTCCTTGGTTATCCTTGCTGTGTGCTTCGGGTCGTTGTCATGTTGGAAGACCCAGCCACGACCTATCTTCAATACTCTGAGGGACGGAGGTTGTTGCTCAAAATCTCACAATAAATGGCACAATTCATCCTCTCCTTAATACAGTGCAGTCGCCCTGTCCCCTTTGCAGAAAAGCACCCCCAAAGCATGATGTTACCACCCCCACGCTTCACAGTAGGGATGGTGTTCTTGGGATGCAACTCGTCCTTTTTCCTCCAAACACGATGAGTGAAGTTTAGACCAAAAACTTTTGGTCTCATCTGACCACATGACTTTCTCCCATGCCTCCTCTGCATCATCAAGATGGTCATTGACAAACTTCAGATGGGCCTGGAAATGTGATGACTTGAGCAGGGGAACCTTCCATGCAATGCATGATTGGAAACCATGACGGCGTAGTGTTCTACCGACAGTGACCTTTGAAACTGTGGTCCCAGCTCTCTTCATGTCATTGACCAGCTCCTCTCTTGTAGCTCTGGGCTGATTCCTCACCTTTCTTATCATCAGTGATACCCCACAAGGTGAGATCTTGCATGGAGCCCCAGTCCGAGGGAGACTGACAGTCGTCTTTAGCCTCTTCCATTTTCTAACAATTGCTCCAACAGTTGATCTATTTTCACCAAGCTGATTGGCAAATGCCCCATAGCCCTTTCCGGCCTTGTGGAGGTCCACAATTTTGTCTCTGGTGTCTTTTGACAGCTCTTTGGTCTTGCCCATGGTAGTAGTTGGCGTCTGACTGACTCTGGGGTGGACAGGTGTCTTTAAAGAGCTCAAACAGGTGCTACTAAGTGAGATTAATGAGTGGAATAGAAGTGGACTTTTTAAAGGCACAGTAACAGGTCTTTGAGAGCCAGAATTCTTGCTGTTTCTTAGGTGTTCAAATACTTATGTTCAGCAGTGCAAGACAAATAAATTCTTTAAAAATCATACAATGTGATTTCCTGAATTTCTTTTTAAATTCTGTCTCTCAGAGTGGGAATGCACCTACAATGTGAATTTCAGACTCCTCCATGATCTCTAAGTGGGAGAACTTGCAAAATCGCAGGCTGTTCAAATACTTCTGTTCCTCACTGTATGTCCCTCACTGCCTGTTGCGTTTTCAAAATAGGGAATCTCCCCAGCAGAACACAGACATCAATAAATAACCTGCATTTAAACCTCCCCTACTCTAACCAAAACTAAAAAAGAATAATGTTGTGGCTATACAAATTAAAAAATGAATTAAATGACTACTGTTCTGTGAAGCCATTTTTTTTTTGCTGCGATACTTTAACTTCTATCATTATTTCTTTTTTTTTTACAGGAATACAAATGATTTTATAATGAAGCAATATAGCATTAATAAAATGGCCAGTTATGTTTATTACATAGTTACATGGGCAGCACAGTGGCTAAATGGTTAGCACTTCCGTCTGGCAGTACTAGGGTCGTTGGTTTGAGTCCCAACCATGGCACCACCTGCCTGGAGTTTGCCTGTTCTCCCTGTGCCTGCATGGGTTTCCTCCCACACTCCAAAGACATGCAGGTAGGTTAATTGGATCCAGTCTAAACTGGCCCTAGTATGTGTATGTATCAATGTAAGTTAGGGACCTGCCTGGAGTATGCATGTTCTCCCTGTGCCTGCGTGGGTTTCCTCCAGGTACTCCAGTTTCCTTCCACACTCTAAAGACATGCTGGTAGGTTCATTGGATCCTTTCTAAATTGGCCCTAGTATGTGTATGTATGAATGTAAGTTAGGGACCTTAGATTGTAGACCCCTTGAGGGTTAGCGACTGATGTGAATGTACAATATATGTGTAAAGCGCTGCATAAATTGACGGCGCTATATACTGTAAGTATCTGAAATAAATAAAAATAAATGTAGTCATTCATATGTATAAACATACATGTCTGGCATGTAAACAGGAAAAATCCACTCTAGAGGAAATGTTGGTGTTGCTGTAATATGTTTAGCGCAGATTGTTAAACGGCTCTTTGAACTTCCTCCCTGCCATCATTGAACTACATATCTGAAGCTGAACAAGCACCAAGAATAGGAAATTCTAGGAAATGAGAATTCCTAATATTAATGCTCTTGTTCCTGTGTTCTTTAGAATGCTGAACGTTATTTATTTTAGTGTATTTATATATCAGGTTTACGTAATTTTTCCATACCCACTATAGAAAATACACTAGAAAAATTAACTCAATGTAATATTCAGCAATTTCTAAAAGTGTAATTTTTTGAGGTCTGTACTGACAATGTCTACAAAAACAAAGCTACATATGTGTTGGATTATGTTGTAGGTATAAGACATCACATAATTTATGTATTATGTTATCAAATGCATATCAACCATAATATAGCAGTTTTTATATTATTTAACAATATTTAGTAATATTTAAAACAATATTTAATTTAATATACTACAACGATGAGGTACGTCAAAAGGTTTGTGTAATTAATAAAGACAAAAGGATCAAAACAATACTGTGCAAAAAGGAACTCATAGGAAGCAGTAAGGGTACATTCATGCTCAGGGGCGGACTGACCATGTGAGCAGTTGGGCACTGCCCGAGGGCCCAGGGTCAGTAGGGGGCCCCATGAGATGCCCCTAGTACCTTTCATAGGCTTTTTTGGGTGTGGTTTTGAGTGTGGGTGAGGACTCAGGGGCCCCATGATCCCCTATTGCCTGGCGGCCCCATGAGTTGTCAGTCCACCCATGTTCATGCTATTGTGTTGTGCTAACACATGATAAAATACTTATTTAACTGCTCTTTTCTGCAGTGGCTGGCAGCACATTACAAATAGTGCAGTGTGGTATTTATTTTGAATGGAAACCCAATGCACTCGGTCATTGCTTTTGTGAACTATCTGTGCATTGTGATTGTGTGTTAAAAGAAAAAAAAACTGTTTTTGTCCATGTGTTAAAGCATTCCTGTTCAGTTGCAGTAAAATTTAAGATCAAAAGTCCCTCTGGTATCCCCTGTCTCCTATTTTCCCTCTATTTAAGCACTGCAACCTCCTTTCTGAGAGTGTTGGATGCCTGTGTCCCCACCGTGTGCAATGGTTCCTTCTTCAGTTTACTATGTTAGTGCTATATCCTGTACTGACATAGAGCTTGGAGAATAAAATCAAAATTGTGTGGAAGGGGACAAAATGATCTGGCTAGCTATTAAAGTGTTACTAAACCCAGGAGCCTGCAATCACTATATCTGGTCTCCAAAAGTACACAGAACATGGAAGTGCAATTATTTAGTAAATATAAACTGCTAAATACTTTTTCTCATCAGCAGTTACAACAGTCTTGTGACTTCTATCAGTGTTCAGCACAGCACTGGTTAAAGCTTGTAGGGGGACTTTTCTTTCTGCTCTAGGAGGATGCAAAACCTTAAATCTTGTAGGAGGACTATTCTTTCTGCTCTAGGAGGATGCAAAACCTCTGACCCTCTGTCTGGACAGCAATGATTGACCCTGTGCTGATCACATGCACTCTCCCAAGGAAAAAAAAAAAACCTCTCTAGCAATGCACACCAAACTGAGCATGTGCATGTGGCTATGGGTTAACTGTCTTATCAGGTGGACATTTGAACAAGAGGAGGGGCAAAGAAAACAGAATCAATCGGCCTTTTTACACAGTGCAGAGGATTAACCCCTTAGGTTCCACAGTGAGTATAACAAGCATGCTTTACTACATACACAGACTGATTTTACTGTTGTGGGTTTAGTAACACTTTAAGTGTCAAATGCCAAAGAGTCTTACAGAGTTCCATCAAATCCATAACAGAGGCAAGCTAGGGGTCACAGGCAGGGGTGGACTGACCATTTGGAAACTCGAGGGCCGGGAGTCAGTAGGGGGCCCCATGAGATGCCCCTGGTACCTTTTTAATAGGCTTTTTTGAGTTTGGGGAAGGACACAGGGGCCCCATGACCCCCTATTGCCCGGGGTTCCCATGAGTTGTCAGTCACAGGTGACAGGAGAGATGAGAATGAAAGCTCTTCTACCACAGGCAATTTTGATCTTGATATTTTTTGTAATTTGACAGGGTCACTTTAAAAAAACGCTGTCAACCTTAAATGAATAGGCTGCATTAATGCAGTGCACCATAATGCACATGTATTAATGCAACACATACCGTAAATAGGGCTTAAAAGTCCTGCATGCACCATGTGATGCCTTTTATTACCTATAATAGTCAGAAAACCTGCCATGTGCTGTTCCATACCAGTACACAGTGTTACTATTTGTACATACCGTATTTGCCGGCGTATAAGACGACTTTTTGACCCTTGAAAATCTTCTCAAAAGTCGGGGGTCGTCTTATACGCCGGTACACATGTTAGGGGGGCTGCGGCATTAAGTACAGGGGTTTGCAGGGGCTGATGTCTCTTACCTGGATCCAGTCCCACGACGATCCGGTCCAGGAAGCGCGGCGTCTCCTTCAGTTCGGCCACTGGATGTTCGTGCGGCTGCTCGGCTCCGCCTCCTCACTGGTGATTGGCCGCCAGAACTGTAGCTCAGGAAAGGCACACAGGCGGCCAATCACCGGCGAGGGGGCGGAGCCGAGCGGCCCCGCGAAAATTGAGTGCCGGAGCAGCAGGTAAGTGCTCTGTGTAGAGGTGCTGCTGCAACCACATATGCTGGCTGCAGCAGCACCATACGAGAACAGGGTCAGCAAGTCTCAGTGGGAGGAATAGTGCCCCATCATTGGTGTCACTGATACCAATGATGGGGCACTATTCCTCCCACTGATACCAACGATGGGGCACTATTCCTCCCACTGACACCAACGATGGGGCACTATTCCTCCCCCCCACTGACACCAACGATGGGGCACTATTCCCCCCCCCCACTGACACCAACGATGGGGCACTATTCCACCCCCCACTGACACCAATGATGGGGCACTATTCCACCCCTCACTGACACCAATGATGGGACACCATTCCTCCCACTGACACCAATGATGGGGCACCTATTCCCCCCACTGATACCAATGATGGGGCACTATTCCTGCCACTGATACCAATGATGGGGCACCATTCCTGCCACTGATACCAATGATGGGGCACCTATTCCCCCCACTGATACCAATGATGGGGCACTATTCCTCCCACTGACACCAATGATGGGGCACTATTCCTCCCACTGACATCAATGATGGGACACTATTCCTCCCACTGGTGTGCATTGGAAGAGGGGTAGTCTTATACGGCGAGTATAGCCCAAACACTACATTTTAGCAGGAAAAGTAGGGGGGTCGTCTTATACGCCCAGTCGTCTTATACGCCGGCAAATACGGTAGCTTGCAAATGTGGTGCCATATTAAATGTAGAAAGTGACCAGGACTCTTCCTGGCCAGTGTGTTATCTGCATTATTAGCTACAGAGTATAATACTGCTAATAGAGGGTCAAGGAGAGCAAGAATGCATGGCTAGTACAGCAAAAAGAAAGGGCTCATGTACACTGCAGCTGATAAACTCACGTTTAGGAGCTTTTCTGTGTTTTTTCAGCAGCCCCTGAACTCTCCCTAATGTTTTCCTATGTGTCCATGTACACATCGTCGTTTACAGGCAGTTGAGTTTACAGTCATTTTTCTGAACGCATCAAACTTGCGGCCAGGAGTAGATTTTACCGGCGTTTTAAACGCCAAATGCTTGTGAACGCAGTTAACCACGTTTATAAGCGTTTGCGTTTATAAGCATTTTTTAACTGTTGCAACTCCAGATGCTGTCCCGAGCCTTTTTGCATCATCAGAAATGCATGCAAAGTGTTTTCCAGGTACTCAAATGGACCTAGTATTCCAGTGCAGTCGGTTCCAGATTTTGCATGAAGGAAACAATTATAGAACGTGCTGCATTATGCTCATGATGGGATCCATAGTGAATACAACCAGAAAATACAGGTCATCTCAACACATACTGCTCTCTCTGCTTCTGCTCTCTCAATTTCTCTCAAAATGTCTGAAATAGTAAATTTGTTACTGTTTTTCAGTGCATTCCGGGCATTTGGGAGCGTCTCCTGAGGTTATCTTTTAAAAACGCTTCTAAACGCAAACGCTCATAAACGTGGTATGCAAATGCAGCTAAACTGACATTTTTTTAACCTACGTTTTCCAGCCGTCAGTTTCCATTGTTCAGAAGAGTTTTCCAAACGCCCATGTACATGAGCCCGAAGAGTATTGGTCACCTTTTGCAACACTATCTAGTTTTTTCTATCTGCATTTTAATTTATACATAATGAATATTGCAGCAGAATTATACGTTGAAGTGTTTGCACTTTTGCTATATCTATGGCTGCATTTATACCTGAGCATAGCGATTTACTGGCGTTTTTATTCGAGAGCTTTTGAGCATTTTTAGAAGTGTATTGCAATCGTTTTAGAAGCACATTACAATCATTTTACAGCTTCAGGCAATTTTGTATAGCCAATAGAAAGCACTAAAGGGAAGAGAGGGAGGAAATTAGGCAAATGTTACACGTTTTCAGGTGTTTCTTTTGATGTCAATGGGTCCAAAAATGCTTGTAATCTACCAAAAAGAAGCGTATGTACTTTTTTCGGTGTCAGGCGTTGACAGGCTTCAGGTGACAGAACACTCATATGTGAACAGGGGTCTTTGAAATAAATGGAATTTGGCTTGTTGAGCATTTTAGAGCTACAAGCTTCAAGCGGAAAATCGCTCAGGTGTGAATGGGACCTTATCCTCATCTGCTGTAACTACATTAGCGTTGTTATCATTTAAAATTAGTGACTGGTTACCTTGCTATGCTATGGCTTACTATCTTATAAGGATTGGCATTGATGAATTGTGACTTCAGAAATTTACATTTTTAAATTTACAGCATTTCATAGCTTTTCACAAAATAATAAGTTTATAGGACTTCATTTGAAATGTATTGTCAGAGTAGCGGTACCATTTTACAATGGTTCCTTCCAGGGAATGTGGTAGACCGCATTTAATTATAGGGTTTTATTTTGGAGTTGGGTTAATAGGGTGCAGTCATTTGAATAAATTATTTTGGTTACCTTGGCAATTTATTTGGATACTTTTTGTAATTTTTAGTACATGGACAGTTTGGTATTTTTCCTTTTTAAATAGATTGTTGCAGTTTTTGGAGGACCCCTGAAGGTTCTTATATCATTATCTCTTTGAATTTGAAGAAAGAATAATTATAACTGGAGGTTCAGGGCACTTCCTGAAGATGATCTTTGAACGAAACGCGTAGAGGTTTGATGACGCAACTTTTGCTGACGTCACCTCCGGCATATGGAACGCACGTCGCTTTGAGGAGCGCTTAGTATAGCGGCTTTCTTACACACAAAAAAGGCGGAGTACACCAGGTGCCGGACAGAGGCACTATATTTGTGAGTGTTTTTTTATACTTATCTTAAACATAATAAAATATATTACGGTTTTACACTATGAGATTCTCCTTTCTGTTCTTTTTGTGATACATCTACTTCAAGACTGCGGTACCTGGGGACATTAATTAACTTAATTGGCAAATGCCCAACAAGCGTTGTAGACCACTCTTGAATTAGATGGTCATCTGCTGAGATTGAGTTTTAGTCCATGTGGGGCACTCTGAGCACTGATGTATGGAGCACTTTACATCAGTTGAATAAGTGAAGCACCATAATCAAGCTGGAACACGAGCACGGGCACTTATTTCATTTGGGACTATAATTATTGGCAATCATGTTGTGAATACTATGATGGTGTGATGTTTGATTTACAGATGTGAGAATATGTCTTGAATTTTCGAGAATACACAGAGGATATGCACATATGATATGTATAATGTAGATGCACTGCCTAAACATATATATATATATATATATATATATATATTTTTTTTTTTTTTTATTTATTTTTTTTTCATATTGTGGTGGCACTTTTAAGACTGCTGCATTAATTGTAGAGTTTGATTTGTAGTAAACATATTATATACTAAGATATTGTACATCCATAAGTGCATAAGCACTATTTTTATTAATAATTATAATTGTGCAGAACATTTTCTTAGGATGTTGATTTCAGGTGGTAGCTCAGAACAATATGGAAATTATAATTCGTTCATCTTCCTTAATATTGTGACTAATGACCGATACGGATAAAAGCAATATTAACAAAGAGTTCGACAGTGAAAACTGTATTTTCAGGGGCCAGCTATACATTATTTAAGCTCTAGGCAAACAATTACCTTAAAATGTTGCTGAAATCTGCATTTCAAAAAGCTCCACTGAGATCACACTTCTTAGAAAAATGTTATGAACAAATTAACATTGGCGTCTGTGTTTTGCTTACTCAGTTCTTGGAAGAAATGTGTTTCCTAGATTTAAAGAGTTTTCAATCTTTTTTATTTGTGAATAGTTGAAAACCATCATTGATCAAGTGATAAAAGGCCCTCAGGTACCATTGCCTTTCTGCTAACTAATGTGTCTGGCCACCTGATCTGGGAATGGCCGGTTTATACATTAACCAATGAAAAACATTGGGTGTAAGGAGATATGTTCAAAAAAACTTCACCTAAACACAACCTCCGAGTCCTATTTAATGATAACTTAAACTGAGTCCCATTTAATGCATTAGGAATTTGTCAATAGCTTATCCTCAGCAAGGAAAAACATAAATAGTTCATCAATTTGTGGTACAACAGTAAAGGTTTGGTTCATCACAAGTAATACCCATCCCTTAACAGGGTGTTTGGAAGTCACACACTGCCCACTCAACTGTGTTCTGCTCTACTCTACCTCATAAACACGAGCTGGCTGTTTCCAGTTCTTCTTCTGGACTCCCCTGCAGAAGAGTTAATCTTGGGACCAAAGTCCTTGTAATCAGGGTTTGTAGGCTCTTTCCCACCCAAAGTCTAACCAGGCCTCTGAATCCTAGGTCCCAAGTGAGGACTTACCAATCCTGAGTGTACTGAAAATCAGTCATCTCCTCTCCAACCGGACTACCCTAGAACATCTCATCCTGCATAGGTGAGAACCCTTGAGTAATAAAATATATATGTGTGCTTGTGTCAATTATTTCAGAAGAGTCAATGACTGTATGACATTGTTCAACAGGCCAATTCCAGCCAGGATTGTTTTATTCGTTTTTGAATGGGGTGTGCAAGGGTTAGAACCTCTGTAATTGTTTTACTTTCGTTCCTGATAAGGATATTTTTGGGTGATTTCTGTTGTTCTCTTTCCCCATAGGGAAGATTTTTCTTTCTGTTCTGTCTTCCTCTTACCACCTGTACTGAGTGTAAGTGTGAAATCTCTCTCATGGGTCAACAGAAAATCCTCACATCAGTTCTAAACCTTCCACATAGAAAATATTTTTGAAGTTTGTGTTTCCCACTCTTTTGTGTGACACCCATAAAGTACAGGGGATGCAGGAAGAATTTCCCTAGCCTCCTGTACGATGCGATACATGTCAGACTAGAAGTAAGGAGAAATAGCCAAAGTTGGGGCACAGACAACAGTAAAATATTTAATGTGGTTCTAACCTTTCCATACTCTATTCCAGGGTTCTCAAAACTATGGCCCTCCAGCTTTTGAAGTACTATAAGTCCTATCATGCCTCTGCCTCTGGGAGCCTTGTCTGTAGCTGTCAGAGTCTTGCAAGGCATCATGGGACTTGCAGTTCCTCAACACCTGGAGGGCCATAGTTTGGAGACCCCTGCTCTATTCAAAAGTTAGAAACAACTTTTGTTTGGAGATGATCTTGATACTTTGATAAAGTTATAGCAAGAATGAAAGTGCATATCTATACTTTTGACAGTACTTATTGTAAGTCAATGACGATTATTGGAGGTCTATATGAAGAGTTCACTACTCAAACGTCAAGCCCAAATTCACACCTGTTTCTACTTGGACAGTCTGCTCCTCTCGAGCGAGGGAAAGACCCTACTGCTGAGTTGTTTATGAAACAATTCTACTTTCCTCCATCGTGGATCCCGGGGTAAGGTCTCAACCCTGCACCTTACCCTTTATTTCCTTACCTATCCTCATGTGCTTCCCCTCTTACTCTTCCTCCTAATGTCTTGCTTTATCTTTTTCTTATCTGCCCTTGTTTGCAATAAATTCTGTACTTTATGTACCTGATTATCTCACTCATTTCTTAATGCAAAAAAGGAATATCTCGAAATGAGTCACCATCCTAAGCAGACCTTACAGCTTTGATTGCAGCTTTCTCTCCCATCCCTATCTATTTCATAATTACAGACCTGATGTATCACTTGTTTCCTTTCACTGTTATGTTACACATATAACTGACTGAGCTTCACAGTTATTTTCTGTAACTGAATCTGAGGTTTCACTAAAGAATTCGAAAAAAAAAAGAGTTCACTACTTTTTTCTTTTCATCTCACCTCATATGGAAACATTGAACAGTTTGAAAGTTTCAGCACAGCCTGCTACTTTTTCTTTGTGTGTTGTCTAATATTCCCATCAATAATATTGTGTCATTTTTATACCTCTTCACATACTACAGTCAAATAGTTGCATATGGATATCAATCGATCTATCTGTTCAGTCATGAACTATTTTTAATATAATAAATCAAAGAGGCAGATACGTTCAATTGCCTTTTTTCCATTTCCGTTTTAACTGTAAATAAAGTCCTACATATGTTATGTGATACCTTCTAGATAATGCTTTTTCCAGCTGCTAATTGCCTCTACTTGTGTTTTCTTCACAGGTCATGGGAGGAAGAGCACAGTATAACAGATGCTCAGGAAGGTTTTATATCTGTGTCTGTATTTTGTGAGATTTACTACTCTGGAAAATGTACTGTAGCAATGCAATGGACAATTGCCTGTTCTCATTCTCTCATAACACCAAGGCAGGTTTAACACTTTATAAAGTCTTTATGTAGGCATGCATACTCCCAAAATTCCTCATCCTTACACATGGCCATCCTCCAGAAAGAACTGTTTTGTTTCTCTTCTCTTGGGAAATAATTTTATTATTGCAAGTCTTAAAGGAAAGAAAAAAAGACACGGGTAAGTGGCTGTGATTATCTTTTATACAAAGAGATTTGTACATCAGGGATAGCCTAGGATAGGCCTAACAATCCGTGTGTATTCCCAGAGTATATATCGCACCTTAAACTGTCAGGTTGGCCATGGAAAGCAATGCACAGTAACGAATACTGACACTAAAAAGCATTATCATCAGGTCAAAAACAGACATCTTGAAAAAGGACTCGCCTCCAAACAGCAAAAAAATCAATATGTTTTCGAATGCATCATATTAAAAGGAAATACAAGGCTTGAAATTACGTTATGCACAGGTTTTATGTTTTACTAGTGTGTAAATTGCATTCTTTATTGTTCTGCATCACTTACAGCTCTGCTGGGTAAAACGCAATAGCAGCAGATGTTTCCTGATGACATCTTAGCTTTTAATGGGAAAGTGTGGTCAGAAGGGCATCTGCAGCTCTGCTCCACAAAGTCTGCATATTTATGGGTGTTAATTTCATTTTGTACCGCTGTGCTTAATAAGTAAAAAAAGTCACATCTGGAAATTTTATGGGGACAAAGTCATAATAATTGAGTATTCTTTAGTGCATACATTTCAACTTTTTTGTTGTTTAAAATCTTTCTACAACATGCCCTGGCATATCTCCTAAGTTAACCATACACTATACAGTCTGATTGTATAATATCTGTACAATCTCCTTTGGATTTGCCAAACATCTTAATATGAGTAGAAGCTTAAACAATCTATTGATTAACTATGAAATCAGGCAGGTCCTTGCAGTATATAGTCATACTACATAGTTTATGGCAGATCTAAAGAAGACTGTAAAATATAATTTGAGGAAAAACTTAAATAATCTATTCAATTAATATCAAATCGGGCAAGCCCTTGCACACCATAGTCGATGGCAGACCTAAAGAAGATTTTAAAATATAAATTGAGGACAAACTTAAACAATCTATTCAATTAATATCAAATCGGGCAAGCCCTTGCACACCATAGTCAATGGCAGACCTAAAGAAGATTGTAAAATATAATCTGAGGACAAACTTAAACAATCTATTCAATTAATATCAAATCGGGCAAGCCCTTGCACACCATAGTTGATGGCAAACCTAAAGAAGATTGTAAAATATAATTTGAGGACAAATTCAAACAATCTATTCCATTAATATCAAATCGGGCAAGCCCTTGCACACCATAGTTGATGGCAAACCTAAAGAAGATTGTAAAATATAATTTGAGGACAAATTCAAACAATCTATTCCATTAATATCAAATCGGGCAAGCCCTTGCACACCATAATTGATGGCAAACCTAAAGAAGATTGTAAAATATAATCTGAGGACAAACTTAAACAATCTATTCTATTAATATCAAATCGGGCAAGCCCTTGCACACCATAGTTGATGGCAAACCTAAAGAAGATTGTAAAATATAATCTGAGGACAAACTTAAACAATCTATTCAATTAATATCAAATCGGGCAAGCCCTTGCACACCATAGTTGATGGAAAACCTAAAGAAGATTGTAAAATATAATTTGAGGACAAATTCAAACAATCTATTCCATTATTATCAAATCGGGCAAGCCCTTGCACACCATAGTTGATGGCAAACCTAAAGAAGATTGTAAAATATAATCTGAGGACAAACTTAAACAATCTATTCAATTAATATCAAATCGGGCAAGCCCTTGCACACCATAGTTGATGGCAAACCTAAAGAAGATTGTAAAATATAATCTGAGGACAAACTTAAACAATCTATTCAATTAATAGCATATCGGGCAAGCCCTTGCACACCATAGGTGATGGCAGACCTACAGAAGATTGTAAAATATAATTTCAGCACAAACTTAAACAATCTATTCAATTAGTATCAAATCGGGCAAGCCCTTGCACACCATAGTTGACGGTAGATCTAAAGGAGATTGTACAATCAAATTTTAAAGTGTATGGCCAGCCTTACTCTCCCATTACAATCGATTTACTAAAGAGGTAGAAAATGCTTACATAGCAAAGAAAGCATTCACCTAGCTTAGGAGTATAATGCTCACGTTCAATACTCATAAATATGTGGTAGAAGAAAAAAACAGGATGTTGGAAAAGTGTCTACTTCTTGGGGTGGATTTACTAAAGGACTGGATACCTATTAAATCATTTGCAAGCAAAATTCCTTTTGGTACTCATCAAGACTATACATTAGTTTCACTATTTTTTTTTTAAACCACCCCAAAACACTTAAGAGGCAATAGTACAGATTGTCATGTTCCACTGGTTCCCCTACTGTGTTTCCTGGGACAGCCTGCAAGCTCTACTTTAGAGATCTACTGGGATCAAACAACATGCAAGAACTTTATGGCTTTTAGATGAGTGGTATTTGTAGGATGTATTCTTGACCACTAGGTTGTATTTAATAAGCTTTATGGGCCTACTTGTTTGTAAGAACATTACTTTAACATTTTGTTTTTTAACTAAAGAGGTAGTTAAGTTAGAAAAAGAAAAATATTTCCTCCTGAAAGGTAATGTCATACTGTGCTAGTATGCATCGCAAACTAGCACATTATGTGAAACTTACCTTGAAACAAAGCCCTCCAGTGCCATGCTGTCATTTTAGAGGCTTCCGTCTTCACCTGGTTTTCCTAATGGGTTCCTGGGCTGCGGCCTCTTTAATAGGCAAGCCGCAATGACTTCACTCCTGCACATGCTCGCGGGAGTCACGGCTGAGGCACAGAGCTCTGAAGGAATGGCAGGTGGATGCTGTTCCTTCAGAGCGCATGCGCCGGTGATGTCACCAGCTGGCCTATAGTAGAATATCTTCTAAACAATGCACCTTTAGGAGATATTCATTTTACCTACAGGTAAGCTTTATTATAAGCTTACCTGTAGATAAAAATAAAAAAATAGCGTTTACTACCACTTTAGTGTGACTATCTGCATCAGGTGTGTTCTGTTTTTTGTTGTCTTACCATATATTTTCCTCCTCTACAAGATCAGTGCAAAACTACAATGCGAATCTAGCACAATTGTTGGACTAATGGTGTCTCTTTGTCATGTTCATTGGCTGTTTCAATTTTTTGACCTTATTTGCTAAGTGAACATATACTTTGCAAAGGAAGCCTCAACTCATTTGGCAAATCAACCCTTTGCCCCTTTCTATTGTATCCTGATTTATTACAAGGGAAAACATAGATACAAATTTCCAGACAAAGCACTAAAGCAATAAATACTGCATTTTCAAGTAATTACTGTTCACTAAATCAAGAGGGTTGATTTACTAAGGACAAATAGACTGTGCACTTTGCAAGTACAGTTGCACTCATTTTCCTCTTAGAGCTTAGTGATAAATCTTCACCCAGTAAAGAATACCTAATCAGGTGCAAAGAAAATTAAAAAAACAGCATTTTTGCTTGCATGTGATTGAATGATGGAAATCAGCAGAGCTTCACCGCATTCAGTAAGCTCTGGGGAAAATAAGTGCAAAGGGCACAGTCTATTTGCCTTTAGAAAACGAACCCCATTGTTTCTGGACTCCATAGTTGTCAGCAGCACAAACAAATGTAAATAACTACTGCCAGAGGAGATTGCTGTATGGTAGGAAATAGAGAATAAGCCAAGGAGTTACCTAGCATTACAGCATTGGTTTTTATTTTTGTTTCTATATCTTGGATGTCTTTTTCATTAGGTGTACACCATCCATTCTTGAGTTTGTACTCTGTCATCTACAAGTTGCCCATAGTGAATATGACAAGTATCCTTGGCCAGTAAAGAATCCAGGCCATAGTTACCAAGGTCTCCTCCTTTAGAGACACAAGAACAAATGAGGCACTAGATTCAGATTTTCTAAGGGTCACTAAGATTGTCACTGGCTACTCTGGCTGCAGTTCGGCAGTAGGGCACCAAACAGGGATCCCATTAGAAACAGAGAAAGAACCCATAGTCGAGAATCCACATACATATAGTTCAATGAGAGCACCAAACAATTGTCCAGAACTCCAAGGTTTTCAACAATAGAATTGATTCATAGCAGAGAAAATACATAATGTATTTTGGGGGCCAAACACTCTCCCTCTTAACTGGGGTTGCAAAAAAGTACAAATACAAAGGTTATACAAATAAATGTAAAAGGTCATGAATATAAAATGAAGATACAAGTAAAAAATAATGAAAATAAAAGTCAAACTGGTGCAGAAAACTACCAGGAGCAACTAAGCAATAGACTTGTGTAAGGTC